>NC_043761.1:9952014-10263799 GCF_902148845.1 Salarias fasciatus | reverse complement strand
CGGTTAAGGCACAACTGCAACGGCCTGAGAAGTCTAACCTTAATTCAACTCATCAGTTGACTTCCAGTAGTCGTCCTATTTCCAAGGTTCTCATTGTCCGATCGTTGTCTCTGGAGACTGTCTGGGTCACCGAACTGGACACTAATCTAAATGTTAACATGGTTCCAAATTTAAATTGAAAACGTGATTTCCTTCTTGTCACGTCATGGTCGATTGCCATGCCTATATTCTCTCTGCTTTAAAGCATCTCTTCTTGGGAAGTGCTTTAAATGTTCCTGACTACATTTTTACATATATTTTGCAACTCATTTTATCAGTAACTACTTCAAGAATTCATAATCATATTAATTTGCATACCAGTTTTACACAGAGAACAAAAAAAAGTTTACATCCACAAATGCTTCTTTATGTCTTGATGTGAAGTGATTAGCCTTCGTGTGGATAAGATACAGCAGTAAAGTGATCAGTGATGTGGTAAAAGCCCATTGTTCACTTGTTCCCAGTGTATTTAGAGACAATGACTGTTTAGTAATTATGTTGAGAGCCTGAGCCCCATCAAGCCATCTCCTCTTTAGCACCGCTCTTATCTATCCCCCTCCTCTTTACATTGAAGAACTCGCTCCCCTTCACTGTGATTGGGTTTGTGTCCTGCGGCACTGTTTGTGACCGCGGGTCCTTCAGGCTCTGCTCACAGAGTTGGGCAGAGAGAGTTTGATTGTGGCCGTGTGGAGTGGTCTGGCAATATAATGACGGCTGATCTCTACCTATGGACTTTTAATAGTGTCTGTGTGGAGAGAGTTGACGCCTCAGCATCTGTAATTTCAAATTAATGGAACAGTGACAAGCAGATTATTAATATTTTGAAAAAAAAATGAAACATAGATGGACATTTAAATGAAAATAATGTGATCATTTACTTGTAAAAGTGAGCGTTGTAACCTTTCCGGTTCATTAATGTCCTTTGTCGCGGCTGGACTACACTTCACCTCGTTCTGGTGGCTTCACGGCTGAACACGCGCAAAATACAGCCATTCATCCATCCGTTCAGCTGTGGACATCACCGGGGTCCCCCACATACTCCATAACCTTTTATAAGATTAATGCAATGGATTGAGCAGGTGTCTGCCAAAATTCCATTCCCATTTAAACCTCCATACCAGCAGCCTAATCCTATTAGGCCCAATTGAGTGAAGTCGACAGTCTTTATCAGTTAAACTAAGTTCATGCACTAATAGGATTCAAAAGGGGGCAAAAAAAAAAAAAGGTACAATGCGTGGAGTAGTAGTAGTAGTAGTGCGGGTGTGTGGCTGGCCAAGTGGACGGTGTGCATTGGGGAGTTATAATCAGGCACCGATGTGGACAGTGTGCTGGGACCACAAGAAGCCTCCTGCAGAGTTCAGTGATACGGAGGAGGCTGCAGGTCTACAGCAGCTGGGAAGGCGTGGCTGAGCATAACGTGTGCAAAAATGGGTCCAAAAAGGTGTTTTTGAGACAAAAAGTGGGAGAACTGGACACGGATACAGTCACGTAACACAGCCGTCTGCTCTCCGTGAACTGAAGCCGAGCGATGATTTTTTTTTCAAACTGGAGGAGGAAATGAATGAAATTATGTGGTTTAAAGGCATTAAACGTCTGAATGTCAGCGCCTACGCCCACGCTCTGTTATCCGTGTCACAAGGATAATGTGATTTTTAAAAATGAAATCACGGTATAAGCAGGATTTCAGATTCACATGAGGCGCAAGCAAACGCAGGAGCTGCCTGCAGCCGAGTGAACTTTCTTTGATTCTCTTTTTTCCCTTAAAGAGACACAAAAAGTGAATTATCTACACTTCCCACCAAAACATCCTAGCATAAGGCTGGGAGGTTTACTTCTGCAGATATGATCTGAAGAGTTTCCAAAACAAAAGAGTGGAGGAAACACCAAAGCCGGCCTGAAGAAGCGCCACCTCACTGAGTCCTTTCTGTTTTTGACTTGTGGCTACTGGATGGTATCATTAAGACCCTTTGTCAATGACGTGACCCCCCCTGCCCTCTTTGTCTCCGCTGAAAAACAAGATGAGAAACAGTGATAGGCAAACTTAACATCCTCACTCAGACCCTCACACACACACACACTCACACACACAACAAATTAAGGAGGTCAGAACAGGACACGGTTCTTAGTCAATGGTGTCAGTGACAGAGACATGGCCCGAGGATCTCTCCTTTCAGGGCTGACCGTGGCCAGAGGTGATACACGGGACTCCCTTTGAAGAAAACACATCCAAAGGGAGCCGGGAGACAAAAGATTAGCGCAGACTTTCAGCCATCTTACGCGACCTTATTTCTTGAATAACAAACAAGGAAGGAGACGCCTGACGTATGAGTGGATGTGATAAAACACATGTAATCACTACAGCACTGAATGAGCTAATAGAGTCATTATTGTTTTATTATTATATGAAGCAGAATCTATAATCACAGCTTGTCTGATAGTTTCTGTGTTTAACTTGGCTCACATACAGATGAAATCCAAAGTTTGCAGCAGAGTACCGAAAGCTGCAACAAGCAGAATTAAGCCCCAAATCATGCATGCTTACATTCTAATCAATATAAATTAACTACTGTAATTTTACCAGCATTTATAATCAAATTTACTTGGATGTACAGCTGCCATAAAAAAGCCATAAACTGTGATCATGTGCTCCAAGTCTGCAACTCCCTTACTCTATTATTCTGAGAAAAACACAAAAAAATGCAGCGAAAGATTTCTCCTGAATCCCGGATGAACAAGAAGGACTTTTCAGTTCCTGCGATCCTAAACTTTAGAATTTGGGTTCCTGATTTTCCCCTTCTTGGGTATTACGCTGTGGATTGCTTCAAGAAAGTATTTAAAAATGTGATACACATCTGCACATCCATGGCTCAGAAGGAGGAAATCATAAACTGACTGCGGAGCAATTACACCATTTTGTACTGTCTACTCGCTATAATCTTGTTAAAGAGGGGCCGTCTTCATCAACATTAACTAATCAGATTTCATATCTCCCTTTCTTCTGATAACACTCACAAATCTACATTGCTTCCTTTATTCGTGTCCTTCGTAAATGTCAAGATCCGAGAATGGCCGCACGATGTGGAGAAAGGAAGGGACCGAGTTCAGGACAAGAGGAACAGAAATACTTTTGTCTGTTATGTGCAAACTCCCAAACAAGCACATTTGGGATTTTCTGAAAGTACACAAGCAGTAAAACAGTTAATCTCAAGCTAATTTCATGGCCTCATATGGTAAAAAGTCAAGCAGCACAAACATTTTTTGAGTATTGGCTATTAAAAAATAACCATATAAAATGTCATTCATTTCAGTAACAGTACTGAAGTGCGCTAATTTGCTTTCTTGCCAAGTGTTAGGTAAGAAGATTGAAGCTCTTTGATTGTGAAGAGAGCAGTCAGCTGGTAAGCTCAGCTTAGCCGAAAGACTGGAAACAGAGAGAAAGACCCGGTTCACAGATAAAACAGAAAAGAAGACATGCTTTCTAACAACCCCAAAACCCACGATCGACAGGTTTTTATTGAGGAGAAAATAATTAAACATGAAAAGAAAAATCTGACTCATGTAAAACTCAAATAACCAAATTACATGTATATTTATAAAGAAAAATCACTAATAATTTGGTTCTTTTACAAGATTTTAATGTGCAATAATGTTGCGTTCAAAGACGTGATGATAACTCCTTAATGGAGTTTCACCTGAAAAAACCTCAGCTGCTCACCTCAGATAGCGAGCATTTGTTTGTGTGTATGCATGTCTGCGGGACGCATTCCAGCGGTGTAGTCTGGGCGATGAACAGCCAGGAGGGAGGGGTCGGCAAGAGATACAGCACAGAACAGCGATGGAACCCAGAGTGGGAGGGAGGGGGGGAAAAAAAAAAAAAAAAAAAATCAAAGAATTGGAATAATTGGCATAATTCAAGGTGGCTGGGCACAGTCAGGGGGAGTGTCAGTGTTGGGCGAATCTTTTGCCATCCTCAAAGAGAGACGGTCTGCACAATTAGCCACACGAACTCTGACCCCGCTCAGAATAATTAATGAATAACAGAGGGGATAAAGACAAAAGGCGCAGAGCGGTCTGGTTGAGTGGTGAGCGAGGGTAATACATCAAAGAATGCCGTTAATTGGCCCTGTGGCTTTCATTCTTTGCCCTATTTCTTTCAATTCATTGACTCAAAATAATGGGTTCAGGTTCATTATCAACAGGTCGTAAGCCCTGGGAGTGCCAAAATTCAACAGAAGAGTCAGGTGTGTGTGCGTGCGTGTATGTGTGTGTGTGTGTGTCCACACTTGATAGTCCATGTGTACAAAAATGTGTGTAATGGCTAAGCTTTTGCCTGGCCCCCCCAAAGTCCTGACAACATCCAGTCCACACAGGGAAAACTACGAGTCGTACAGCTGAGAGAAGAGAAACAGGCCGCCATATTTTTTTTTTTTTTTTTTTTTACCCCCCCAAAGATCCCTTCGGTCGTGCTCAGAAGAAGCTCAGAAGCAAAAACTTTTACTGAGGGTGTTTATCAGTGCCGCGAGCGCCGTCACGATGCTGGAATATAACTGGTACGGGCAGGTAAGTGAAGGCAACACCTCTTTCTACTCCCCTCTCACACACGTGCGCCTGCTGACGGATTGGCACGATTGATCGATCGAAGCTCCCTGAGTCGCTGATGTCGATCATCGCAGAACAGGAATCAAATCACAACGCCGGCAGAATGAGATTATCGTGTTTTTACCACAAACTACATCAAAAGTAGCTAAATAACATCACTGCCAATTATCAGAGACCTTCAGCAGCAATCTGATACTTGGAATCATTTTCTTTAAATAATAGAATTAGGTCAATACAAAGGCACTCGTGACAAAGACGTGTCTTGTTTCAGAAATGACCTTGATAACTCTGATGGATCATATTTACCTCACAATGTGGATATTTAAGAATGACAGCGTTGTGTAACAAAAAGAAATCTGATTCATAAAACCCACATTTTATTTTTTGCAAAAATTCTGTGAAATTCTCTTTAGATCATTAAAATCAGCAGTCACTGATGGGGTTTGGGCTTTCGTACAGAATGTCAAAAATTTAATCCAAAATCTTCCATAACTGATCTGCACTGCTATATCGGCTTCCTTGATCGAGAAATGTTAAATTAAAGTTAGACATACATTTTTGAATGTATTTGTGTGATGTTGCCACACAGTTTATGTGGGCTCATGTGTGACCGTCATTCATCTGCAGTTTCTGTTTCACCGCTGTTAAAAGTTCCAGTTTTAACTTATCATTTACCAGTGCGCACAACATTTTTATGGTAAGATCTAGAGTTTGTAGCACATTCTACTTTTGAACAGTGAAGTTTTCTTTTGCAAAAGGAGAAAACACATGAAAGAGAGAGAGAGAGTGTGTGTGTGTGTGTGTGTGTGTGTGTGTGTGTGTGGGGGGGGGGGGGGGGGGGGGGGGGGGGGGGTCCACAGGGGAGGTAATTCCACTGCCACAACTTCTCCTGCCCACTACACGTGATTTTAAGAGGAAAACATGGCTGCGTGTAACAATTAATACCCTGAAATACGCCCTTTAAGTGAGTCTTTTGGTCCCCGGGCCTCGGTGTCATCTCACGTTAGCCTCGCACAGGTGCCTTCCTCTGCCCACACATCAGATCATTACCGTCCCCGGAGAAGGCGACGTCGGAAACGAGACGGCCGCACAGCGAGGGCGTGATATCGGGAATGGGTGGACGGGAGAAGGCGAGGGTACGGATGAGAAAAAGAGGGAAGGATGCATGAAGTCCATTTGCTTTGGTGGAGTTTGATTTCATAAACACGGCTTGAACTCAAACTAAGAAAAGGGTCACACACAGACACACACACACACACACAGTTAATGCTGTTAACTTTCCTCTCAGAGTTCAAACAGATTAAAGATCAAAGCATTTGTATGTTTTATGCTGGTAACTGCACATCCCATCCAGATTTTCTCCACATTTCACATAAGCCTTTTTGTTAAGTTCTCTCTCGTTTAACTGCAGTTAGGTGAACAAAGTGCTTTTGGAAATGCCTTGCTTTGCGATGTCTCAAGGAGGCTCCATCACTGAGACTCAGAATAGAAGGATCCTCTGTGACTCACTGTCACCGAAGGCGTCACGGTGCAGTTTTAGTGCGCTGCCTCACAGTGAGACATCCCCAGGCTTGAGTCCGGTAAAGGGCCATTCTGTGTGGAGTTTGCAAGTTCTTCCCCTGCATGCGTGGGTTTTGGTTTTATTCCAACAATAGAATGTCAATAGAGATGTCTCTTCGTTTGCTCTGTCAGCTTTTGAAGGATTACGGCATGTCTTAGCGTCGCGCACCTTTCCACGTTCGATTCCGTCGACGCGAAAGCGATCAGACGTGATTGAAAATATGCAACCGCAACGAGGTTTCACGGTTCATTTGGCGAGATCTGTCGCTGCCACGACTTCACAGACGACAGGGGGAAAGAAAAAAAGAAAACGGAGCAAAGCAGCATTCGTTATAGTTCACACATGCATTATCAACACATAAGTGGAATAAATGCAACGCATGCTTGGACACGGACGCTGGTGGGAGCAGGAGAGAGCAGGCAGGACACACTAACTCCAGCACATGCACACATTTCAGCCTGCATGTCTTCATTCAGCCGACAGGAACAAGATAACAATTAATATTTACATTTTTTTAATCCACAGAATGAGTTTTGAGGAGTAAATACTAATTGTATTGAAATTTTAACAGATTCTAGGTTATCAATTGAGAGAAAAAAAGTAATTTTAGGAATTCTTTTCTTTTTTTTTTTTTTTTTTTGGTTAAACAAACAAATTGGACAGAACTTATTATTCAAAGCAGAATGAATTCCTGTCCTGACAATAAGTGGTAAAAACCATTTAAAAGAGACGCATTAGCAAGTCCGTGACAAATTCGAAAAGAAAAATACAAAATCTTTTAAAGCTTTATAATTGCGTCTCGGCTTTTATTGAATTTATAAGAACTTTAATCGTGCACCATCCTGAAGACGCCAACTTTTTCTGCGTGTTTTGGAAATTTTGGCACAGTCTAGAGGAGTGCCACCAAAACCTGCACTTTTCTTAACGTGAGAGAGTGATTAGCAAAGAACGAAAAAATAGACAAATTATACCTTCAATCAGTAAAATGTCAGAACACAGGATTGCAGCGATGAGGACTTGCACACACGTCTCATCTCACCAAAAAGAGATATAAAGTCAAACTTTTAGGGACAAGGAGTCAAAATGTTTATTGGTACATTAAGTAAAAGTGAGACTCCTTTCATACTCTCTATCTATACTCTCTATCTTGAAGCAATATTATGTTATCAATAGTTGCTTTCTGGTGTCCCGGAGTGACTGTACATGTAGGCAGCTATAAAAAGGTTCAAGTCATTCAAGTCATTCAAGTCAAAAGTTGGTGAACTTTTAGCTTTCGGCGATCCTTATTCGATAAAAAGGGCTGACATGTGCAGTGAAGGAGGTGCATTGTAGTCTCCAGCAGAAAGGTTGGCAGTGACTCTGTAACACGCTCGGAGCTGGCAGTGCCTAAACGATGGGGAAGAGAAATTGAACTCAGGCAAAGCTAATTACTCAATTTACCACAGACGAGCAACGGGAGTGATGTGAGAGGGGGAGTAACCTGATCAAACAGGAGGAGGAAAGTGGATTTAGAAAGTTAAAATAATAATGATTTTATTTAAAATAGGGGTAAAAAAGAAAAGGAGGACGTCTGGATCCTCTCTGCGCGTATTTGAGCTGAATATCTGAAGAACAAAGTTGTGAACATTGTGTCAGAGTTCGGCCTGCAGAGATTCAAGCCTGAAGGATAAGGATATTAAGCTGAGGGGTGACGATGTGAAGCAAAGGCAGATCAGTATCTGCACGCCGCTTTGCACTTCCTCTTTTATTCTCCTTCCTGTCTCGCTGAGAAGAAACGCACTGGTACTCCTCCCTCCGTCACAGCGGCTTATCCGTTCAAACGGCAGGGACACAAAGATAGCTAGACAGAGCAAACAAACAGCCCTTTGTCTGCAGCACAAACCATATATTATTAGTTCGGGTAAGGTCAAAGTTGATTTAATTTTCTGCTTAGTTCTCATTAAACAGCTATTGCATTATTTAATTTCCCACAATCAAGTTAAGGACTGGGGGCGGAGGGTTGGCTAATCAATATATGTCTACCAAAAAGCTTTTGAAAAGTGGACTGCAAATTTAGCCCACAAATGCACTCTATTTTGGCGGTGGGACAGTGGGATTTTCTTTTTGATGCCATGTCAGACTTCAAAGGTCCACAGAGCTGCCCTGAAATATGCCACATTTTAACTTCTGTTGAATCTCCATTCATCTTTGTAGTTTTGTGGAGAAATCTTTTCTTTTTTTTGTTTTGTTTTTTAAGAAATATAGAAACCACAATTAGACTCTTTGCATTCCTGGAATTGAAGTAAAACACAAACGGCTACAGTTGTCGACAGGCGACAGGGTAGACCCTGAACTGGCTGTCAGTCCAGCACAGAGCAAACAGACTCATTTCATACCGACTGACAGATTAAAATAACCAGTTTAAACGAAAGACATGTTTGAAAAGTCGCATACACATAAGGAGGACATGCAAAGTCCACACAGAGAGGCCTCGAACCGGAGATAACTCCCTGTGGAGTGAGTGGACTAACCAGTACACTGCAGCACAGCCTCTAGAAAATGTCTTTTTTGACGTGTGGACAACCTCAAAGCAAGAAAAGCCAGCAGCCTTACATAACTGTGTCAGGACCCAGCCGCCAAACGCTGCAAGGCACATCTGCATAATGGACTCACATCGACTGGCGCACGCGTCGGGAAGCATGTTTGACCACCTACAAGTCAACGTCCGAACAGCAGACGGAAGGAAAATCATGCTGAGTTGCTTTGTTTTTAAAACACGTTGCACACTTTTGTTGTGCATATTTTTCATGATGGAATCTTTTTGGGGGACAGCGTCTTTTTAGTGGACCTTTTAATGTGAGTCAAACTCTCTGTTTCCAAGTGGAATGCTCCTCCACCATCTCCATCCCTGTTACGTCTGAACAGGTGGTTCAGAGAGTCCGAGTTTAGCGAACAGATCAAACACCTCAGCAGCACTGACCGAATTTACCCTTCTTTACGTTTTTGCAACAGCATTAGTCTGTCCAACAAGGAAGACTGCAGTTCATCCACTGATAGTTTGACTGATTGATTATTTTTTATTACTAAGGCAACAGCGAGAACATATGACAGCACTTGGATGAAATGTGGTTGAAAACAACGTCAGTAGTGAGATGCGAAGGGCGCAGATGGACGGAAAGTAGGACTCAGGGTCATACAGGTCATGCATTGATCTGAACTTACATGAGTTTGAGAATAACTGGGGGCTTAAAGTGTGTTTGCGTCCACAAAAGATAAATGTCTAACCAGTAATAATACCGTGCATGAGAATGTTTTATTTTTTCCAAAGTGCACCTCACACATCGAGCCTTCCTTTGACAGACAGTCCTTCAGGCCAGAGGTCACAGTATGAACGATTAGTGACAGCCTGGACATACTTATTCGTTTAGGTAGCAAACTGTACATCCAGGCCCACAGTGGGACATTCAAGTATGACGCAAAGTTGCATAAGGTCGTGTGTGTGTGTGTGCATCTCAGAGAAGCAGTGTGTGTTCATGTATGCATGCATGACGAGGGTCAACAGACTCCCAGGTGTTCATGTGAACAGGTTTCTTTTCACGGCCCGCAGACGTGATGTACTCTAAACTGATTTAGCAGCAAAAATCGTATTATTCCATTTTGGGTAATTACATCTCTCCGTGAACGAGGAGGCAGGCTGCACTGCATCTTCCTATCAGTGTGTCATCTCTCTTAAGTGTTTAAGGTAAGTTGAGTTGTTTATCCGTGAATTGAATGAAAAAAAAAAGGAGAAGAAATACATTTAGTATTATCCATACACCCATGTATTGATTTTTCTGAATAACACTGGGTGGCAGGGTGGTGAAGCTGATCCATCCATCACATGACGAACACAAACTTAAATCACCAATTGACCAATAATGTATATTTTGGACTTTTGGAGGGAATCCCCAAGTCCCAGCCGGAGCAGACCTCTGGATCTCCTCACACTGAAGCCGAAACCCTTGAGTCTTCAATTAAATGCATTTGTGTGCAGAATTCTGTTCACTGTATTTCTAAAGTATAACTGTCAAGGAGATCTAGTTCCTCAGACCACCTTATTGCAATATAATAAACAATAACACACACACACATTTATAGATGGGAAAATTCAACCACTGCACCCTGAGCCACTTACATGCTGTTATAATTCTGTACTTACAAGTGGCTGTTTTTGTGTTTTCCACCAGAACTGTGATTTCAACTACCAACAGTGCTGAACAAATATTTAATGAGACAGGACATTGGAATTCTCTCTTCGACTCTGTTGTTTTGAGTGATAGACTTGATATTGACGATTCCAGATTGTTTCGCGGTAAAGCTCCACTCGCTGCCACTGCATCGCCGATCAGCAGGGTGTCTTTACCTTAAGTGCAAATTTTAATTATTTTCACCGTACTGCCCGAGCAAGGCATTTTCATAAATTCAATATTTCATCAAGGTAACAAGCACACACGGTTACACACAGTCCGCACACAGTTTCACGTGTAATCCAGTTAAAATAGCTGTAATATTTAATTCATATGTGAATCATTAAAAGTGCAGTGGTGCTGTGTCCATTATGCATTCCTTTTCTAGCAGGATAAAACAGTCCTCAGATGTGGGAGCTGCACTTTGAAGTGTTGTCTCAGAAGCGGGCCAGGTCTTACAGGAAGTCCCTGATGTTTAAAACATGCCATGCAGGGGGACTAACAAAGGTGAGCATTTGTGGCTCGCCCCAAGATGAGCCAAAAATGGCCAGCCAGGAATTAGGGCGGATCTGAAAGACTGTACGCACAGCGAACATCAAATAAACAAAAAGTAGACAAATATACACATGGGGTGATAGTGAGGTTGCAAGAAACACACACACACGCGCCCAGTAATACCGATATAATCCAAGCAATATAGACCTCAAGACAGCAGCCACATTAATTAAAGATATGTACTTTAATAGTAATAATTACTGCTAATTCTTACAACTGCTAATACAGTTGTAAGAATGGCATTCTCAGAGTTATAAAGTCACTTTATATGAAAACAAGTGTTTCCACATTCGGTTTTCCTTCAAAAGTAAATTTCTTGGACCTTGTTTAAAGTTAATTATTAGGATTCGATTTGTTGTGATTTATTCAATTTCCTTTGATTATAAATGAAGCACAATGAGTCTGATATCTTTTTTTAACATTGTATCAACACAGAACTGTGATTGAGTCTTATTTGTGACATGAAGTACATCCCATGTAAAAACCAGCTGCAGTTACTTGACGTGATGATCAAAGTAACAAGGGATCAGATCACCGCGTTTATTGCCTGAATACCGACAGCATTTATTGGCTGGATTGTTTTGATTGCTTTATAATTTCAGAGCATTTTAGCTGCTTTTGCAGAAGGACATTCTGCTGAACAAACTGGTAGGCATGAAGCCAGCCACATTTGGGAATGTTAAACCTTTTTGTCGGTGAAAGCATCTGCAGAAAGACACACACACACTAATTGGACTGTTCTGACTTTGTCAGAGTTTTTTTGACTTATGGGTTAGTTTGTTATTTTCATTCTAAAAGCCTGATTCAATGCTGGCTTCCAGTTTTGCTGTGCTCAGGAATTCTCCTTCTGGGAAGGGCTGCACTGGCCGCTGTTTTGGCCCGATAGCGAACGGGAACAAGTTCAGCTGAGTGTACAAGTGCGCTGCAGCCCTATTTGCATACTCGCAGAGATTTCTGCGTCCGAAGTGTGACTGCAGATTGGTGGTTGAAAAGCCTTCCAGAGGGGAAGTGGGTGTCACGGAGATAACCTGGGAGAATGTGCTGAGCTGGGTTGGATGTTCTTGCAGGCAGGAAGGCGCAGCGATCCACAAGCAGGAACTCACATTCTGTCAACTTATTACGCCGGTACACGCACACTCCCAGGCCTCCCAACTGCCATCTGTATTTCTGCCGCTGTCAGGCCTTTTCCTGACCAAAAACACTCACACAGGAAACGGCCCGTGCGGCTCCGAAATAAGCTGATGTGTCATGCCTTCCTTTCTGATATTTCTGCAAAAACCTCAGGAAGGAGGCTGCAGCACCTCTCTTTTTCTTCCTCTTCTTCTCCCCCCCCCTCTGTCTGGGTGTGAGACGCTGCTGTCGCCGTGACAGCTGCACCTCTTCTGTAAAGAGTCTGAGGCTCCTGCGGTGGGAGAGCGCCGCTCTGGAGCGCCATGAGCCGCTGCTGTGTGGTCAAAGTGATCACCCTGACAGAGATCCAACTTCTACAGGTAGGAGCGGCGGACTTCTCTGGAAGCCACAGAAATCTGAGCGAGACCATCCGTATAAAGAGGCGTATGCGTGTCTAACTCTGGCTGCATTTGTTTTCATGCGTGATAGATTGTCTTGCCCTTAAGGAAAAAAAAAAAGAAAAAAAAAGGCATGCACTTGCAGCCAGAATGAATGAACAGTCGCCGTGGAATGCAAATTTTGTGATCAGTTCGCTATCCCTGCCTTATCTTCCCACACATTTCACAATCTAATGTGTGGTTCCAGCTATTTACTGGTTTGCAGTCTCAGCAAAAAAGAAAACAGTAAGCATGACTGTGAAAGCTTTTTTGTTCCACTTTCATCTTATCTCCAAAGATTTGAGATCAACGATTATCAAAACATTGCAACTCTGCATTCTGTAACTGTGCCAGTGTGCTGTAAAAAAAAACCTCAGCTTTTTTAGCAGAAATGAATCCAAATCTCCATCTATGTTTTTTTTTTTTTTTTTTTTGTCCATTTCTAAAACCAGCTAATGTCAACATTTCACAGTGTTTCATAAGTTGTTGGATTTTTCTGAAGTGAAAGGAGAACTTGGGCAAGATTGAAACTGAGTTAGGGAAGGGCTCTTTGTTGAGAAGAAAACCTCCGAATGTCTGTTACAATGGGGATTTTAGAGCAGGATTGCAGTGTGGACAAGAGACTGCAAGGTAAATGACTATCAAATGCATCTCATAGAAATAGGAATTAGAGAATTAATGCCTTAAGCAATACATCCACCTGGAATTCTTAGGTGAGGATTGTAATGTATGCTAGATATGGTTGAGCTGGTTTATTTATTCGGAATTACTAAGTCGTTAAACTTGGGTTGTTGTTTTTTTCTGATATATATTCACTTTACTACCTGAAACATGAAGCTGCTGCTGATCTGATAAAAGGCAAGTCGACATCCTGTAACCGTATTGGAGAACAAATACATAATTCATGCGTCTGTTTGACAACGTCGCCACAAACGACATTCATAAAGCCAAGAAAGAATTTCAAAAATCATCTCAACCGTCGCAGACTTGCTGCAGGTTTGCATGCCGGGACTAACGACTGCAACTGTACATAAATAGAAATTGACCCTGTGACCTCTTCCTTACCAGTAACGTGAAACACCGCCTCAAGTGTAGCGGCAGGTGCTGGTCGTCGTACTGAAAAGGAGGAAAAACGTATGTCTGAAACATCCAAACGGCCACAACAAATCTCAAACCGGAGCCTTGATTGATTAGATTCTTATCTCATTCCTGTCCCATGTGTATGGCGAGCACTGATAATCTTCAGCATGTCCACTTCACACATGCACAGGGCCGCCATTGTGGAGCTTGGCCTTGGTGACTGAAGCACCATTACCTCTCAAATCTAATCAGATTCCCTTAAGTGGATAACAAGCGTGTCTCCGGCATTTACAGTAGTGAGAAGGCCAAAGTGAAACCAGGACAATCTGCTGTCACACAAAGCAGATGTGGTGTGTCGCAGTCATGGCATCCTTCTTGCCATCTGCAGTGGAAAAAAAAAAAAAAAAAATGTTGATTGGCTAACAACTGGCATCTTGTTTGGCCTGGAGAAGTCAGATAAGAGCTCTCAGTCAGGACTAACAAGTTGAGTATTGTGGTGAGTCTCTTCTTAGTTAGGTGGATGAGTGGTGAATAAGGCCAGCTAGTCTAGCTGACATGAGGAATTCAATGCTGAGTTTTGGACCAAAATGCAAAGTGGCTGCAACGAAACAATATTTCTTGAAAATTTGTAAAAAAAAAAAAAAAAAAAAAAGCTCTCGCAAAATGACACCTGTCACCTGCTCTCAGGTCTGTTCGCGTCAGGTTTAATACGGGATCGTTTGAGAAGCAGATATTTTCGCTGTCACGTTTCACTTCCTCCGTCGGTGTTAGTCGACGTCGCAGAGAGTCGGCTGAATCCACGGCTACGCCAGGACTGCAGCTTATCAGGGTTTCTTCCAGTTCCAATTGATTATCTGTGGTCAGTCACAGGAAAAAAAAGCTTCCATTGAAGCGAAGAAAAACACTTCAGAGGAACTCTTTTGAGCATTTGACCAGTAAATACAAGGTATTTAGGGGGAGAGTGAGACAAATCTGGGCTGTAAACCACCAGACGTACATTCAAAAAAACACTCCTTGCATTTCTTGTATTAACAGCTCCCCAAAATACTCCGGAGGCCATAAACTAATAAGGCGAGTTACAACAGTGGACTCCTTTGTGAGCTCCAGACAAGTAAGAAAGTTACACATTTAGGTGAGATGCTGCCTTTCTGAAAATAGCCCTAATTTCACTGTGAAAAAAAAAAAAAAAAAGAGGCTGAAAATAACTTTATTGCAGATATTATGAGAGAAACTGACAATACTTAACTATTTTCATTGAAACCAGTGAATGAATGAAAAGGCCTGGTTAAAAATGGCATTAGAGGAGTTATTTAAAACCCTCACTGGGGAACAAGGGTCAATTGTGCTGCCACAACCCCTGGAGCAGCCCGCAGAGGACTGTGGGAGGGGACGGCCGATTGGTCCGCCACACAGAAAGGGGCGGTCCCAGCAAATTAGTGATAGACGTTAAAGGCAGATGTCCTGCGGTGATCAAACCCCGGATGATCTGACAGTTTTGTGTTTGAAGTGATTATGATGCTACGCAACATAAAGGCTTACGCCCAGCTTTGGGCCTAATTAGTTCAGTTAGGGCCCTTTAAAAATCACTGGTCGGGGACAGCAGGAGACAAACACTGACCGAGCAGTCGTCAGGTCAACAGGGTAGCAGCAACAGCAGCAGCAGCAGCAGCAAACAACAGACCTGGATGCCTCAAGCTGACCTGCTGCTACACCAGAAAAAAAAAAAAAAACAATCTGAAGATTATCCGCTTTTCTGAGAATGCCACACTTAAGTGACTGCAGTTACTACACAATGCGGGATGCGACCAGAGCTTCGAATGTAAGAACTGAGAAAAATGCTGATTGTTTTTAATGGTGTTAAGTAGATTCTTGAAATGACAGAGCTGTAAATTTGTTGTTTTTTTGGTTTTTGAATGTTAACTTGTGCTCATGTGTTGAATTTAACATGCATATACGGGAAAGGAATCAGTGAAAATGCTTTATGCTACAATTACAATTTGGCCATACTTGAAGTTATTTGACAAACAGCCTGAGAATGAACAACAACTCTCACAATTAAACAAATTCTAAATGTGACTTATTTAAAAGATGTTACTATCTAGAGTGTATCAACGGCTTTCTGTCTGGGTGACTAACGCAAGAAATAATATGTCTGGGTATTGCACGAGAGGACGTTTCGGTAAAACAGCTGTGCATGTCTTCTGAGTCAGTGCTGCTTCAGCCGTCTGACGAACGATGCGCAATCTCCCACGTCTTAAAGAGATTTGGATTTTTTTGTCAACTAACAGGAGTTATGTGCTTTTTTTGGGTTTTTTTTTTTTTAACCCCCCTCTAGGTACAGAGCCACCTGGAGAGCTCAAAATTCCACCTCCACCAAAGCCCGAACCAGCCGGTGAAGCAGTACCTGACGCTGGGCTCCAAGCTGGCCTCGTCGGCCGGCTCGGGCCACGCCGTCCCCCATCCGCACGCCCCCAGCCAGCCGCTGGGGACCGTGCCCATCATGAGGAACGGACACATGTCGGCTGTCAGCGACAGCAGCAGCCCCAACAGCCCGGTCACCCTGCTCACCATGGCCAACCACGACGGCGAGGTGAGTGGAGGAAGAAGAAAATGAATCATTAAAACATGGAAGTGAAAATGAGAGAACTCCCTTGTGGCATTGGAAAAACAACGCAATTGCGACAAAGATTTTTGAACCAAACGTTTTGTGCATGCTTTAAATCTTTTCCTTTCAGCACTGTGCATTCCAATCAAAAACTTAGAAGCGATTGGCTATAATCAATCTTAAGCTATATATCATGGCTGGTGCTTTGTTGAGATGGGTAGTTAATATACAGTGTACTTCAGAGGCTTAAATTACTAAATTTGTATCTGCTGCAAGTTTGAATCTTGATGCACGCTCCCTCCAACTAATCATCTAAACAAAGTGATGCCATCATTGATCTTCTTCTCTCTCTGATGTGCTCATCAATAACTTCAGACATGCCGTCTCTGATTAAAGAATCCTTCCAAAGAAGGAGACTAGTTTGTAGCAGATGCATGTTTTTCCTCGCCGGCCCGACTAACAAACCTCAGATCATGGCGATGGGAGAACTTATCTGTTACTGGATCAATCTCTCAAAAGCTGTTCCCCACTGTTTCATGTCTATTTTGATTTGAACGATGACATTTCAAAATACATGGACAGCGTTTCAATTCTGGGTAAAATCGTCAGATTGTCCATGAGTACGCTGAAATGATTGTTTTCTTTTAGTTTCCGATGGATGAAGTTATTGATGACCTAATTAGTCTTGAATCCGGCTTCAATGATGGAGGCCTGGATTGCATGGAGCCTAACATCTTAATGCAAAGCAATGTAAGTATGATTCCCATCAACTCTTGCTTTAATGTTTTATGTCCCAACACTTTTCGAAATACCACAGAAAACGAAGAGATGACTTTTCCCTTTGAAAGCTGGATGTGAGGTTTCCTGACTCAGACTTTTAGGCTTGACTAGCTTGGGAAACAGAGGACCTGACTCAGTCTGAGGTCAGCTTAAGTCCAGAGCTGAGTCAAAGTTCACAAGGGCTTAACAACATTTGTCGCATTACTAAAAGAAGTTTACCAAAGCAGATTAAGTTCAAAAAAAAGGATGATGTGAACAGGCAACACCTACATTTATACGATCGGTCTTAGTGAAATCCATTACTGGGCGCATCATTAGCTGGACTTCAGGAGAGGGAGGAATTTAAAAGAGTCAACGAAAAGCAAAGCACCGAATGAGTTAGATCTGTGTGGTTGGCAACATTAGAGCGAGGTTCATTCAGACAAAGAAGGAATGAGTGGGAGGAGGAGGGATGGGAAAGCCAGTCCGTTTCAAAACACGACAGAAGAACCGAGGAGTGAGAGATTTTGTCGGAGTGGGTTACTGAGCCATTGGATTGGGCTAATGTATGTACTCCCTATGGGCTTGTTCAGAAATGATACCATGCTTAAATGGATCAATTCATCCTAATTAGTCATACAGCTCGATGCATCACATCGTTTCGCCGTGTCAACACATTCAGGAACACAGACGGGAGAGGGATTCAAGTGATTACAATTGGGAATTGTTGCAATCTTTCATTTTGGATTTGTACATTTAACCCCCCCCCCCACCCCCACCTCCTCTTCTTCCCACCCTCTCAGATGAGGAAAAACATACACATGTGCAAACCAAACAGACTGTTGTAATCTGAAAACGTCCGCATTTATCTCCCGCTTCCTCTCCGCATCTCATCTCTCGGCTTGACGTGCGGCCCTATCGCGTTCACCAGTCTAGCGGTCGCATTTGACACACGTGTCATGGGTAAAATTGGCTGTGCGCATCTTGGATTCCACGCCGGCTTCTGTCGTATTTTCCCATAGATACACAAATGCGAATTAGACACACATGTGTGCCAGCACGCTAAATCTTGACATGTCCCCTCTCTGTGAAAAGACGTTATTATCGCAGAAGTGATGCATGCTTTCCCAGACGAGAAAGGACCGTAGGAAAACAGTTTTGCCTCTGTTCAAGCAGTTGACCCAACTAGCCTTTTCATCTAATGGGATGCTATTTTCAACACAGAGGACATCAGTGTTAGAGGCATTTTCAACTAGACGGGTTCTGAAAATGTACCATTAAGGCACCGGGCAGCCGCAAATCTGGGTCGGGGATCCAAAGCAAGTTTCATACATGTAGTTTACATCCTTTATAAGTTGTTTTTGCTCTTTGTCATGCATCCTGAGGGAGCACACTGCACATGGCAACAACTGCGGAGCCCCTGCAGAGGGTTTGCCCTAACCTGCTGAGGTATACGTGGGACTGCAGCCCCCCGCTGGGGATCCAGAGGCCCAGGGGCCTGGGGGCTGACAGCCTGCTCCACACGGCTGTGATCACTCCACTTGCCTCTTGTCAGTTTTGTCACTGCCAAACAAAGCCACACAGCAGCGAAAAACAACTGTTTGTTTGGGCGACTTTTGTAAAAGTGTGGAAAGTCCTTCGTGTGAAACGTAAATGACGGACTCTTCCTCTTTCTGTCCCCCCCTCTTTCTCTCCCTCTCTCTCTCTCTCCTCCAGGTGTCTCTCAGTAGCGGCATGCTGGATGTCTATGGGGGCGAACAAGGTATGAACGCCCCTAATGATGGAATGAGTCCCACATCTAACCCCACAAAGCTCACTGTAAAAAGGGAATACACAGGTATGAACGCATACCAGAGTGTTGACAAAATAACTAAACAAACAGATTTAAACTTAATTGTGAAAGTGACTTAAAACGCATAGTGTAAAAAAAAACGGTATCTTTTAGGAATCGAAGATCATTCACAGCAAAAAAATTGCAATTTATCAGCAAATATACAAATTTAGCTGCTAGTTCTGTAAAAATGTTCTCATACTAGACCAAAGAAATAAAGAAATGAAGGACCCTTCAGTGCATTTCATACAAAAATTACTAATAGATTCAGGAAATAGAAAAGGATGTCTGAAGAATCCTTCACTCCCCAGTGGGCAAATAAGTAAATTGCGACGTGTTTCGTTTGAGCGCGGTCGGGGAGGACAATGAACTGTTACACAGAGCCGAAATGTTCCTGATTGAATCAACAGACAAATTGGGAAATCCAATCTCAGGACCCTCATTATGTAATTTGGAAGAACGTGAATGCAAATATGGATGCCCTGGCATTTTCACCCCTCACTGGGACAGATTCATGAATTTACTAAACTGTCTTAATTTATAAATTAAGTAGTTAAAAAGTGGCCACCTCCAGACACGCTGGAAGGGATAAACTGGGCTCAGTGTGTGCATGTGCTGCATGAGTGTGTGTGTGTGTGTGTGTAAGGGGTCAAACTTGTGCCTGTGTTGTAGGCCAGAGCCTGGAAGGGTCACAGTCTGACCCCAGCACTGCACTTCCTTCGAGCGACTGAATTGTTCGTCGACTGACTGGAACTTCTGTGTTGTTTTGTTGTCTTTCAGTTTCTAAATTAGCGTGCGTTGCTAATCCATCCGTTCCCCTTTTTTTTTCTGATTTATTTTCTGACAGAACACGACACAAGGGTGATGGCCAAAGAGCGGCAGAAAAAAGACAACCATAACTTGAGTGAGTGTCTCCGGGTGCCTTTCAACTCCCCCAGTTTGTCATCTGAGAATGAGTTATGTCTGGCCGTCAGCGCAGCGTCCAACAATCCCCTTCTTGTCTTTCTCTCAGTTGAAAGGAGGCGAAGATACAACATCAACTACAGGATTAAGGAGCTGGGGACGCTCATACCAAAGTCGAATGACCCGTAAGTAGCAAAAATCCTAAATATATTTACTGAACAATGCCCCGGCTCGGCTTCCATTACTGCCGCTGGAACATGGGACGTGAGCCTGTGTGGTGGCCAAGCGTATTAAATTCACGGCACAAAGACCCTCTGAAACGTTGTTCATTGAATTCAAATGAGTACTCAAGCACATTTCAGTCATATTTCAAGGGTGCACTTGAACTTCCATTGTAGTCTCCACTCGATGAGCTGTACATCCCCTCGCCGGGTCTCGGCAGTTCAGCTTAAAGCATGAATGATGAGGAAAGGGTCAAATGCAAAAGAAGCGGGCCAACCCATTTGAATCAAAGTTTGAAGCACAATTGGAACATTGGAGATGGAGTGCAGGGACCGAATTGAAATCCAGCGGCCATCTTCCGCGGTTGAACTTTGCTTCAATTTTAAATGGAAGGTTAGCATTGTCATCGTGCCATTAACAAGGGATAAAAGAGATTATTAGCGCTGATCACACCAACGTCTCACTCGTGTGGGGAAAAGGACAGTTTTACCACGGCTCCCCTGTCCTTTTTAAAAAAGTAATAACATCTGCAGAAGAATGACTTGCACTCTAGCACCTTTAAGTCCAATTCTCCATTTTTCTCCTTGCCTTCCTACTTAGCTCATTCTCCCTCACCTATTTTTACTCGAGGATTAATTTTACCGAACAAGGAGCTACAAGAATGGACTTTCCACATAGCTACTTAACTATTCTATTAAAATTCCCATTCTGTGTCCCCATGTAATGTCCAAGGATGAATAATTGCCCCGTGTAAATCGCCATTTCTTATTCATATTACAAAAAGAGGGAAAAAGCCTCTGTTGAAACTTTTCCCCCCATCTTTTTTTTTTTTTCCTCGCAAAGGATATTCTGCCAACATCGGGGGTTCTGTGTAAAAGGTTATCTTCCTTTTTTTTCCTCCCTTTCTGTAGCGACATGAGGTGGAACAAAGGCACCATCCTGAAGGCCTCGGTGGAGTACATAAGGTGGCTGCAGAAGGAGCAGCAGCATGCTCGGGAGCTGGAGAGCCGGCAGAAGAAGCTGGAGCAGGCCAACAGGAGGCTGCTACTCAGGATCCAGGTAATTCTGTTCAATGATTTCAACGTGATCCGTGCATTTCCAGTACAAAATGCACAGTCGGAACAATAAAACACTATAACTTAAACAGATATTCATTATAAAAACGGTGGCTATATAATAAAAAATTTTTTAACAGTTCTTCATGTCTTCACATAACAAAAATATGTATTTTTCCAAGTAAATTTCACTACATCCCACCATACTATTCCTAATGTAACAGTTTTAGCTTAAAATCTAGTAGTGACGTCCCTGTAAGGCATCAAATTTACTGTTAATTACTGTCAATTACTGTCAATTTCCCACTAATGCTACCTTCCACTTGTCATACAGTTACAGAAGTAACTTGCTTGTGAAGTTTGACCATCGATTATCATTTGAACTCTGACAACTAATATTTCTCTACAAAAAGCAAGACTACATTTTCTTTTAAATATATAACATTTACACTTTTTTTTTTGCAATTTCATTGACACAACAAGTTCGACTGCTTCCAATGATGAATAAAAACAACAAAATAGGTTAGAACCATGTTGAGAGAACAAGCAGGCAAGAGGCTCAATGCGTGACGTGTGCATCCAGGAAAGTGTCGGGCTGTGCGGTTTATCAGAGTTTACGTCAATGGTGAGAAGAACGCAAAGACTGTAAGCACTGTTAGAGATGACCGCACGGTCCAGGAATCAATGACAACCTCTGAGCAAAGGTCAAGGAGGGCTTAGTGATTACTGATAAGCGCTGATAGAATGTTCTTGTATAAAAAGGTAGAAAACCTCATCACAGTATGTGGAGGAGGTGTGAATAAAGAGGAGTGGCGGTGACTGCCGTACGGTCACTCCCTGAAAAATTCCCGATGTCGTCTGTAAGAGAGGAAAGTACATTTTCACATCCTTATTCAGATGAGAAGTGCGTTCTTCTAGCAAGAGCTTTCTTAACTTCAGTTTATTGTTGTTTTGCATCCCAGGAACTTGAGATCCAAGCACGAGCACATGGACTCCCAAACATGTCCGCCTTGGGGACCGTCGAACTATCCTCCCACCTTCTGAAACAACAGCAGCAACAGCAGCAGCAGCAGCAACAGCAATCCTCTCCCCAGGCCCAGCAGCCTCAGCAGCCGCCCCTCTATCAGGAGGACCCCAACAGCGACTACCTCCAGAGGATAGCCGTGGTGGCCGGCGTGCCGTCCATCGCCACGGTCGGCGGGCCGCAGGACCACGTCGGCGGCGCCGACGCCTGCACCACGTTCTCCGACCCGCTGTCCCACTTCACAGACTTCTTCAACGCGACGCTCAAGGAGGAGCACCCGCTGGACGAGATCCTGATGGACGACCCGCTGTCGCCGTTCGGCGCCGATCCGCTCCTGTCGGCCGGCTCGCCGGGGGCTGCGTCCAAGGACAGCAGCCGCAGGAGCAGCTTCAGCTCCGCCGAGGGCGACGACCTATAAGGGCTGCCCTCGCCTGTGACAGACTCTTGTTATCACCTCGTGACAACAGGGCTGTAATCCCCCCCCCCCCGGTGGTAAAGGGCACACGCAGAACCTTTAAAAAGACTGATTGACAGTGGTGGACTTATTTAAATGACAGCCGGCAGCCCTGACAGCACCCGTCAAAGTGCCTCCTGTATATAAAGTGATCAGCTGTTATTGACCAGGTGGCTGATAAGAGCTCAATTGTCTCAAAAGCTGACATTTTCCAAAGCTCAGTGGGCCCAGAAGTGTTCCATGAACATCCCACCTATTGACAAGTATCATGTTTCTCTGTCTTCCAGAAAGAGCAGAAACATCCTTGTAATAAGAAAAAAGGGAGACATTTATGAGTGCATAATGTAAATGACTACTGTTTTTTTTAGTAAACACACTGTAAATATGCAAAACAACCACTGAAAACATGTCAGAAACTGTACTTTTTTTTAAAAAAAGATGCAAATACTACTACTTAAGAGGATTTCAACTGTTTGCAGACAGTTGCATTGTATGATGTGCCTTATTTCAGCAAGATATGATGTGTAACGGATCTACTCACCTCAATGCCTAACATGTCCTTAGCTATGTCGTTTTAAATGTATTTTTAATGTTTTTCTTGTATTTATATGTTCATTCCACATATTCATAAAAAAGATATATATTATATACATGTTACCTTTTCTTTTTAATTTCTTTTTTGCTGTTTATTTGTCATCTTACTAAAGGTTTCACACTTGAATTCAGGAGTCAAATACCGTGAGAAAATAAAGGAAAATCTCAATTTGCACTTTAGTTCTTCAATGCTACACACACCCAAAGGCGTATCTGTAATATAGCACAACAAATAATCATTCCTCTGTGGACACATAAGCAATAGTCATGCCTCTGGTGCATAAAAATTAACATGTTACATGCATCAGGGTGAACTATAGCATGAAAGAGACCAGATGTTGTTGCAAAAAGGACAGCAGGGTAAAGACAAGCCCACCAAGCCCGACAAGTTTGGTAGAAGGTGAAGGGTCGGCTTATGAAGGTGGCTGATTGGAAATGAGTGGCAGAAAGGAAGAGAGAGGAGGGAAATTGGATAATAAAGACAAGTAGAGGAGGAGTAATAATACTGATGAGCCTACTGTGAGCTGATGAGCCCTTGAGGATGAATAATGGCGAGGGATAAAGAGTTGCTAAGAGAGCTGTTAGCGAGATCCAAGAAAGTTTCCTCTGAGATAAGCAAATGGAGCAGATGTGTCTGCAGGAATGTCATGGCAAACAGAACGAAGTTTGCTTGTTTTTCCAGCTCTGCAGAGGTGTGTCTTTCAATTATCATGCATCAGCTTGTCGTTTTCTCATCCTGACGTCATGCATTAATAATACAACAAACAGAACAACGAGCCAATACGTCCCGAACGGATTTCTCATCAAAGCCTCTCTGAATTAATGTTTCACAGTGTTATTAGAGTGTTTCCCAGCTGCAGGAATCGAAACGTTCTTCTTTTGCATCTCCCTCTTTAGCCGCAAATAGGACTGAACCAATCAATCGTTATGGACACAGCCACTCCAACTACAAAGTGGTGAGTGATGTTTATGAGTAATTGGCCAAAGCAGTTATGGAAGGTAAATATAGATTTTCATTCGAGAAAGATTCAGCATGACTAAAATACTGAAATTAAAATTCAAAAGGCTCAGTTTACGCTTTGATTTTCAATATGTTTTTTTTCTCCCTTCATCGCCTTCTTTCTTGTATTGCTAAACTTTGGAAAATGCACAAATCCAATTAGTTTTGCGCAGGGATTGATGAAAGCTATAGTCTAGAGCAGTTCAAAGAGTATATAAATGAATCACTGTAATGAATGTAAAAAAGGAGTAAAAAACATAATAAAGTACATGTTTTTTAAAAAAAAATAGTCATGTAAAGGACACTGAAATGGAAAGTCTGTGTAAACTTCCTAAAGAATGCATTTTCTCTATATCAAAAGCAATCATGGAGAGGGTTCAAGGCCAGCTGTGCACAAGCTTCAAAAGGAAATGTGGTCGGATGAGGCAACTGTGACATCAGAACAAGTGACTTTTTATTTGGAACATCACAGTTCATCAAGCTGAGATTTGAAGAACTCGACAGGAACTGACGTGCCTGCACTGGATCAGGGAAACATGCACGCACGCATGTTAGAGACATTAACTGCGTGCGCTGCGAGGAGGGCGTAAATTTGCCTGCGTGAAACAAATCTGGGAAAATTTTGTGATCCCGCATTACTCCTCGTCTCTTTCTCACTTCCTCTGCCGCTTACTTAATCTCCTTCACGAGAAACAGATGGCACTCCAGCCTCTTAAAAATCCGCCAAAATGCTGCAGTAAAATAATCTTTCCACTGGTTTTTGTGTTACTATAATGTGCACAGGAACATGGTCCCCCTCAATGAATTACCTCATTCTTAAGAGTTCAAAAAAAAAAAAGAAGGATGCAGCTTTGTCGTTTTTCTGCCAGCAGGTGGCAGCAATGAGCTGTGTTTCTTCATCACACTGTGCAGTGATGAAAAAAGTAACCCAGTGGAAGGCCAATGTGGTTCCACACAGAACATTTGTAGCAAATTACGCCGGAAATCCAATAACCCAACATGCATTTAAGTGTGCGACAATAGTTGGTAAACAGTAATCTCAAAACATGGAAGTGCGGCGAGGCAGTATGTGCTAAAAGTCCGCGGCACTTCATATGCTTCCCAGTATAAACTGACAAATCTAAAGGAGGCAAGCGATGTCGTGAACCTCACAGCGGAGTCGTTCTGTCACCAAAACAACGTTGTCAGACCTCCTGCCACCCACCAACACTGACACCACCACTGAGCGGGAGAAGCTGTCACCTGTGCAGATGCCACAGCTGCCAGCGTGCTACAATGCGCTCACCTGTCGAGCCTGCCATTGGCAACTCTTAATCACCTCCCGCTGAGGTGACTCACTTCGGAGTAGCACACACACACACACGCGCGCGCACACACACGGGGCCTGCGCACACTCGCGCACCCAAACAAGCCTAATCAAATGTGCTTGTGTGCAAACACAAATGCGCACACCCGACCGAAAAAACACAAGCGCATGCACAGGTGTGTAGTTCGTCGCACCTGGTTGCCACACGGATGAGGGGAGAGACGGGGGGGAAAAAATAACCACCTAAAAGCCCTCATCAGGATCTGGACTGTGACAAGACTTGTGCACAAATTAGGTGAAATTTGAGTGGGAATAACAATATGACAGCCGGCAGTGAGCCACCAAACATCAAGTGTCATATCTATTTTCAGCCGTGACTCAGAGCGGTGTGACAAACAACACCATGCCGCTTCTCAATCAGTCAGCCCGTTGACTGGAAATGTGGCAAACTAGGCCCCGGATGAGTTTCCCCTTCAGGAAAAATAAGAAATGATCCGAGTTGAAGGTCAAAGTTGAACTTGAGATTACGAATCTCAGCTAAATTTGGACCAAAACATTTATCTTTTTATCATGGATATTGTCTCTCTAGTGCAGCACAGTCATTCTTTAGAACTTCAATGGTGCCTATAGAAAAGACCACACCCTGGACCAGTGTGCAACAAGCTCAAACGTCACACAACCGGCGAGGCCCCACATGCATTAACAATGGAACGCAAGAGAGATGAAAAAAAGAGAGAGAGAGAGAGAGAGAGAGAGAGAGAGAGAGAGAGAGAGAGAGAGAGAGAGAGAGACCTGCTTGAGATGCTATAAAATTAATGCGATTTCCAGAGTTTTTATGAATCGAGCCAGATGCCAAATACATAACTTCAAACAAATTGACTTCCAATTATTGGTGCCGCACACCACTTCCAGATGTGCAACAGATGGAGCCGGGGCGACCAAAGGTGTCTCGGTCGGCGCTTTGTGTTATTCCGCAGTAAAACAGCAGTACAGTTGTATGTGTTTTAAATCACAGTGGGCTGTGGGCTGGAGGTGAAGGGAAGGACACAGGGATAGTGGAAGAAAAATGAAAGCACATCATTAGGAAAATGTAAATCTGCACAGCACAGACAGTGGAGAGCCATATGTAGTATTAATACAGCTTGATATTATGTAAAGGCAGATGAGATGCTGGGGCTGAAAGCTGGAGCCATATCAAGGAAGTGGGGGATTCAGAAATGTAAATGTTAATGTGATCTCTGCTGTATCTTCCAGTGCTGGGATTAAATGGTAAAAAGGAACAATTATGGGGCATGCTTTTTTGTGCATATGCTAATAGCTTACAATATCTTTGCATACGTAAAGAACATTATATATGATTAGAAGATATCCACAGAATATAGTGTTATATGTGAGGAGGTTTTACAGTAGTCATGCGAAGTGCTGCACTCTGTTCAATTCTTAATAAAGTCTCTCCTCGGAAACTTTAAATAATTTGATTAGTCACTGTTAAAGCTACATAAAAGTAAAACAAATGTGATTCAAAGTGCGAAAAGTAGCTGAGCACAGACTTCTTTTCACCGCAGAGGAAACTAATAGAATATCCAATAGTGGTATGGTGTCCTGGGAGGGTCATGGCTCTGATCCCATTATCACCACCGACTCGGGCCCTCAGGGAGCCAAAATAGCTGTGTATTTCTCCCAGAGCCCATAGTGAAGCACTCTACTGGGGCCCTATCTTCACTTCAGTAGCAGTCCGCCCGAGCACCACAGCCCCCCCGCACCCCCACCTCTGATCCTCAGGGCCAAAGAGCTTCTCCTTGCTTCCTCTCTGTTTTCACATATCTCCGGCTGTCTATTCAAATACAGCGGCGAGCGGGGACCATTTTGCTTGGCCATCGTACCTCTGCGCTTCCTTTAATTCCCTCGTTCTGCCAAGAGTTGTATGCTAATCTAACTGGCGACAGACACTCCCCCCCGACACCCCACACCCAACCCTTCCCTCAGTCTCCCTGCATGCACACACGCTGGAACACGCACACTTTAACCTTGTCTAATCTGGGTGACCTTGGGCTGAATGGGAAGCCGCTGCAGAGAAGTCCCTGATTGATTTATAATTTAAAAGAGCAGCGATGGCCACTGTACCCTTACTGGCCACTTGCCAGAATTCCCCCCCCCCCCCCCCCATCTGCTAATAAACCTTCAAAATAATAAATATGCAAACGGAAGCAAACAGTTCAACATCTAACAGTTCTAAAGTCCTGCAGTCTCTCCTGATTCATTATGTTTTGGAGCAGGATGCATGAGGTGAAAGAGCGGCTCAGATTTGCTGGGGACAATAAGTTGCGGATGAGTAAAGGGGGAGACCATCAACATGATCATCATTAGCAGGGGGAGATAATTTAGACTGCGTTTTGGGCGCTCTGATGGGCATCTCCTCTGCATTATTCATTCACTTTCCCTTTCTCTCTCCTCTCCCCTGGTCCCTCTCTCCACCCAGGCCAGGCGCTGGGCCTTAGGAGCTGGACTCATCTATTATAGATGGGTAATTGTTTATTAAATGCAGGGCTGACCCTATTATGCCTATTACCCGTGTGCTGCACACCAGTGTGGCTGGCAAGTGTCTGTGTTTCTTCCGTATTCTCGGAGATCTGACAATCCCCTGTCGAGGACGTGAGGCCGCTTTGGCATGAGTAAGTGTCAGCACGGCTGGGGATGGAGGAAAAAAGGAGGAAAAAAAATAGATAGAGATAGGAAAGAGAAGGAAGACGGCAGGAGGAGAGGATGATGAAAAATAAAGCCAATGCCTGTGTGGCTGCCACTGGCCAAAGAAGTATGTCTCTCCTTTGCCTCGAAGGCTCGGTGGAAAGAGGCAAAGACAAAGGGTGAGCTAAAGAAACGCTTTGCCTCTCATTACACTGACTCCTAATCTACCTCTGCCCTATCCCGGGCAATCCCCGCTGCAGGCGTTTGGAGGCTAAAGCTTCAAACTAGGCGGTTTGTCCAAAGCGGATTCATTACCTTAGATAGGACTACCAATGAGCCTGCTAAAATGTCACATTTAAAAAAGGCGACGGCGCCGAGGTGGGCCCCACTGACACTAGAGGTCAGTGTTGTAACAGAGTTCAGACGCGGCTCTTAAACCAGCAAACAACAGTGAGTTTAAAGCAGACAGACATTACAAAAGATAGGAGAGGCTGGAAAAATAATTCAGGTAATGGAAATGAATTGAAATGAAATGATTAAGTTCAGTTAATTACTCGGTAGCTTAGGCAAATCAGCTTAACTTATATCAAAATCATTATTTCAGCCACAACGGCAGATTCACTGAGAAGATATTTAGCCAACATGCACTTAAAACCAGCCCATGTAAAGTAGGATCAGGCTAATGGATTAGATCTAATACACGTGGAGCTCGGTATGGTGACAAAAATAAGTGTGCTGCTGGAAGTTATTGTGCTGTGGTGGGAAACATGAATTTAATGCCACAGATGGTTCAGAAAAGCGGAGGCTGTTGTGATGACATGTGTCTTTGCCACTGTTAAAAGTATTTACGTCACCTCCGTTATCGGTTTGTGAATGGCGGTCCTGCTAAATACCGGCGCGCTCCTCATGAAAACAGATAAAACAGTTCTCTCCCATCCTGAGAAACCAGTCAAAATACTGACTGAGACTATCTACAACACAGCGGCGAGGGCAGGAAAAGGGAAAATCCTGCCAGGCTCGGATGTGCCGCTGTGCTGTGGTATGATGAAGTGATCTGCATGATGGCATGTCACTGGTTATTGGCTGGGTTGAGAGTGATTAACATGGGGTGTTAATTAGTGGGTCGTCAGGAGTGGGTGTGTGGCTAACAACATGGCTCAGAACAGCGCGGTCACACATAAACACACCCAGCGCAGATCAGGCCTGCCTCCTTTTACAATTAAAATGAATTTGACAATTAGTGCTGAGTAAAATTATTTAAATTATGTGTCTCTTAATATGTTAGCTTTAATGAATGGAAAAAAAAATGGGAAGAAAATTAAATAAATCTGACTGCAAACACACAATTAGAGGATATGCCTGAGAAAATACAGTTTATAAAAATAAAGTCTAAATTATTGCTTTATTAATATACAAAGCACTGGAGGTTAGAAACAGTTTGGACTTGAAACTGAATCAATTAAGTTTACTGAAGGCATGATTATGTGAAGGAAACATTTTTGTGGCTGCTGGAGTATTTACCTCATAATAATAATTGATAAAACTGGCAAGAGTAGAGTCATTCTGAATTACCGACAATAACAAAAAGACTGAATGGGAAGATTTATTTTGGTTGAACCTATACCCTGCACAAATCAACAACTAAACAAACACAATAATCTGTTTGATAAATAAAATTATAGTCTGTGGAAACAGCATATTAGAGGAAATCAATGGCACCTGATTTACAATCTTTTCAATTTTGCACGTAAATGGAGGCAGCCAGCAGGAATTCCAGTGGCAGATTTTCCGTAATGCTGTTGAGTTGATTAGAAGAGTGCGAGGAGAGTGACTGAGAGAGCCAGTAAGTAAGAAGTGAGGAGGGAGTGAGTGAGTGAGTGAGGGAGTCAAGCCGCCCCTCTTCCCTGAGCTTATTTATTCCTCCGGCATGCAGCCCACTGATTAGGCGGCGACAGAACACTCTTTAATGCGTCCCCACAATGAGCGAGCCGCCGCAATTTCAATGGGCTTATCTGTTGTGCTGTGTTCGGTAAATAATGCCGCAGCTGTCAGTGGCCTCAGACGCATCATCCATGTAGCTAATGCCACGCTGGGATTAGCCGTGCTGAATGAAGTCTCGCCGCCGAACAGGGGAGGCTGTGCCAAGCTCCAAACAGTTTACAGGACCCTCCGCCCCGAGTGGAACAAATAGAATGTAATTAAGTAGAGATGAGAGCGCGGAGGAAGCGCACTTAGACATGGATGCGCACGTCGACGGGTGCGCACACACAAACACACGTGCCCGCATCCACTCCTGCCAAGGCAAACGCTTCTTTGTTATTTGCTGCGCCTTTTAATACCCACGGAGGGTAGAATACCTTTTTTCCATATTATGGAATTTGTCATGTTCAGTTGGAGCTGTCATAGCTAGAACAGTGTGCGCTAATGTGTGTAATCTGCTTTGCAACACATCAATTATGATGGATATTGCTCCACCGCCATGCTTCCAGGGTTTTTATACAAGCCTGCAGGGGAATCCGTCTTTTCTTGTTAGGCAACCTGTTTAGTAAATAATGATCCACTTTGAGCCTGGCTGATGCCGTATAATGTGATGTGTGCGCGTACACATGCTGTTGTGGTGTGTGTGTGTGTGTGTGGTGCTCCGGTGCACAAGGATCAAGCCTACCAGATCAAAAAACACTTACGTGCTGGCTGGAATTCAATCATGCCTGCACGGCGTGAAACCCACGTCATGGAGAAACCGAAGCTGCTCCTGAACGCGTCCGGGGCCCACATGCAAAAACTATAAATATTATCAATGACTGGCAAAAGTATTTCCAGAACAGAGTGAGCAAACAAAGAGTCTAAAAGAGAAATATTTACATCTTCCACTGTGTCAAACAAAATTAATTTTTTGCCAAATCAGATGTTTTTCTTTTTTTTCCAAAAGGACTGATTTGGAGTATATTTTCTCTAATTTCCCTTTCAATAACACCAGCTTTAATTGTCCATTTCACTCCTTTTCCTCTTCTCCATCCCTGACTTTCCACTTCATCTGAACTCGGGCGCTTCAGCGGCGATTTCTGACTCACTGTTTTTGGACCTGCTTGCTTTCTTTCTTTCTTTCTTTCTTTCTTTCTCAAGCAAGCTCCATTCATGGACTCTCGCCATTCGCTTTCGTTCCTCAACCTCTGCCCTCTTCCGGGACGGGACGGTGGTGAACACGGGCTAAGTGGCACAGATTCCATCGGGCGCGATCCGGAAGTCAACATTTTTGTTTGCAGGTCACAGACTTTGCAGAAGGGTTAGTGGTTCAGTTTGACAAAATGCACAGTGTTTTCAGACTTTCCAAAGGGCAGGGAAAAAAAAAAAAAAAAAAAAGATTTCTTAATGCCAAACGGCCACCCTCAAAGACAGCTCGGCACAGACGGAGTAGCGGTTCGCCAGTATAGTTGGGAAAGCTTCAGCTCCGGGTCCTCAGGGAGCCGCAGCGGATCACATTGAGATCCCTGTCAGATCCCCACGACACTACATTTCACTCAGTCAGTCCATCTGTCTATCGGCAAAGCAGGGAGGCAGGTAACAGACAGGGCAGGAGAGGCCCTTCACTCCTAGATGAACACATTTTTTAGTGTCAGCATAAAACCCTGAGCTGCACTGGGACCCATTCACAGACTGGGCTCTCTGTATGAGCCTTTTTTTTCTGTTGCATTTTGTTGTTCTTTCTTTACTTTGTGTGTTCAAAGACCGCGGTGGAGTTTTATGTACACACTCGTGCATCCTCACACACATCTGTCAGAGTGAAAAACTGCTGAGATTTTGGTGGCTTAATCTGAGATCGAGTCAGACACCTCTGGATATTCTATTTACTCCACGCAAGCTGCTCCCCAATGTCCCATAAAGCCCGCTGCCTCTGAACTAAGCTGGCCAGGGTTTCGGGAAGGAGGGAGGGGGGGGTTAAAGCTCTCCAGCAGACAGAGTACCTGCCCGTAGTGTGTGTGTGTGTGTCAGCCTGTTTATGTGCGTCTGTCCCGGTGAACACACAGTCCTTCGCCGCCCCCCCTCCTCCCCGCCCGCCTTCCTCCAGTGTAATGGCTTTATTTATGAAGTGGCACCAGCAGTAACAGGCGGGTGATAAAGGAAGGGATATTGTGCTATAAAAACCGCAAGCCACGCGGTGGTTCGCAGCCATGCTATCTTCGGCTTTTAAAAGATTGATACTATTGATGTTCATCATCGGAGTGATGAGCGGGAGAGGCGAGGTGACTGCTGCTGTCAGAGAGGCAGCCGACAGTGAAGGAGGTAGTAACTCTCACACTGAACACCTCAAACAACTGCGAGCTGGAGGATTTTTCAGGAGGAATGAGGCTAATATAGATATTATTTGCTGGAAAATACAACATCGCTAATTCAAAATACAGAGTATCGTACTGGAGTTGAAGTTAATTAGTTACTTTAAATTACATATCTGGAAGAATATGATTATGAATGACTGTGTTTGCCCTTTGATGGACTGGCAACCTGTCCCAGTTGTACCACAGTCTGCTGGGATCGGCTCCATCCCCCATTAACCTTAAGTTGGAGGAAGTGGTTAATAAAGGCATTTGTACACATGATCAGCTCATTTAAACGGTTCTTGTTTAACTTTCTCTCCAAAATGTGGTTTATAGCTACATTTGGTGATAAACTACTGTTAGTTTTCTCAATTTAAACATGGTAGGAATTAGTAATTGCTGAGTTTAGTCCATAAAATCTTTGTTTAAGGACTTAAAGAAATATATTATTTTAGCTCAAATATAGGATGATAAAAGTCAATAAATAAATCTTAAACTAACTGTTATTCCAGAGTTTAACCTGGACCGACGGTGCTTCTCAAACACAGTTGTTCATGCACAAAAGGTGTGCCTCAAAAAACAGAAAATGAGGACATTTCCTCAGAATTCCCCACGGCGGAGGCCCGCCGGCCAGCCAGACCAGCAGGTTTCCACAAGATGCTGGAACCTGCTGAAAACACACAGAACTCATTCAGATCTTCAGTCTGTCCGCTTCCTCTCCTCCCCTGCAAGTCAGCGTGACTGACTGAGGGCTTCACCCTCTTCACCGCGACCTCTGCTGCAGCGCACCTGTGCGGCGGGTAAAGCGGTCATTAAAAACGTTCATATGAGTGGCCGTTAAATGAGCACATTGCTGGTGTTTTTCTTTCCCGTCGTGCCATTTCGGAGTGAACCGCTGACTGAACCCGGCGGTCCTCTGGGGTACCGTTCCCGGGGATGTTTACCTGAATAACTAATGTGATTTACTATTTCGCTCAGACCCAAAGACACTGAATTGATGGCGTCTGACTGCGACCAACAGTGCATGACAGCAAAAACAGCGATGCAGAAACACGTGCGCGCCGAGAGCCCCGCTTAATGTAAACCAAATGCCTGACATGAGCACTGTGAAGTGAACAAAACGCCTCCTTGAAAAGAAGATTTGCGAGGCCCAGGCTGCTGTCATCACAATCACCCAGTGTGTGTATCAGAAAAGACAGGCAGAGTAAAGAGAAGAAGAGGTGAAGACACTTTCTCTCTGCTCATGACTCCTCAAGACTAAATATAGCGCCTGTAGCCTCTTTTGGATGCCATATTTTAGTCTGACCCCAATCTGAAGACAAAACGGGAGTGCGCCGTTTCTCTTTTTCTTCCTGGCAACTAAATCGTACCTAAATTTAGGGTTAAAACAACAGAGTGTGGGGCTGTTCAGACGCGTCGTCTCAGTAAACAGCTCATTTGTTAGCCGGGATGTTGCGCTCGCCGTCACGCGGAGGGCCCATCTTGTTTTGCCAGGTGGAATGGTGGGATCCCTTCCCTCCCGGCTCCGGCCGGCTGTTTTGATCCAAAGCAGCTGGGGGGACGCGATACCCGTTTAGTCTGGGGAATCGGGCTTGTGCAAACAAACACCTCGCCCCGCTCCGCGGCTCGGCGCAGGCCGGCGCATCTGCCAGCCATTACGGCCTCGTATCTGCCTCGCATCAGCCTCCCTGCAAAATAAGCCAGATCCAGTTTCCAGTCCCGCAAATAAACAAAACAGACCATGGGCATCATTATTCATTATTAGGGACGAGACAACTGAGGCAGAGGTTGTTTACCAAGTACACCTGTCATGCCCACTGCATTCCAGAGCGATCCGGCCCGCATACCGTCACTCTCCCCGGAGATACCGAGTGCTAAATCACAGGTGCGGAGGGTTAAAGCAACGTAGCAGCTAACAAGGAAGCAAATCTTTAGGATTTGCTATTATCTCATATGGAATTCATGCATTTGTATTCATTTATTCCTCTTGTCATCAGACACAAAAATCCAAGGGAAAGTTAAACCCAAGACGAGCATAACCCGTGAAAAACTCAAACTTATGGAAAACTAGCTCTCCCGACACATACAAGGTACAAACATGCAGCTGATGGCTGTATGTTGTCAGTCATTCCAATGCAAAACTGCCAGATTGATGGAAAAAAGTGCTGTGTTAAGCAACTCTGGAGTGTCACGGCGGTTGAAGTTAACTTGTAGGCCCACTGAACACTTCTCCCCGGAGTACAAAATTGTTACAAAGCGAAAGAAGCGCCTTTGTGTTGACGGAGTGAAGCTGAAAGCCACGACGGTTGGTTGCGAGAACCTGGGAGCTTGAGGAGACCTCGCTGCACTGCTGGGGAGAAACCCGGGAAGAAAGAGAGCAAAAAAAGGAAGAGTGAGGGCAGATGGGAAGGTAAAGAATGAGGAGAAAGCGGGGAAAAGAGGCGAAATCGGAAGAGTTGAATGAGAGAAGGAATGTGTGTGTGTGTGTGTGAGTAAATTAGCGTGGATGTGTTTGAAAGCGGGGAAGAGAGAGTGGGTAATTTTGGCATGTTTTCCTTGGCGCACCTGCCCAGAGAAGCAGCCATGAACAGGAAGGTCTAGAAGTTAATTACATCAGTTCTCCAAGCCAAAATAAATGTCAGGCCCTGATGGACGGTGCAACACCTCCTCAACTCTTGTTTGCCTCTCAGCAGGCTCCCCACCTGCTTCAAGTTAGAAATCTGAGCACTAATGACCCGGATCCAAACCCATGCAAGACACACTGTCTCTGACAGTCACTCAAGTATGCGTGGCTTCTGCCCAAACTTCCATTCGGTCCAACTCTGCGTGTTTTTGTCCATCCGTCTTTCGGTTTGTCTGCATCTGTTTCTCCTGGTGCCACTTTGCATGCATGTGAATCAGCCTGCCATGCTTCACTCTGCCCCCCCCCAGCTATGTTCATTAAGTAAGCCCTGCTCCAAAGCACTGCTCCTGGTCTCTCTTGCTTCTTAATCATTCTTAATTTCACACTTCACCTAAGGGTGTTCTTCTTTGCCCGCTGCTTTCACCAGCGCGGCCCCTCTGGCCTCGCCTCTCGCCGGCCGACACCGCCAAGCCGTCTGCTCCTCGCGTGGCTCCGAAAGGCGGCCGGTGTCAATCCCACCCCGAGCATCCACGCCACTCAACCTCGCAGCTATGTGGACTTTTTAAAAAACCCTGTTATCTCCCGGAACACTCTGATGATCCCTCTAACATTAACATAACTTAACCCAGCACCCCTGGTCAGCCTTTATGAGTCACCACAGAGACAGAATGCTTCGACACTTGGAAGAATATAATGTACTCGACCGAGAGGTCACAATGTGGAGAAATATACGAACAAAGGTCGTAGAGATACACCGAGTGATATGAATCTAATGTCTGGGTGCCCTGTGTTTATAATAAAATGGTAAATCATCCTCTAGTCAGACTGACCTCACATTCTTCACAAGCATCAAAAGTTGAAAAATCTCTCTCTCAGTGTATCTTAAACTCCTTTTTGGATATCTGACTCATAAAAGTGTCAAAAGTTTCAAACACGCAAACCTGCTATTGACAGACAATTGCCTACATTAGCAGGTGTGGTGGTGTCCCTTTGCATGCATTGTGATGTGGTGAAATTCTGTTACGCATTCAAGCATTTTTTTTTTTTTCCAAGACAGTGAAAGAATTGTGGGTGGGCAAGTGTTGGCAAGCAGCACATCATCTTCCTGAGGCTGTCACTTCTCCTTTCCGCTCATGGAGGGAGCAGTGCGTGGGAGTTGCTCAGGAGACATCATCATGAGCCACTTCACTCGAGTGCTGCCTTCAATCAGCCCTCGAATTAATATTAATCATTTCTCCATCCCCCACACAACAAGCCCTCCGTCTCCCCGCCGCTGATAAATACCGATATGAGAAGGAGCCGCAAATAAAAGCATCCGCTGTCACATACGTCCACGACCACACCTCAGCGAGAGGCACGGCGCCCGTTCCTCCTGATGTCTTTCTGTTCCAGTGACTTTATGGTTCAAACTGCTGTTCAACACTTAATTGTCCCTAATCACCGGTGAAGGTCACGGCTACTCAGCAATACATCTCCTTTAATCTGGCCTGTCCTCCTCCTCCTTAATTCCTTATATTTGTGCTCTTTCCTCAGCATCTATCGAAAGATAAGACACCAGAACAAACTGTTCATTATAAAACTTCAAAAGAAAATCTGGATAAATTAGGACCTTTTTTTTGTTCCTTCTTAAAATCATATAGAAAAAAAGTTATCAGTTATTATCTTGGAAATGTCTACATCTTCGCTATTCCTGACAAGCTGCCTCCCGGAGAGGGAAAAAAAATAACACGGGGAAGGTTGAAAATATGAGGCCTAAAATCAGAAGTGATCATCCGGAGGAATGTTTGTGTGTTCGCGTGTGTGTGAGAGCGAGCAAGCTGAGGATGGCTGAAGGTCAGGGAGACATTGAGGCAATCACACTAATGAAAACAAACGAGGGACAGAGTCGGAGGAAGAGAAAGGAAGGAGAGGAAGGGACGCGGTGAGAGATAGACAAAAAAAAAGGAGGGGTTGGGACGGCGGTGAATATGTGTGTGATTGTGTGTGTTTGGGGAGATAGGCTGCCTTGCTTCAGACTAATCAAACACAACACAGCGCTATAAAAGGCTGGTGAGAATATACAGATACATCAGCTAACTCTCCCCGGCTGGCCATGTACTGTTCTTTTATTTACATACCCTCCTAACCTTTAGTGAACACACGGGTGCACGCACACACTGTACACTGCACTGTACACACACACACACACACACATGGCAGTAGCAATATGTGAAGGTTATTCCTGCAGAGGGATGACAGTGTTTATTCAGGGCCAGCAAGCAGACTCTGTGACATTCAGCTTGGAGAAAATGATTAATGCTACAATATACATAGGCATGAGGAAAAGGAAGAGGGGGAAAAAGGTGTTGCACTCGCTCTTCACGGGGAGCAAAAGGCCCAGGCAGCAGCACATACATCCAGGGATCTATCCTTCACTCTGGATCTACAAGAACAGAAGTGACGGTGATTATGAGTCTGATATCTGACGATTTGTCAGTGTAAGAAAAAAAAAATACTCGATTTCATTCTTCCTCGTTTTTAATAGAAAGTGACATGAAGGGGAGGAAAAGATTAAAAAAAAAACCCTAAAGTTTGATTCTGAATAAAAAGGAAGGTGAATGGGAGTGTTAGATGCACATGAGATGCAAATGAATAAAACCCTCATTACTCAACTGAATGTAAAGGAACTGAGTTTTTAATTAACATGACGACTAATTAACAAGTAGTTATAGATCAAACAGATGGAGATACGGAGAAACGTGAAGATGTACGATACGCGCGCACACACACACACACACACACATCCCTGCCTCACTTTCACAATGACTCTGAATCAGGTTATAAACACCACACCTCAACAAATCACGTGGGTTTTCGTCCGGTCGGCAGAGCGGCGCGGACCCAACGGCTTCACGCCAATAACACGAGGTGAGGATCATTGAGACATTAGCAGCGATCAATAAGCAGAGGGCCTACCACTGCATGTAAACCTTCCTGGCGGAGAGGCAGCGCCTCAGGCAGAGAGGAGAGCGAGCAGCTGTGAGGAAGCGCCGCAAAACACACCGTGGCCTGAAATTACCATTTCCTCCCAACAACTGGGAAACGGTCGGCAGTGTGAAGTTTTGCCGCTGGATTCCAGATCAGATAGAAAAAGCTTTCAATTACGACATATTCTTTTTTATATTTCAAAACTGAAAAACAGGAGAACAACTCAATTCATCTTAATGTGCGAACATTTTGCAGACTATTTTCAAATTAAATAGTTGATTTAGACTGTGAATAAACTTTAATTAGCCACCCACTGTTCTGCCTTCAGGAAGCTTACATAATGAAAAACTTTCACAGCTTGATGCCAGTATGGACGGTTAACTGAGTATGAACGCATAATTAAGGCATTGGAAAACTTGTGCTGTTTATTATTAGACTGAGGTCATTCACAAAACCAGAAATCACTCCAGAGATAGAACATTTTGGACAAAAGGTGCCGGAGAAGACAAAGAGTTTCAGAGTAGATTTAACTGATTTAAAGGTGCTGTAGGCAGGATTCCACATCTCCGCCATCTTGCTTAGGGTTACCTAAGCAAGATGGCGATTTGACCCATCTAAGATGGCGATTTGAAACCCAGCACAGCCAATCCTGTCCTGTTTTCTCTGACATCACGCCCTTACGCAAGTTAAGCCCCTCCCACAAGAACGTGAGACGAACGCCCCTCGACCAATCAGGATAGAGCCTCAGGGGCTCTTCTGATTGGTCAAAGATACCTGGAGCTGTCGAGATTCCTTTTCAGCTCAGAACAGAGACAGATGGAAACGCTGCGCCCTCGCGGTAGTGCAATTATGCTACACTCCTAAAGGATTATGAATGGATACTCTAACATTTAATCCAAAGAAAACACAGAAAAATTCGCATTGACGAGCAAAATCCTGCCTACAGCACCTTTAAGTGACTTCTGAAGAGAGCAGCTGAAAGTCCAAGATAACTAAAAATTTTGGTTCCTGGATAGGAAAGAGTGGTCTTACTGGGCTCATTAGTCCAGTTAAATAAACCAGCCAATCACCGTCTCAGCCCATCCAACAGTCAACAAACTGCTCGTCTCGCGGGCGGCGAAACGCGCTGACTCAGCAGCTCTGCGACAGGATCCTGGCTGACAGAGCGGCTCCGCGCCGGCCTATTCCACTTCAGAGGAGGCCCTCTAGTTTATTTTACGTTGAAAGGGGATTTGGCTGCTATCAAGTGGTAGCAGCCCAGTATCAACCACACGTCTGGCTTGTAAACAGGCAGCTGGCAGCACTCCAAACTCCCCACAGCGAGCAGCGAGGCCGAGCTGAGCGCAGCGGAGTTGTGACACTGATCCCCCTCCTATCACTCCCCGACAGCCCGCACTAATAGACCCTTCAAACACTCCCACCTCTATCTATATTTCATTTGAGACACGTGTTGTGTGTACACGTGTTTGTGTTTGTTGTGTTTGCGCGCTGTGACTCTGGATGTACATCGGCGTTGTGTGTATGTATGTGTGTGTGCGTGTGTGTTTCTGTCTCCCGCGTATCTCTCTGGATGAGGCATCTACTTTATTGCTCGTTGTTGACATGGATCCCTTTAGCCCTTAACAGGAGTCAGCAGGAGGGTTAAGCTGCTAACCACCCACTCTGTGACACACACAAACACACACACACACACACCCAGGCGCGGGCGCGCGCACGGGCACCGGCGCTCACACATCCGCACCGCTTCAGCAGTCTAAAAGCATTATTCAGCAGGTCAACAACCACTCGCGCTGCTTGGGAGCATTTGTGTGTGTGTGTGTGTGTGTGTGTGTGTGTGTGTGTTTGTGTTGCTGTGTGTACAGTAAGCGTGCGCGCCTCTGCTCAGTGCTTCGGGCTAAGGCACTCAGAGTGAAATTATGTTCTCAGACTGGCTCCGTGTTGCCCTCTTTATCCTGACAGGCGAGGAAACAGCCACAAATAAATAAGCGAAGAGCTCTCTCTCCCCAGACGTGACCGCCATGGCATACCAGCACTCCAGAAGGCGGCGTGAAGAAAACAGAATTGTATTTCATTGTAAGGGGCGGCAGGGGACCGTGACTTGATAAGCATGGTGTATTTGTTGTATTTGTGCCACTTAAAGTAAAGCTGCTACTGCGGAGGAAAAAAAAAATAAAAAAAAGGGAGATGTTAAGGGGGTGTGTGAGGACACAACAAGCATAGAGAAATTTGTTAGTGAGGCTTTTTTATAGTCCCTGGTGGGGTTTTCTCCTGGATGCACTGAACTCTGAAGGATATTCCATAACATGAAAAAGCATTTTAGAAACGGGCTCATTGTTTTAGTTTAATTTTTGAAAATCGTTTCAGAGAACCAACTTGAACTTAACCTAAAAATGTGCTAAATAACAGAAAAAGCTTTCAAACAAAACCGTAGCTCGGACTGGTTTATACGATAAAGGCTCAAGATATCCCATTAAAAACATCTAACTGGCAGATTTGGTTTTTGTTGTCCGTCGATCCCAACAGCCATTAACAATAATACCTTCTACTGTGAAAAAAACATGAGGAACTCCATCATTTAGCTTCAAAGCAGCAGAGTTTATGGTGCAGTTTGATTCAAGCATCTGTTACAGTATCAGTTCCAAAAAGACAACTTAATGAAGAATTTGCACAAAACACACCCAAAGCAAATACTAATAGCTTTTTGTTTTTTTGGAATAATTAGGGAAAGAAGACAAATATTCAAACTACTTAAAATGCCAAACTTTCTATTCAAACACAGTAAATCCTAACCTGGAGCTAGAAGCAATACTGTGTTAAAGTCAAAGGTTTTCAAACTCATCATGGCTCTGAAGGGCTGAGAGCGATGGAACGCCTGACCTTAGTGGTAATTCAGTTTATACCAGCAAGGTCTTGTTGGAGAGTCTTATTGAGCACACAAAGGCAAAGACCAGGTTGTGCAGTTTCATAATGAGCTGCCATTTTGTTTTTTTGCTTTTCTAGCCAGAGGGAATCTAATCGACTTTTTTTTTTGTGTTGACAGCGATTTTATTTAAATGTCCACAGCCACAGACAAAAAAAAAAAAAAGAGAGGGAAAAGTGAGCGTTCAAATGGTGGTTGATGATAATGAAAAGAAAACCCCTCCCCAGCTGGCCTATAAAAGCCTTGCAGAGAGACATCTTTGAAGGTTCTCCTTCAAAGCCCCGGCTTGCCTCCACGGCCACATCAGGGGATTTCTGTTATTAATTGAAGTTAATTTTCTGGGATATCAGTTTGCTGGGCACGTGGGAAAGATTGATAGCCCCCACGCGTCTCCCGAGTGTTGGGATGTGGAGGAGGTGGTGGTGGTGGGGGGTGCGAGAGGACAGTGAAATGACACTGTTCCTTCAGCATCCCGGAACGCGGCGTTCACTTTTATCATCCCCAAATCAAATTACAAACATCGGAGGCCAACCTTGGCTGGAGGAGATTTCCATAAGATTAATTAGGCCGGCTAGCCAAAGACAGAGTGGGCAGGGAAAAAAATAAAATAATAAATACAGGGAGGGTGGGGGGTTAGTGATGTGGATGGGGGGTTGGTGAGTGTGTGTGTGTGTGTGTCTGCCTGTGTGAGAATGGGCAAGTCAATTGGACAATGGGTAATTAGTGCAAGCAGCAGAATCTCAAAGGCATGAGGAGGACAGCCGAGCGGGGGCTCTCCGCTGGCCCCGTGATGTGGAGGGCCGTACGGCGGGGCCCACATTTAATTAGCGCCACTTTGATACCCACAGGAGTGCCAGGGGCCCCGGGGCAACCCAAACAGTGACTGACAACCCCGCACCTCCGGACGCTCCCCGCTCTCCAATTATAGATGCACCAAGCTGAGAGGGCGCAGCGTAAACCCCTCGTACAGAGGAACTCGCGTGTGTGTGCGCGCGCGCACGCGCACGTGCGGATGCTTGCGCACCTTTCGTGCACCAAACGCCCAAACAAGTCGGCCAGCCAGGCGGCCGGCTCCAGCCACTTCCTATTTGCGCGCTACAAATTGGCATTTGGATTAAATGGAGCTTGAGATGCCCTGAAGGTGGGAAGAGAAGACAATCTTTCACCTGGCCTGATCTGCTACCGGAGCAGACGTTTAAAATGAGGATTAATTTTGGTGTGGGTGTGTGTGGGGGGGGGGGGGGGGGAGCTGTCGGTGCGAGGAGCGGGGGGAAAAAAAAGCAGAAATTGTGCTGCTTCTGTTGTGTAAGACCTGCAACGCACGCACACAAACACGCTTCGTCGTGCCAGCGTGCAATCTGCAATATTAATGTGTGGAAGCCAGCCTGAATAAACGACGGGAAAGCAGCAGCTTCAGCTGCATAGCTCGCTGGTCTATTTTTAATGTGCGGGGATGCGCCTGACACCACAACATTTTGCGATGCTTGAGTTGCGCGAACAAACAACTCCTGGCTCCATGAATTATGCAGCCGCAGTGTTTTCATGCGACCCAAAACACATATTTAGTAAACAAACTGCTTACTCTTTAGCTAACAAGATGTTTGTGTAAATAATAGATATTTAAATCTGTTCTCCCGACTCGGCGGAGGAAAGTTGCAGTGTAAATTGTTGTATAATTTAGCACGTTCGCGTTTCATCTCGCTCTCCGACTCCCTCGCCGGCAATTCGCGCCGCCTGGTCGACAAACACATAAATGAAAACATCAACACAGGAACACGGCTTGTTGTTCTTTCACAATATGCCTCGTGAAAACACTGTTTTTCTCCCCCCCTGATCGCTCTCTCTCTCTCTCTCTCGCTCCGGTAACAAGCCCTGCCTGTCATAAATGAATTACCGGCGTTTAAAATATTAATCCGCCTGACACACATCCTTCAACTCGGCGGGAAAGGCAAAGATTTTCCCAGCGACAAGCCAACGCTGACTGCTTAGATTTTTAATCAAAAGAAATCAATAGGATAAATATTGTATGTAAAAGATGGCAACAGTGGCAATATGGCAGCTAATCACATGTCTTTGCTTGTGCTGTCAGAGATAATTCCTCTGCAGGTCTCATAAGGGAAACTCAAGCAGTGTCTTCAGTCGCGATGAAACATGAAGACTTCTTCCATGCTGGTGTTTGTGGCCCATGTCAGCCACACAACCGGCCCCGCCGTGTTTATCCGGAGGCCTGGAGGTGGTGTTGTTTCATTAATAAAGCTTGTTTGATCGGGGATTGCCTTTAATCGATGGGAGGAAATCAAACAAACAGGCGCCGCTAATGGCTGGATAATCAGTGACAAGAGATCTGAAAATCCACTAAAAGCCCAGCATTTTGATCCACCTCACACCCCGGGGCACGGGGAGGGCCGCGGACAACACCGGAGGTACCAGCAACTCCAGATCCACGAGCGTGATGAAAGACAAACACACACACACACACACACACACACACACACAAACAGCTTCAGAGGTGTTTTTCTTTCATCTTGTATCTATGGGGTGATGTGGGTCCGTTATCTCTTGATCTGAGTCATATACTGTAGCTGTCAAAACAATTTTTTTATGTATTACACTGATGTTTCAGAGCACGCTCTCTCGAACACCGAGTGTTGTAGAAACTCTTCCTTCAAGAACCCTGAAAATGTCTACAACTTTGCAAGTTCGGATCTTTCACCCTACTCATTTTCGTGGAAATAAGTATAAGGGACTGACTAAGAAATGCATGAGGACGTCAGTAAACACTCACAATTCAGATGAATATAAACACAATCACTTCATCGGTTGTTGGACGGTACAAACGCAGATCTTTGCATTCAGTTTGTCCTGGTTTTGTACTTGCTGGCTCCCTGGAATGACTGACTCAGACGCTTAAATGGAATAAAGCCATCATTATTGTTATTACTTTCACATGTGCTTATACTTTTTCTTTCTTTCTTTTCTTTTTTTTAATGAGAGTTAAAATGTCAGCCATCAGAGATCTGTTGCTTCAGCGCTTCACCTGGGAGCAGACAGTCGGTAAACGATAACGGCAACGCTGGGCTGATGTCTGTGGCTGTACTTGATCGAGTTCCATGTATTAAAACGCAGTTCAATAGGAAAATATTTGCCCACTTTGAGTAAAAAAAGAGATATTAGCTTTGACTCTCACTGGAGAAAATGCTAGTGTGGTACATTTATCTAACAGGAATTGGAGTAATAAAATGGAGAATAGAAAAAAACCCGACACTTTACACATAAACGCAATACTTGGTATAAATAAAAAAATCCATGCTTTACACTTCAGCCCAAATGCCACGATTCAGGCGCCTGAGGTAGTCCACCGTCAACCCTCGTGACCCAGACATTCTCTCACCCAAGTGCCTCCAGAGCCTGGGGTGTCCCTTCTGTAGCTGCTCAACACCCCTAACCTCACATATTACCGCCACTCCACCCCCACCTCCCATCGCCAGCATCTCCTCTGTCTACACATGGAGCCTGGGGAACCCAAACCAGCGCCAGATGGGGCCTCTTGTTACCACAACAGGCAGCGATCCATTTGTTGTAAAGCACTCCGTCTCTTGCTCTCTGTTCACCTTATACATATTGATGTGCAGAAACTTGGCATGACACGTTGAAGTTGACTCAGTTCGCGTAGCCCCCCGACAGCTGTCAGACATTACATCCAATCAGTTTGGCTGGAACCAGCCACTGGGCAATGAGCCCAGACTGTTGAGCAACAATGGTCTTTATTGGAGACGACAAATTGGGCCCTTTAAAAAATCGGCTATTTGCCTTGTAATGCAATTTGTCACCGCCTTGCTTCAACTTTTTGGTGGTCAGTGACGGTATTTCATCTTTTTGGGAGAGGACACGTTTCCTCATCTCCTCATTTTCGGTTCACTGTATTTACTCTACATCCCAGCGCTTATCATCCAGCTTGAATTTTGCTGGAAGTGACTGACAAAGGAAACCGCTTGCATCTCCTGTTTAGCTTCTCGTTCCCATCCAGACGTCTCGCCTCGTTCGAGGTGAAGTCGGAAAAGCGGGAGCTGTCACATCACCGTGAACACAGGCATCCATCTGTTTGTGATTTGTGGCTAAAAACAGGATCCGTGTGCATATAAATTTGTGATTATCATGTCACCAGCTGTTCATTCATCCAAACGTATAGGCGGCTATCACACCATTATTGTTTTAATGCGATTCTGTCACACAATGGTGGGCATAATTAAGGCTCTGGGCTTTTTTTTTAAAAGCAACAAATCAATCTGCTGTTGCACAGATGAGCAAGATCGTATCGAAAGGATGGCAGTAGACACCAACAAAAGTGGTTCACTTTTTTACTGGCTTTTTCTTTAATATAGGACACTGTCCTCTTCTCTTATTATTAATTTTAACATTGCCTGGACTGATTGGCTGTTCTTGATTTGAACCTAACTCTTCTGACCTCCCTCAGCACTGTGCCCTGCTTCCCATAAGTCTCCTCCCTAAGTCAGCCCACCGGTTTACCTGAACGGAACAGAACGAAGCCATTATAAACTTCATACTGTGACAGGTAGAGGGTGGGGGATCAGCGTTAGGAAGGGGCACAAGGCTCATGCTGAAGCCATCAAGCCGCTGACCAACACCACGCCTCACCCGCTCCACACCTGCAAATCATTATCATTTGCTGCAGATTCTGTATATCAACAAGGAAAACATTATATAAAGGGTTCCATATGGTGAAAAAATGCCATTTTGAACACTGGACACTAAACGGTTTGGAGTAATTCAACATGATCTGTTCGGAGAAAGAATCCGCCCCCCCCCCCTTACTGCAAAATTTCCAACAAAAGACCCCCAAAAAATGTGGCGTTGGTGCATGGAGGTGCAATAACATTTACTCAGCAAATCACTACCACATTGGGCTGTGTTATATCAGGTAAGTTGCTTTAACGCCAACAGTTTATGCAGTAAATTATAGTTCATGTTTCCATTAATGAAGCTAGAAAATGACAGGTTGGACTTAAAGACATCTGCAGCATGGATTCTTATTTTGGGGGAAGCAAATGAGCAATTAGTGAAAAATACGCTGTGGCGAAACGCTTCCCCACACACCCATTTAACACAACGCAGGATTTACTCAGATCTGAAACGGCACCTGTTGAGCGGATTCGTCTGTGTGTGTGTTTGTTTGCTGGCAGGCGTGTGTGTGTGTGTGTCAGACCTGTTGCATCTTGGCTGCCGGTGTTGGCAGGAGCCCAGGACTTCCAATTAAGATGAAATGCCACCAGCACGTGCCGGCGCCGGGCTGCTGTATCATCTGCGTGCCAGACAGCGCAGGGGCAGTCGAGGCTTTTGCTCCTCGACGCTGTGCTACATTAAGGCTTTAATGGCTGCCAGTTCGTCACTTTACTGTTGTAAACACCCACCGTCCCCACCCCCTGCCCTCCCTGCAAGCAGCCCTCAGCAATCTGTTGGTAAATTAATGGGGGGGGAGGGGGGGATTCCTGCCCACCGCTGGCACGTTGCCAGGCGGAGGCAGCAGAAGCAACAGGCTGGTATACGAAATGCAAAGAGAAAAAAAGCCCAGGTGAGGCAAACGTGAGGGGTGAAGAGTGGGGGGGAATGGAACAAAAAGCAAGAAAAAAAAAGAAGAAGGATTGATATGTGGTTGCAAAAGATTAAAAAAAAAGAGAGAGAGAGAAAAGTTAGCTGGAAGCAGAAAGGGGGAAATGAGAAAAAAAAAATGGAGGCAAGACTTCCTAAACCTCACATAGCACCACATTCAACTGCTACCACTTGGTCTTGTTGCACTGACCTTTCAGAATATCATAGATTCATGTTCACAGTTAAAACAGTCAAAAGAGAAGAAAATATGAGTAAGAATATCCTGGAGCCAACACACATATGTGCTTCAAAAAAAAAAAAATTAAAAAAACTGTCAAGCTAAGCCGATAATAAACACACGACGAGGTTGGTTCCAGTTTCACACTGTGCAGATCTGCAGCCGTTGCCAGCGATGCTTCTGCTGAGCTAATTTACTAAATAGCCTGTGTGAGCGACCCCTGGCCCCACTCCACCCGTCTTCCTCACTTCAAAGAAACTTTATTAGGGGCGAGATTAGACCACACTTAACCTCTAATGATGCCATGCGAGATGCCGAAGAAAGAAGTTTCGGCACAACACGGGTTTATTTGATAGTTTCAATATGAAAAAGAGGAGAGCGCAGCAGGGGGGGGGGCGGGATCGGGGAGCGGGCAGGATGACAGCGCCATATCTGGAAGCGGCGTTGCCGTCGCAGGCCGTTCCCCGCCCTCCTCTGATGCTGTGCAGCTGTTTCCTTTCTCCTCTTTTCTTTCCATCTAACCTCCTATCATCTCTTTTGCCAGTCAGACTCCCTTCCCTTCCCACTGAATGTTTCTCACCCCCTCCCCACCCCACCACACACACACACACACACACACACACAAAAAATAGGCCAAGGTAACTTACCAGCACCCCACCCCCTCCCCCCTTCCCCCTCCCGAGGGGTTTGTGTGATATTTAACTACGGCTACAGTGGCATTTACTAATTTTATATGTGCAGAATTTATGTCAGATTCTTATTCAGCGAGAACAGGGGAGAGGAGCAAAGGTGGCTGGCTCCGTGTCCGCTGTGTATACACTGGTATTATGTGAACTATTCACAACACGTCCGCTGACATGAGCGTTGCTATTTTGTCTATAACTCGGCTGCTTTCCAACCCAGGTGCCACAATTAAAGCCTAACCTTAGCATTTGGAGAGGCAGACATGAAAGGGCCAATTTGTTGTCCACCATGCACCCTGTCTTTGATACAGAGTGGTGGATAAAGGTTTTTTTTTTCTCTTTTTTTTCTCCTTCAGAAGGAGCTCACAGCCCAGTGGGGGCACATCTTGTTGACAGGGGTGTGAGGTCAATCAGATCCCACTGATACTGTGGCACAGACCACCAGACGCGGGCATACACAAAACACACAAGTCCATGCATCTGTGTGCATTCACATTTTAATTAAAGTCGAACTGGTGCTGCATTCAGAGGTTTAAAAAAATTACTCTTTGGAATCTGGAAAAAAAATGAATCTGTATTATTTTGGAGCAGCACTGGTGTTGACGAGATCGTGTCTGCATTCCAAAAAGTTGTTAATAACTCGCAGCACCAAACCTCGTTCACTTTAAAAGGCCACATTTTTTAAGTCATTTCAAAAATGTTGCCACAATTGCCCATCTTTTTTCTGAGCTACAAAGTAAAAATAAAAAAACCTCTAAACAACGCATACAGGAAGGACTGAGTCTTGTATTTAGAAAAGAAATTCTGAACTATGTTCTTACAATTTAATACAAAATGCTTATAAGGCTAAATTTGCAATGAGGGCATCTTTTGAAAAGCAAACTTTGGGCAAATAAATCATGATACGTTTAAATAAAAGATTTTAGCCAATAAAGGTAAAAAAAAAAAAAAAATTACTTGAAGATTTTGATTTGCAAACAGAAACTACTCATAAATTACCACCGCATGTCAGTCTCAGTCTGAACTTTTAAATATTAACTTCACATCTTTATACACAGAAAGAGAGACTCGAGACAATGTGTTGGAGAAAGCAATGGAACAGAGAAAAGGTAAAGATTCTGAAAGCGAAAGCAAAAAGAAAAGCAGAAGGACGGGGAACAGAAACGATAAAAGCCAGTGCCTGAGAAAGGGGTTCAGGAGATTGACCTGTGGGGCTTAAAATCAAATTGCAACGGTATTGTATTCCCTCCCATTTCCAGTACAGCAAGTAAGCTCCTTATTGATAGAGGAGAGATGAGACCACCCATACCTGGGGCTCATCCCGCTGTCAGCGTGCAGGACGGGCACCAGGAGGAGGGAGGAATCACACATCACACGTGGGGCCCTTTTCTATTTTGCAGCCAAAGCCAAAGCCAAATCCCCAGGGTGGGATCCCGCCTCGTCCCACAACTCAATAAAATAATTAGCTTTTGGTCGGCCCGGCCGTTAATCAAGCTGCTCTAACATATGCAAAGGCGAAAAGAGGACGAGAAAAAAAAAAAAGATATATTCAGTTTTTTATCCGTCTTTTCACTTGGGGAGCCGTGGCACTTTTATCTGTAAAAGTCGCTGATGTGAGTTCTTTTTTTTTCAGATTTCTATAAAACATACGGCAGAGCCAGATTGCTTTTTAATTTTATGTTTAGTCTACAGGAAGCCAGATTATTGCTCCCCATGCGGAGGGGGGGGGGGGGGGGCTGAGAAGTAAATGAGAGAATCAGCACAAACTGTTTCGTTTCAAATAAATCTGTGAGGTGCTGAAGAGAAGACGTGTCCTGAAGATTTTGTTTAAATAAACCCTTGGTCCTCCGCTCTTCCCAAAGATTCCTTGGTGTGCGACTGTTAGTTTTAAATGAAACATCTGTTTGGCCGTGGAGTCAGGGAATGCACCGATGCTTACAAAAATCAGAATCATTTGTAACTAAAAGTCATGAATACATTTGCAACATATTTTTGGATAGTTTATTATACTATACAGCTGCAACTCGGCTACAGAAACAAAAGAAACGTGGAGGAGAAATGGCCCAGCTCTGCATTCAGTGGCTCACACAGAAACGCAGCCTGATGCAAATGAGTGGAAAGTGATGAGGAGGTGATAGGAGGCTGTCTGACAACAAGTGAGACGAGCCTCTTGTCTGTGGAGGCCTTTGCAACGTGCCACTGTTGAAAGTGGCACTAAAATATGGGGCGTTAATTTAAGGCTCGACACATTGCGGTGTCTAATTTTCCTATTGCTACACATTACAGTCGGGAGGTTTTGGATATGTGTTTTACACTCACCCCCTTTGGGGGATTAATCAGTACTTTCTCACCTGCTGTATATGAAGGGCAATTGGGCTTAACCTTAGATATGCAAATAGACCCTGTTTCTATACATGCGACATTAGAATGTGTTTCATCTGAAACCAAAAGGTCAGACAGATTATTTAAAATGCTAGCAATATTGTCAAGAATATTTTTCCTTACAGTTATACTGAAGTGTCTAAACAGGATAAAGCAACAGTTTGGAAACCAGAGACAGAGGAAGAAAAAAAAAAAAACTTTCAGTTCGTGGTGGTCAAGTGCGCCAAGCTGTCAAATCTGAGCGAAGACTCAGGCAGTGCCTTGAAAAACAATATTATAGACACACCTGCTGAAGAAAACAAGTCAATGTACAACAGTCAGATACATCAGGAATAAGAGCACTCGCAGGGCCCTTATCCTTGAGAGAGAATCCATGAGAGCGCTCATAGATTTTCTTTTTCTTTTTTGTGCTGCAAGCAAAAACTAATACTGAAATGCTAAACTCCAATGACTTCGATATAGTTCACCAAAACAGAGAGAAACACCCTCCCTCGACCTTTTATATTTTCCTCCCATCCCATCTCCAGCCCCCCGTTCGAAAGCTCACATCTCTAATGCATGAGCCCATCGCCAGGCATTGTGGAGGACTCCAGCATCAACCAACAAAGTGTTCAATAAAATATGGCGGCGAGGCGTTCAAAGCCATGCTAAATGCACCTGACATGGGGGAGAAGACAGCAGGACGTGCAGCTTTTGTCAGATCGCGGTGGAAAGGAGCGAGGAGCACATGAGAGGGGAGAGGCTGAGAGAAACTGTTGGGAGGAATACTGTAACTTTCAGATCTGAACACTTCCACTGTGGCTTGGGAGCCGGGATGGTGCATTCAAAGCTTACATGGACCTCGGCTGGATGTGTGTGTGTGTGTGTGTGTGTGTGTGTGTGAGCATTTCGCTTGTTGATAGTTGGACATCGTGTGTGGTGTAAATTAAGGGGTACCTTTGGTGTTTGACTCTGTGGGTCAATACGTGAACATGGCGGACAGCGTAAAGCACTAATATCCAAAAATGGAATCTATAAAGGGATACAAACGAAAGGAAAACAACAGGATCATTCAGACAATTAGGTAACATGATACCACACTACAAGGTAGCTAAGTAGCAGCAGGTCTGCAGGGGTCAACTGAAGACATCACCAAAACAACTTAGGACGTTAAGGTGTTGATTACTGAACATGACAAACCTTTTTTCAGAAACTGTCTGTGTTGAAGTGTCCTTTGTCAACACACTGAATTAGGGTGCTCCCAACGGAGGTGAAGTCCTGGTATATAGCCAACAACAGTTCTTAATTATTTTTTCCAATTGGCTTATCAATGAAACTTGTTTTAGAATTTGTGCTTGTTTCCAACACGTAACAAATAAAGTTTAGTTATAAAATGTTGTACGTTCCTTAGTTTGGTTGTAGCTTTTAATTTTTTTCTCAAAATAATAATAATAATAATAATAATAATAATAATAATAACAATAATAATAATAATAATAATAATAATAATAATAATAATAATAATAATAATAATAATAAAATCGTGCAGGAAAATGACATCCTTCTGACCCCCTGATACTTCCTGTTGTTAAGCCCTGAAGCTCTCTGGCGTCGACCAGGTGAAGCCTACAGACACTCTGTAAACGATGGCTTTAAAATAATGTAATCCGGGACTGCTGGTCCTCGGGCTCTTTCGCATTATTAAACATCACCCTTATTGAAAATGAATTCCAATAAAACACTGTATAGGAATCGCTCTCTTTACTGCATCACCTCCTGCTTTTTTGACACCACCACATCATACGGTCGTTCTGTGTATGTGAAGCAGTTTGCTGAGGTGAAGGGAGAACGAGGCACACAGCAAAAAGCAGGAGAAACTGAGCGCGGCAGACTGTGTGGTCAATGATGTCTGCAGATCATCATGTATCATAATTACCCGCGGTAGAAATTAGAGTAGGGATGTTGAAATTTCCATCATGTCTGTTTTCTTTGGGCCTCGTGCACCTAATCACCTCCAGCGGAATGCGGCTGTCAATCACCGCATGACTCCTGTCCTCAATCCATAATTCCGGCGTCCCAGGAGTGGCGCTGCCTGCTGGACCTGGGCCGCAGAGCATGTGTGCACACTCGTGCGCTCGCACACACGGAGGCAAGCACAGGCACAACATTTAATTGAACGCACACAAAAGCTACGTGCAATTTCTTGATTTTCGCGCACACAAACAGGCAGAGATCAGCCAGATTATTCAGCAACAAGAGGCTGAAAGCGAGCGGCCAAATGAAATAAATAAATAAATAGATAAATAAAATACAAGCTGGTGTTCTCATAAATTTTAGATGACAGGCTTATATTGATTTAGCTGTGTTTGAAACTAAACAAGTTATATCCATAGCCCAGAGCACTGAACATGCACTCCGTAATAATTATTTATGATATATTTGGAGAAGGGCCCAGTGATGTTTTGGTGTAATAAGCCTGAGCAGACTACAGACTGTAATAACCTGCTATCGTTCAGCGCTGAACACCAAGGCCAGACAGAGAGCTCACTTTATGAGAAGTCCAGTGTTTCGCTTTTCTTGGGAGAAATAATCAAAATCATCTTCCCTTATGAGTCGTTGTGGACTCAAGTCAAACTCTCCTCGCAGAGGATAAGATGAAAAGTGTGCTCAGAAATGATAGGGAGCAATCACATGATTGATACGGCTCCACATGAATTTTAATCTATAGGAGATCTCTGGATCTGTGTTCTCATCTGGTTCAAAGAAGAATATCAACAGTCGATCAAATGTTTAACCAGGCACCGTCTATACATAACCATGTCACATTAAAACGGATATAAAAATGTCTTTAGATTATCAGTGGGGCTTGCAGAAGAATACCAGATGGATGATCACCCTATTTAGCCTGCTCTGTGTCGCCCACCAGCTCATAACACCCTCATATTGCAGATAGGACCTTGATACCATCAGTTTTGCCAGAGGACCTCGAAATACCCACTACATCCAATTCCGATTTGCAAGATATTATTTTGTGTGCGTGTGCGTTGAGTTTTGTGTGCTGACGGCCGCCGGAAGGATGAGTCGGGAACCGGTGGGTGGCAGGTGAAGCACTTCACATTTAACAAGCTTACACTTCAGTGTGTCTGTACATATAAACAGGGCGTAAGTAGCTCGGGAATCAATGGCCTCTGCGGGGAGAAAGTAAAGTGCCAGTCCCCCTGACGTTCCCCCCCCCCACTTCCCCTCAGTCTTCCTTGATGTCTGGCCAGCAAGAGCTTAAGACACTGCTAATCCATGTTTAATATCAAGGAACTGTGGCGTGCGGGAAAAGCAGGGCCTCGAAAACACTGAACCTGCACACTTCCAATTTGGAACAAATAAAAAATTGAACAGTAATGTAACACTAATCAGGAGCTCTTGTTTACATAGCTGTGATCTCTGACTCCGTGTGTGATGACGCTTTCCCCCGGGGCGTCGGTGTGTATCAGTGTTTGTGTACACGCGCGCGTGTCAACATGACGCCGGGCAGTTGCGCTCTGTTTGTCGAGCGGTTTTCCATCATCCAAACACCGTCACGCCCGCCGCAGATCGCCCTCACATGCATTAAAACACAGATGGCGCTCCTAACTTTGTCTGGCAGGAAAATAGCCACAGAAGCGGTGCAATTTCCTGGGTTATCCGCATTGCGGGAGATGTCCTAATTGCCTCCAAAAACTTTAGGATGACTCAACGGACAATGCTTTCCACATGTGCGGAGAGCCCCATTACTCTGAGCGTCATCGTCGCAAGCATCTGAATATATGAGCTGTCACTGTGTCAAGCATTAAAACATGTGTGTCCCGTCTTTCAAGTTCTTTCAAACCGTTTTTATGCAACCGTAAAACTGCTTTGTGTTCCTTGGGAATAACGAAGACAATACACAATTCCAATTTTTGTAAAAAAGCAAAGGAAAACATTTGTAATTCTGCCTCTCAGTAGGCATTAGAGAGAAGTCAAACTCATTTTACTTCAGGGGGGCGTAAAACAGACCCATTTAATTTTAACGTGGCCGGACCAGGAGGATGAGAGCATGAGAACCTATAAATACCAAGAGCTCGTCCATCGAATGCAACAGATTGATTGAAAATCTAACAAGCAAAAAGCAAAATGATGATTGTGGTGACTCATTTCGTAAACTGGGCCAATTCAGCTTTTTGTATAATTCATTAAGTTGGTGTTTTAGCTGTAGACTATGTTTTGAACCATTTGTAGTAGTTTCAGTCTAAATTCCAGCTGTCAAAACAGAAAAAGCAGTTGTGACAAATAATACTGTCTATATGTTAGCAACTATACTTGGGTTGCAGATCACTTTTGGTATTAAGTATTCAGATTTGAAAACTGTGTGTATGTTTGACACTGGCTTGAGGAGTAAGATCAACCTGATTAACTGTTATTCATACTGAGTTACTTGCAAACTAATGTACATAACACACACACACACACACACACGAGAGCTGGACGAGGTTCCCGCAGAGGTCAGTATAGCAACACAGCACCATCAAAGACTTGGACAAGTGTGTGCACGAGACCATGCAAGTGCCAGAGTGTGCGTGGACTAAACAGTATGTGCTTGTGATTGTGCGTGACGGCGGCGGGCCTTTCAGCGCCGCCCAGCCGCAGCGCCATCTGCAGGAGCAAAGCCGGCCGTGCGGCGGGAGCGTACGCTCTCCTCCAGTTGGCACAACAAATTTCACTTCTTGCCTTCTTTTATTATTGTGTTTGCCACAACCGCCAGCACCTGCTATCACAGGAGCAGAGACTAAAAAGCTTAAATTATCAACTTCAACCGAAAGCCGTGGTGAGATTTCCTTTGTTAATTAATTCCACGCCAGCCATTCTCGTAAACTCTGGATTTCTAACACGTACCGCGTACATGTGCATCGCACATAGGAGAGTGGAATAAAAAAAAAAAAAAGAGAGATAAAAAAAAAGTAATCTGGAAAGGTTGTGTTGCTGATAGGAAGACAGTGGCTGCTGGAGGAGGAGGAGGAGGAGGTAAAAGAGTATTCTTTTTCTCTGCCTCTCCTCTGGTTTTAATTGCAAGGTGCAAAAGTGAAATGGCTGCGCTACACGATAGTGTTAGAGGAAACAGGGGTGTCAATGAGTAGCGGAGGGGGGCGGAGAAGGGGCTGGAGGGGTGGGGACGGGATGGCGGGCGGGCGGACGGCGGCAGAGGGGGCAGATCCGTGTTGGGAGGTTGAGGGCGGACTCAGGGCGGTGCGTGCGCGGGAATGCTGGCGTGTGCGTGTGCGTGGGTGACAGACAGGGAAGCGAGTCCCCGAGGTGCTCTCTCAGGAGCAATAGATAAAGATTCTCCGGGGAAATTTCTCTCATTAGTCCTCAGACACAGTTCAGTAATTCAGCCGTGTCAGGTTACTGTTTGTCATGAGACAAAAAAGAAAAAAGAAAAAGAAAGCTAAATAAATAAATAAATCACGAGAAGAGGAGCATCATTCTCTTTTCTTCATGGGGATTTGTCACTCAAAAGGTTAAAAAAAAACAATCTGATTTTAAACCACTGTCATCAGTTGGATCCAGCACCTTCTTGGAGGGCAATTATGAGCCACTGCAATCTCAGTGTAAGATACTTATCGTCCCACATTCTGCTGATAAGTCACATTTAATGATGAAAGGAAGTTACTGCATCTCAGTGGAGTATTTTAAATCCGATGGCACCGGGACAAGAATACAGGCCACGGAATCCTGCAGTGTTTACTCACCAGCAGAGCGAGGGCGATCAGGAGAACGTACAGAAAGAAAAAAATAAAAAAAACAAGCGGCTTTGATGGTGTCAACAGAGATATAAGGGCGGGAGGAAAACAGCCCTCTCTAACTGCCCAACATATTAATCTTGCCACCAACATGGCCCACAGTTATCTCATCTGTACAAGAGCTCCTCCAGGAACAAAAGAAGCTCTTCCTCAAACAGAGTTGCAAGTTTTGGACGTTTTTATTACGCCGTTAGCGACATCAATTTTGAGCAACAAAAGGAGCCCTCGCTTGTGTGTCACCTCTGAGACAAAGCCAAACCAAGACAAATGAATTCCTTGGCATGTGATTGTTTAAAATGTGGCGGCGGGGCGGAGAGAGGATCTATTTCTTTTTTTTCTCCACACAACGTCTTGACACAACAGCACAGATACAACAAATGTGCCCTTTCGGAGACAAGAGACAAGACAGACACAACGGTGACGGTCGGGTGGAAGAGGGGGGGGGTGGTTTGAAGCCACCAAATGTATGAGGAAATCTCAATCCTCATATCTAGTTCACTATATTTTCAGCATTGTAATCAATAATCGCGGACGTCCGCCTGCCTCTTCCTCCTTCCCTTTCTCTTCTTCTGTCTGGGAATTAATGAATAATAGAAACATCGTGGAATTCATTCTCCATATTTCTGAAAACCTGTGAGGACTATTAGTCTGAGGATAGATGCTGCTTGCTGTTGGCCTTTGTCACCCTCCCCAGCTTTCCTGTAACTCAGTGGCCGCCTGCATGCCTAAGCAAGGGGGGCAAGGCCTTTTACTCCATTGTCAGATGGAAATGGAAGAGTGTTTCTCCCCATAATTGCTCCTCTGTGTCTATATCATCCATACCAGTCAGGAAAAAGAGGGAAAGCAAAGGCGTGAGCCGGCATGAGAGGCCAGCGGTGCCCCCTGCTATAATACTATCAACCCCGACAGTCCATTATACCTGCCGCTCCTCATCTCACTCATTATCCTCGGGGGTTAAAGGTCAGACCGTACCCCTCCCAAGCGGTCATTTAACTCTTCTTAACACAACAAAGAATGCAGATGACATCGCTGCCGCGTAAAAAAAGGTTATGCGTGGCACAACCCGCAGCGGTCTCTGACGGCTCACTCATTGCATATTTAAAAAAAAAAGAAAAAAAAAAGGGAGAGGGAGAAATGAGCGTTTCAGTGCCTGGCCCTCACCTCCGTCGGATGGAATGACCAGTGGCTCCCTTCTCGCCACGTGCAGGGAGAGAACAGCGGCTCGGCCTTGCGGTGACCTTGAATGGATCCGGGACCAGTGGTGTTTTAATACAAGCACGGCTCCCGCTTTATGGATGCCTTTGTATTATTAATACTATGAGAAATGAGAGGCGAGAGGTGAGACACGGCGGGCTGGGTTTATGGACACTGTAGCGCCCAGCAGCGCAGGCCGGGCCAAAGGAGAAGGAAGAGGGCTGAGCGGCGAAATAATTCTGAAACCACATAAACTTTTAGTGAATGTTGAATAAGAGAGGGACTGTTCTGCACTCAGGGCCACACACCAACAACATTGGAATTAACAAGGGTTCATTTCTAATACATTTCATCATTCTTTGGGGATTAACATACTCCTAATATATCACATCCTTCCTTTCCAGATTCCCGTGCCAACATCAAGTTTAATGAAAGTGGACTTGCCTGTGAATGTAATTTCTCCTGCAGGCAAAAAAACACTAGATGTTCTTCAAGCATTGTGCCTCGGCTCCCGGACTCCAAAAACTCACAAAACAGAATTATTGCACCCCAAGTAGCCGGGGTGGAGTCGGTCATGCGCTGCTGAAAGTCCTGCCTCTGCCTGCGATGGCACATTGATCAACGCTGTGTCCTCAGGCACGGTCGGGCCAGCCAAGCAGAAGCAGCGAGAGCTTATAAAACACTTTTAACCAAACTTCAGGGCAAATCAGGCTGAGGATGAGTCCGGTTTTTTTTCCCGCGTGCCCGTGGTCCTGTCAGCGTTTGCTCAGCGGCGTGTGGACGTGTGACTGGAGCTGGAGGGGAAGCCGTGTCACGGCGCCTCCGGTCCAATCTCAGAAACAAGCGAAGCGGCTTGAAAGTGGGACAACCCCCAGCCAAACGCGCCGCACAACAACTTCATTTAGAGCGCCACAAAGTCGGCGGAAAGTCATCTGTGCTACGGGATTGCTCCGGCGAGCGAACAACAAATTAATCTTCCTATTGGCCAGTGCGCGCGCGGCACTTCATCACCGAGTGGATGATTTTGACATGCATAACAAGGCTAATGCAAAAAATACACAAAGAATGGGTATTGTCAGGCGTTGCGTGTGTGTGTGTGGAAACACACACATTAGAACTATGAGAGGGAGACAAAGATATAACACTGTAAGAGATTATGACTTCTCCGTTCATTTGAATCAAGCTGAATAAAGCTATTTATAGACGTGGCTTTGGAGCTGCTCTGAGAATTATGTAAATTCAAATAACATATTCTTTATATCAGAGTGAAAATAATGAAGCCCCTATAATGTGTTCCTTGTAACAATGAGCAAGTTTGAGGAAATTTTCTTCAGACCCTGATCTTGCAGAACAATGCCTTGTTCATGGACAATTAAAACAAAGAGCAATGGGGTTCTGGTGGGACGCAGCAATGAGCATAAATGTCCTTTATGGCGCGTGCAAATTGTCCCTTTTTTACGACGGTTGAGCAGGCTCGACCTTAAGGAAGAAAAATCACACAAACGCCCCTCTTCATCTCTTTCTCCCTCCTGCCTCTTTCTCTCTCCGGGTCTCCTTGCATTCAGTTTTTCTGTTTTCCAATTCTGACTCACGCCGTTGCTGCTGCGCAATTCAACACCGCCTTCGTCTTTCATCTTCAGCATGTTTTCCACGTCACTCGGGCACATCTATTTTAGATGCTATCACGTGAATCAACATAAAAATCAATGCAACGTGTACAATCTGAGTTTCATCATTTCAGAATTCACTCAAAAAAAAAAAAAAAAGCCATATGGATTCGGTATTTTTCCTGAGTGTATATACTGAGCACGAGCACGCAGAGCCTCATAAACAAGCCTGTATTTTCCGTCGTGACGCTGTAAACCCAACACTTTACACGATTCGAAAGATTGCGCACCAAATAACTTCTTACTACTGCATAAAATCACCGCGGGGGAAAAAGTAACATCAATAAAAATATTACAAAAGAAATTCATGGAATGTTATGAGCTGTAAATTACGAAAAGTAAAGTTTGAAAGAGAACTGAGAAACAGTTTCAAATTAACAAAAAAAAAAGCAAGGCCGAGTAAACATTAAAAGATGGACAAAGAGAGACGTCTTCAGTCGTCGGGGTGGGATTAAACAAGCACGTTCTCGTCAGATCAGGCTAATCATCAGTTATAGTAACACCTCCAGTTGCACAGTTATTGTGTTCGTCTCTTCTTTCGAGTGCAAATGAAGATGATTACACCTTGGAAGTGAAAGCAGAAGGAGGCAGTGGTGATAGAACTGTAATATGGGGAGACGGAGTGGCAGTTTCGTGTCAATAATTGCTACAACCGAAGATAGTAAGAAAGCGTGGTAAGGAGCCCACAAAGGACTGTGTGGACTACTTAACGCTCAGATCGACAACTGTGATAGAGAGCGACTCAAACTCAGTGACACACACACCGATGGGGACGGCTGCCTTGCAATGCGGCCGCACAGCATCTTAACCTGGAACACTGTGGACAAACGCACAGAATTATATTAATATAAGTTATTATTGACAATGACTCTTAATAAAGTTTATCCCAGCTGTAGATGATTAAAAAAAAAAACACTCCAGAAGCTTCATTTTCCTCAGCGGGAGTTCATCAACTTGAGAACGTCTACTTTTCTCCATGCTGTTCTGACAGGCCGAAGCATTTTATTTACAGTGGAAATACTGTGATTTACGGAGGAACCTGCTTCCTGCAGACATGTTAAATATAATTACCGCTGGTCTAACGCGAACGCCTTGTGACATTTCAGATAAGGCAAAAATCAAATGAATGATATGTTTACGATTTGCACGCTTTTATGAATGTTTAATTGCACGTCCACGCACGGCTTTGTGCCTCCAGATAAGATAAGGTTAATGTACAGGATGACAGCTGTGAGTACGTTTGTGGAAAAAGGAGAAAACCAGAGGCCTTGAGCCTCATTTCTCGCATCTATTTTTGGTTTGTTTGAGCATCGGCGTCGTCTTCCTACACTTTCTGAGGACTCCCGGTGACCTTTGAAGGCCCTCACAGTCGTCAGAGCCCCACAAATGATCGTTAATTAACAAAAGCGCAGGTCAGACTATTGCAAGATGCCAGATGCTGTTATCAAAGTGGAACATCTGACAAGCTGCGACAGAAGTTGCGAAGCAGAGGTACAATGTGCTGAGAGCCGGAGAGGAGAAATACAATAAGTGATAAAGACTGAGGCGCGGAGAAGAGAGGCAGGAATCAACTTCAGAGTTGGCTGTTTGGTGGAAAGAAGCCGAGAAATTTTAAAAATGAAGAGAGAATATCATGCTGACCAGCAGCCAGAGACTAAAAAAGAAAGAGGGACGGCATGTGACCTTTGCCTCTGCCCCTCCCTCGACATGTCTAAATTGCTCCTATTGACAATCAACACCTTGAAAAGGTTAGAGGGGATATTCAAAATCATTTTTTCATAAGCTTCACCGCTTTTTTTTTTTTTTACCCCGCTTTTATATCATTCACGAGGAAGAATGAAAAAGGAAAAGGAGTGGCAAAAAAATATAATATGGCAATTTAGCTAAGTAATTACAGCATTTTACTCTCAACTACCAACCACCTACCCGCGGCTCCATTGGCAGAGAAAGCTAATAATTCAATTTCTCGGTGACAGTAATTGTCAGTCGGTGTACCTAAAGGTCATATCAGTCACCGGAGAGAAAGGGAAGGGAGAGCCCGGTGACACAATCACACAAGAGCAATTTAACATCAGAGCTAATGGGAGGAGTGGAGCGGTGATAGACAGAGAGAATAGCAGAGGGGTGGAGAGCAGGGGAGCTTGATCTTATGACAGAGCGCCCATGTGACGTTCGGATGGTCAGAAAACAAAATGTCCAAGACAGAGGAACTTTACAGCGTTATTCTTTGTCAGGTTGACGGAAATAGTTCTTTTATAGCATACATGTTGTCACGTTACTCCTGAAATGAAGTATGTTCTTTATGGCAACTAAGGAAACACTATAGAAAATGCAGAGTACTTTTTGACATAACTCATACAAATAAATGCAATTCGATAAAAGACACAATAAAAAGTTGATGCTTCATAAAGCAAGGAGCCAGGGCTGTGGGAGAGGTAAAGAGAGGGCAGGCTAGCCTTTGAAGTAATTGACTAATACAGTAGCTGGTATTAAAGTCATTGAGTGCCAAAAGGGAGCAGGCAGCCGCTTGACCCTGAGCCACTTTGGACTAATCTAGCATTCAATCCAGCGTGTAATGACTGCTAGAGCTGTCAATCCTCTGGGCTCTCTTTCTCTCACTCATGCACACACACACACACACACACAAGTACGTACTCGCATGAACACTCTCACTAGCACTCCCAAAAGTGCATCCATACTGAAGTACATGCACCCCCACAAAGTATAAGAAAGCCTCCCTGTCTGTCTCCCTCTCAGTTCCTGGGACTGCAAAAAGCCCTGATCTCACTGGGCTTCAACAGAATTCAGGAAGGAGTTAACAAAATCTCTTAAAACGTTTGTAGAATGTGATGCCGGGACATTGAAAATGTACAATTTTTGCAAAACGTCTCAATTTATCTCAAATTAGTTCCCAGGAATTAATAAAAAAAAAGAAAGCACGAAGTGAGCATTCAGCATTCTGATCTTCCATTAGTTATTTTTACTTAATGTCGGATGATAGAATGGACTGGCTGACTGATTAGATGCAACATAACTATATGATCAATCTTTTATCATCTGTTATCAACTGTTGCATGATACAGCTGCAATAGTAATTTAACCTGCCAAAACATTTTCTGCAGGTCTGACACAAAAAAGAATGTATTCAAAGGAAAAAATGGGCTATTTTAGCACATTCCCTTGCTTTTTTTTTTTTTTTTTTGGCTCAATGGTGGAACTGTCATCAGATTTCCAGAGATAAACTGAAACATTTTAGGTGAATCAACAGATTTTTTTTTTCTTTCCACCCATATAAATGTGATTGGAGGAAGAATGACTTTCAGAAAAGAGGTTTCCGTGTTTTGGGTCATGAAAATAGTCTCACCTGGCCCAGTTTAGGTGATCCACAGATTTAATCCACACTGTAAAATTTTACTGAGGATTGTAAAGAAGAAAAAAACAGATGAAATAATGAGCAGCGTGAACGTCAAACTTATTGGCCACAAATAACTAACTTTTAGGAGAAAGACTGATGCACTTCGTTAATTTCTTTATTGTCATTAAGTTTAATTTACAAGTGAAGGATTGTTTTAACAGCGAAACCTCCTTTTACTTTACATTTAATAAACATAAACTGAACCTTTTGTTTATTCTTTTGTAATTATAAAGTACACTTTATAAGATCAGGTGTATTTCCTCCTATTTTCTTTAACTCAAAGCTAAAAATATGACATGAAAACTGTGTTATTAAAAAAAAAACCAACCTGAAACAATAGTTTACATGTTTTTAGGATGGAAATAACTGAAAAAACCATAAAAACAACTGAAAAAATTCTTACATTATATTTTTAGATGTTACATCCACCTGAACGCATCTCCACTACTACTATTTATCCTGTTTTTGATGATCGAGATATAACTCATGCTTGTTGTGACAAATAATCTTTTCCTAATAGGAAAGACATGTCAGCAAAGTCAATCACACGATAGGATACAGACTGTAACACTGTCACTTTCAACAAGTGTTTTATAGCTTTTCAGCAACGACTAGATAATCAGGCAAACGAACTTTCCGCCGCGCAGAGACATTTAATGAACCCCAAACTTTAGATTGGCGAAGACCTCCCTCGACAGTCCGCCGACTGGCAGCGGCGTCTGCCGTCCCATCACCGCGCAAAGTGATACCTGTCACACTACCTGCGCAGCGGCTCAAAAAGAGAACAGGGACGAGGAGAGAAGAGAAAGCCAAAGAAACAGAAGCACTTCACAACACTGTCATTGCCATTCATAATACGCATTGACGTATAAAGAGGGCCATTAGGGGCCCCAACCTGGGAGCCATTAAATCATTTTAAATCGTTGTAACATCCCATTAGTGTCAGTAGTGGGACCACATAATAGTCTGTATTAGAGGGATAACCACAAGACGCCCCATTTGGACTGAGTCACACGGGTCCTCTCGCCTCCTATCTGCCGCTTCCCGCCGTCCCGGTCCCCAGATCCTCACCTCCGTCCCGAGGAAAGTGAAGGGTCACAAGTGATTTGGAGTGCCATCGGAGACCCTGGAGACCAGAGCGGGGTGGGGGGGTTCCTACCCTGTAAGCCGCTGCGTTGTAGCACGAGGATGATGAGGCTACTGAATAAGGAAACACAGCCACACCACCTCGATGAATTAAGCATGATGCAGGTATCCTGTAATAGGCCCATTATTCTGCCTTTAGCTGCGTCAATAGGAAACAGGAGAATTAAACCTTGGTGTCCTTTGTCTGGTCTGTGTGTGTGTGTGTGTGTGTGTGGACATGTGAATCTGTGTGCATGTGTGTTGTGGCAGAAATTTTCATGTTTTACCTCCAAATAGTGGATTTATTCGGGATCAGTATCAATAAAGTTGAACTTAAGCGATTTTATAGCTGCATCTCACGTTAATTCTGACTGCAAAGTTTGTTTATTGATGATGAAAAATATTCAAGCAGGTGACGTCTGTCGACGGGCGTCTTGACAACTGTCTGTGTAAATCACACAGGTGACAGGAACTAGTGCAACAATACAAGCCAAACCTGAAAATATGTCAGGCCATTGTAAGCTTTGAGAAAAACTCCGTGTGAAATATGCATCTCCTCAGTTCTTTCTCTATTTTTCTCTGCCGGATGATAAATAGCCCGTTCGGCGGACCCTTGGCGTGCCCTCGGAGTTCTTAAAGGAACAAAGCCATGATGAATGGATCAATGCCAGCGGTCCAGGAAAACAGCTCTTCCGGCCGATAAAAAAGATTTGCCAATGACAATTGGGGGACAGCGGTGACCCAGAGAGTGGGTCTTTGGGGTACGGCCCCCCCCAGAGGAGTCCCGGTGATGGAGCTAGGATCACCATTAGGGGGAAGATTAAGTGGCCCCGGCTTCCTCTCTTACTTAATTATACATGCAAGCCCCTTCTGTAAGGCCCGCCGCAGCACCTTAGAAAAAGGCAGAGTGCTCCTTTGTCTCAGGCGCTGGCCGCCACTTTGATTGCTTATTGGCTGTCTCTCCTGACAACCGCCGGGCACAGAAACAACTCCCATTGGCCAAGGTGTCAAGAAAGCAGAGAGGGAAGGATAAAATAAAGGGAGAGAGAGTAAAGACAGGAGGGGAAGAGACTTGGAGAAGACAGAGACAGCAAGGGAAGATGTGTGTATTTAGTTTTCATTACACCGCCGGCTTGAAGAAGACGGGGGGGAGGAAAAAAATGTCCTTGTCAGAGTGAAAGTCTCTGGAGGTGCTGGGAGGCGTGCTGGTGCCATCCGCTGACACTCAGCTGACAAATATGAATAGAGCAGTTCATGCTTGAAAACAATGCCTTATGAATAAACAACAGGACCCAAGAATCTGGCTAATAAACACAAACATACCACTAGGGGCTGGCAGGAGCAGGAGAAGAATGAGACGGGCTGGAAAAGCCTCGGTTAGAAGCTAACGACATGCAGCGGGACAATCGCTGAGCGAGGCCCAACGGCTCGGTGGAAATCCGCTCATATCCAAACTGCGGTCTCACCAGTCAGGCCTCCTCTCAATTCATCCCAGGACAAAAGAACAACTGGCCGCTGCAAATGAGCATAATATATTTGCCAGACGTTGAAAATCCTTTAAAGGGAGCGATCAGAGGCAAGGCGAGGGTACAGCGTGGATGTTAAACCACCTAAGCGAATGTCGATGATGATGACTTCCATCCATGGCTTTCTGTGGTTTCAATTCCCGATCCATACCGCATGCATCTGCGCCAAAGCGTTCTAACATGTTGACGAGAAACAACTGCTCCCGGAGGAACAGTGGAAATATACTTCATATACATGCAAAGAGCTCCGGCAAAGTAAAGCAGAGGGCACGCTGTTCGATCGGGTTGCCTAAAGGACAGTGTCAATAATTCATCTTTCAGCCTTCATGTGCTCGTCATCAAGCCTTATGAACGGAACTGAAAGATGCCATTAATATGCAAAGATGCCGTGTTCCAGCTTGATTCTCAAGAAAGCAACTGTTTACGTCCCTGGGTATCAGACACACTCTGTCGTTGCCAAAGAGGCGAACATTTTAAATGAATCGCTCAGTGTTAGTGGGTGAATGTGTAATCAATATGTGGTCTCTGGTCCAGGGGCATGGTCAACTCCCCATGGTGTAATTCAGCTAATCATATACAACAGAGAGCTGTGAAAAGATGCAGGAATGAGAGACAAGTGTTGATATAGGGTGTGGAGGGATCTACAAAGGCAAGAAATAGAATGTGAACACCGGAATTCTCAATGTTGGAAGCACAGAACCTCACGCAACACAAACTATTACAATAACAGAGAAAGATAAATGAGATGGGAGTGATTCAAAGACCTCAAAACACTGCATCTGAGATACTTTGGATGGCAGGAAGAATGGAGAATGTGCAAAGAATAGGCTGATGACACTGGAGACTAGTCCATCCACGAAACTGTCTGTAACCAGGAAACACCAGAAAAGTATGAAAACACTGCGGCGTTAAGGCATGCATTCGTATCAATGAATCTACAACGGTGTCAAGATATGGAAATATAAGCTGATTTGATGAGTCCTATAAAAAAGCATCTCCCACAATCAGGTTGTCTTACATTTCTATTAACAGTGTTCGATTTCTTCATTCAACATGCCTGACTGCTACGAGAAAAAGAAAAGACCAATGATATTTATATATATAAAAAAAAAAAATATCAAATTTGAGTGTGGAATTAGTAAACCTGAAGTCTAATCAATTAGATGAAAACGGGTCAAAAAGGGCCAAGACATTTTGACGGACACTCGATGAAATTCGATGGCCAATTAATACAGAAAATGAAGAGATTCCAAAGGGTTTCCCCACAGAGTTTTACTTTTTAGAAAAGGTGCGTATCATAAAGTTGACCAGTTCTGACATGTGATCTTAGCAGCATTAGCTTTAACAGCTTTCAGGCTGAAAAAAGAAAAAAAAAAAAACCCAGCTGTTTACTATTCATGCAGTCCAAAGCTCAGAAACTTTCAAAGAAACGTGTTTGGTTTAGACTAAGAGGAAAGTTTGCAGAGGAAGTTACGCTACCGCATTTACTTAATATGATTTTTTTTTTTTTTAGTTTTTAAGTTTTTGGCATCTGCATGGAAGCGGAGTAGCTCTTTAAATGTTGAGAGGTTAACTAAGGCATGTCATTTTCAGAACATAAAATTCTATGCAATTCTGCATTAACATTTATGCCCAAAAGCTATCTATTATTCAATATAATTTGAGAATGATGAGCCAGAAGTGACATTAATGGCAGTAACAAGATTGATATACTTGGGACTCAACTTGGAACTTGGAGGCACATGTACACACACGTGCAGATGGATGAGTTCAAGATGCACGCACACACACACACACATATGCCCACACACACACAGCTGTGTCTGTCACTCCAGAGAACGTCAGACTGACTTACTTCAACTATAACCGCTCCTCGCCAACCTTTTTCTCTTCCAAACGAAAAGAAGTTTTCACAACAGAATTTAACAGCTAATTGCAACAATGTGAAGCATACATTTACCGTATTACAATTACGTCTTCAATTCCAAAGTGAGGTACAAAGAATTAAATCGAAATTACTTCTTTTAAAGAAATGATTAATGGGCATAATTGTTTACATAATTCATAAGATGATTATCACACTACAGCGCATAAATTATGCCACTTTAATCATAATTCAAACCCAACAAGCGACGTCTGAGGTTTATTTAATATGCATTACAATCATGAATCAAAGTAAGCAACACTAATTTCGGCCCGCTGTCGGACTAATCACTGTCTGGATTCTATCATCAAACACAAACGCATGTTCCCGTCTTAACCAGAGCCACAGAGGCAGTGAAATCAATGGAAGAAAATCAATTAGAACGTGTTTGCATGTATGGATTGACACCTTGAATCATCAGCGCTATTGATCCCCTCCAGTGGGATCTTCATAAAACCCATTTGTTCCATCTAAAGTTTGCATATCCAGCCAATAAGTTGTTCTTTCTTCTCCCGTCTCGGTTTGCATAAACAATAGTGGAAGGGTCATAAAGAATACATTATGGGACTTAGTGGAACATGTATTCATTTCCTTTGAACCCTTTTTTTTTTAATCTGTGAAAGCAAACAAAAAATGAGTGTGAGAAAAAACTAGAAGCTGTTTTGGTTACTGAATTAGAACAGAAAACAACACGGATTTGTTGATGAAACGGAATAAATTTCCAGAAAGAAAGCCGTGAAACACTCAAACTGAGTGATGATCCCAGTCGAAACTGCTAACCATCCCTCCCTAAAACAAAAAGCCATGATGAACATCCTTGTGACTGAACTGATTGCAGTTAATTATAAATTATGCAGCCATTGTGGGCCTACAAAAGAAGACATCCCCACTCTGCAGTCAGATGTAATTACCAAAGTCAGGCGCACTCCACTGTGTGTGATCCATTCCTGACAGCCGGCGCTGACTGATGACCTTCCAGGGTAAAGACTCCCTCGGTTGGGTCGCCGAGCATGAGACACACCCACCTGCAGCCACCCGCTCTCCCCCCCTCCTCTTTAAACTTCTTCCCTCCAACAGGATCGCGGCCGTCTTTTTACCTGCCCCGCACAGCCATGTGACCCCTGGTTGTCAGACGCAAAGCTATGTACAATTTGAACCATCAAGACGCCGCGACTGCTCTTGACTATCACTCACAATCAAGGGTTTATACGCCACGCTGCTATGTCGGGCAAAGAAATATGACTCCCCATCAGCGGGTGGCAGAAGGGGTTGGGCTTTGGAGAAAGGAGCAAGGGGAGGAGAGGGCTAATTTGACACAGCTCGCTTGGCTTGCCATAATTGCTCCGTCACTGTCAGTCCTTGAGAGGCCTTCTCGCCGTACAATTTGGACGCAATTACCAGCCGTTTACCAGTGGCCGTTATGCCCGTCGCCCCATCCCCTCCCCCCCACCGCCCGCCGAAACCCCGCCTGTTCTCCCGTTTGGCCGGTGGCGAGGATGTGCCATGCCTCATCAAATGCGGATGCGGCCCATTAATGAACACTGTTAGCATTTCTCTTAAACTTCTCCTGCCTCTAATAAACATGCAGTGTTCCATGAAGGAGCATTGCCATCCTCGTGACATGATATTTATTGTCTCTGCCGGTGGGAGGGAGCGAGGATGGGAGGACAGAGGTGAGGGAGGGGCGGTTCAGACTGAAGAGAGATATATCTCCAATGAGTAGGGGGAAGGAGGGAGGGGAGGAGTACAAAGACAGATGAAGAGGGAGAGATGGAGCCTGGAACATCTCTTTCTGCTGTTACACTGTTCATATAGCCGCCTTTACATAAACACTCACCTCAGGACTGGATCGTAATTTCCCAAAAGAAACACACTGCGATTTCTACGATTTAAAGTTAACTTCAATACTTCAGATTCTTCTTGTAGCCCTGTTTCATTTCATACCATTATATCGCAGAGGTAACAACAGTTTCATGCTAACATAATAACTCGAAAAACACATGATGACATTTCAGGGTAATTCATTCCACCAATACATATCAAACTTCTGTAATAAAAAAGATTTTTATAATTTCTTCTCAATCAAAACTTGAAAAAAGGAATAATAAAAAAAAAAAACCTTATGGCTTTCTGTACACATTAAGTTTAATTGACTCAAACTTGGAAAAAACAGTTTTTCCAGAACTTACAGTTCCTTCGAATATTGCTGTTGAATTTCTTATTTTGAAGACTTAAGTCAGAAATTTGGAGAAAAAGCTGAGACCGACGACAGAATATGAAAGGCTGTACACCGTTTTATACACACTAATATTATTTCAATAATCGGACCAACTGCTAATTGTGAAGATGCTGCATGTTTCCCTGTGCACGTGCAAAACGAAACACAAATTCATCCTCCTGCAAGAGAGTCGCACGAAATGGAAACTTGATATCGTTCCTCTGCACTCTGACACCTGTTCTGTCTCTGCTGCCCAACATAAGAAGAGAGAGAGAGAGAGGCACAGAGACAGACAGAGAGAGAGAGAGAGAGAGAGAGAGAGAGAGAGAGAGAGAGAGAGAGAGAGAGAGAGAGAGAGAGAGAGAGAGAGATGAACAGCAAACAGGACACCTGTGGTGACCTAATGGCGTCTGTGTCCTCTAAAGAGCCCCTCATTTCCTCCTCCGGCCCTGAGGTGGCCCAGTGTGCAGCGGCGGGGGCCACAGCGACTAAATAAGAGGGGGTGGGGGGAGGGTGGAGTGAGGGGTGGGTTTTTTTTTTTTTTTGGGGGGGGGGGGGGGTCATCATCTATCATTGTGCACCTGCCTCCGTTTGCTATTCCGGAGTAATTACACGCTAAACACACGGGGAGGGGGAGGAGGGGGAGGTCTGTAAACATGCAGACACATATGAACTGAAGCATAACTTCTCATGAAAGAAAGAAAGAAAGAAAGAAAGAAAGAAAGAAAGAAAGAAAGAAAGAAAGAAAGAAAGAAAGAAAGAAAGAAAGAAAGAAAGAAAGAAGCATCAGTCATCACAGATGTTGTGTCTCCAGGGACAATGCCCTCGCCATCACACACCCGCTCCCCCCCTCTCACCTCTGAGACCTGCAGAAATTAATGAAGCCCAGTGCAACTGCAGTCAAAGGCACAAAATGGCCGCTCATTAATAGCCTGCTGTCACAGGGGCCATTATGACACAGCTAGATATTAGTAATCAGGCAAGCGTTATTCCTGGGGCCCCAGCGGTGACAAACAAAAAATGATTAGGACGAATGCACAGTGCAGCAAAAAAAAAAACAGATCTGCTGCAAAACATTTGAAGATAAAACATCTTTGTAGTGTGTTTCTTAGTCTATTTGCATAGCTTTAAAATCAGCATGAAAACAGCACAACCATTTTCTGCACATCCATCTAATGCAAAAAGGGTCGGAGAAAAAAAAAAACGAAGCGAAAAACAAAGGGATGCTAACTCAGACAGACTTGCATACGGCAACACAAACACGACGGCACAAACTCATGGCACAAACAACCCGGGCAACAAAGTGAGAACTTTCATGTCTCTGTGGAGATAGGAGCTGGCATCGTACTAAGTGTTTGGTTGTTCGCCGAATAAACTCATTAATTTGCTTAATTATGAAACTGCCTATCAATTCCCCCACCCTGGGAAATGTTCAGTGGAGCCATGCAACAACATAATACATTTTGAGGCTATGTTCTTACTATCAAATAATAAACAAACAGAAAATACACCAGGGCCTGATTAAAGGCCTTTTACACTACAGAGCAGGAGTGAGGCTGAGAGAGGAAATGGTGTTTGTTTCTCGCAGATGAAATTGTTTCAGCTTGTTTTTGACAGCTACAGCTACGGACGTGCCGGCTATTATTGAGGGGGGGTGCGCTGGTTGTAATAATTAAAGAACACCACTAACCTGAATAAATTAATGATGCCGCTGTATGTTTGTGCGTGCGAGTGTGTACGTGAGATGTGCGACTGCACGTTCAAACAAGCTTTGTTCATCCTGATTAGGTTCGGTTTCCTGTATAACGCTTGGATCCGTGTGTGTGTGTGTGTGTGTGCATGAGCGTGCGTCCGCGCCGGAAAGTGTGTGACAATTTGCCTGGATGATAAAAGTAATGTATGTTGTATTGTGACACGGGAGCTGTTTGCGTCTTTCTCATGGCTCACATTTGTTATCTCTGGAAAACAAATTAAAAGTTTTAAGCCCTTTGTGAGGTTTTTTTTTTTCTTCTTTTTTCTTTATTTCTGACTGCCATTCATGAGAAAAGTTAAGACTATTAGACAAACTGCACTAGAAATACTTCAGTTTTCACACGTTAACGAAAGTCTAACTGATTTGTAAGAGTGCAATTTAAATGTAGGAATCACATCACATGTAAATTTAGCAAATATCTCAGTTATGACGTAGAGAAGATGAACCAAAATATCTACTGGTCATTCGCCGAGCCGTCGCCTGGTCTTGCAGTACAGGCCTGCACCACAAGATGGTGCGGCGAGTCACTCAGAAAAGCTAACACAATAACAAATCCACTCACTGTAGTGTGGAGTCCACATGTTCATGTCATTTACCCCATAAAAATAAACCAGGATTACTGTTTAATCACAACAAATGCAAACTGAGCAGGTTGAGCATGAGACATTTGATTTAAAACGGTTAAATCATTGCACTGGAAACACAGATCGACCTCTGCAACTTCTGAATGTCTTATTCATCCATTCTGTCTTCTGTAAAGCAGTTTCAGCTGTAGTCATTCTGGTTGCATAACAAAGTTAAAATGAATAAAGTTTCATTAAAACTCCAAAAGCTCTTAGCAGTGCGATCATAGGTGTAACAGTGAAACCTGATGTTAAAAGTAGAATTCTGTGTTTTAAGCAGTTCCACAATAACAGTTTTAATTCTAAAACTGAACATATAACCCACTGAAATCACACCTCTCAGTACCCTTTATCAAATGAAGCTTTTTGCTCTTTGGCCCATTTACAGCCACCTCTTTCACCCTTTCACCCAACGTAATGACGCAGCAGTGCATTTAGCCCCGATGTTAAGAGCGACAGCAGTCCTGGCAGTGACGCCAGGAGATACGCTGACACGCATTCACACACGTATTGCACATATGCAAAGTCTGCACACGCACTGATGATGGTTGGCGGTATGTGCGTGATGTGCCACGCGCACCGACACACCAGCAACGCGGGAAGGGCAGGAGGCTCTAGTCAGACACGGTAAATCCCATTATTTGGCCCTCATCCCAGAGAGTGAATTGAGAGTCAAGTAGGATGCATGTGGTAACCACAATGAAATTACAGCTGCTGTGAGGCCGAGCGCTGCTAATGCACCCCCATTGTGTCCTCGAGTGCATCTAAATAAGCAGGGGTAAAAGGGAGCCTGCACTAGGGGCTGCCAGGGTTACAGGGTATGTGTGTGTATGTGTGTGTGTGTGTGTGTATCTCAAGCAAAATGGAGGTCTGCCTGTGATAGAGGGCTGTATTTAGGCCTAATGATGTGCAGCCTGTGGGGACCACCTGATGCGACTTTGTTGTATGTGGGTTTATGAGGTTGAGTGTAAGTGCTGATGGACTGATGTTTATGTGCATTTCTTTTCAGTCCCACTTAGAAAGGAAAATGATTCACTGTCGCTGTGTACCTGTAACTCTGACACCAGACAAATGGAGCAAAAAAAAAAAAAAAAGCCCCTCTGCAGTATTTTTAACTGGTGTAAACCTGAAAATGTTTTTCGTGCAGAGCTGTAACAACTGCAGATCACAGGCCCTCGCTTCATGACAAAAGGAAATACCTCTGGATGACAAACAGCCTTTTCCAACCAGGACATCAGCTGGTGGGGCGGAGAAAGTGAAGGAAAAGAAGAAGGAGGAAAAAAAGTAAAACACTAAAACTGTCAGCCGAAGATGCAAAACAGAGATCCGGATCCATCCATTATGAATGAGATATGTTTGAAAGGTGCAGGCTGAATATGAACAGTGAGGAGGAGGAGGACATTCACTTACCCTCTCATACCCTGCAATGCTTAACCTTCCCACAACCCCGCACCCCGTCTGCCTCCCCCTCAGCACCGGCTCTGGTTCATCAACAAAAGCCTTTGTACAGTCAACAGCGCTGTTTTTATTCATGTTACATTTATCCTCAGAGCTGTCCATCAGGCACTGCGGGGACGGCTGATCTAAAACAGAGCCTTACACTCATGACAGGAGGATAGAGCCGTAACTCTAGAATACTAACCTCCGCTGTTATTTGGCCCACAGAGAGGGAGCGAGAGAAAAAGAGAGAGGGAGAAAAAGGGAGATGGAATGAAAAGAGAGAGATACACAGGCTAATGACAACTACAAACATAGGCGTACCTTTGTTCCAGCTCTACAAAACAGCAGACTTCAGTGGGATTGCTTTAGCTTCCATGGGCCCAATCAAACTTGTGTTATTTAGACTTCAAACCTGGCCTCCGCAGAGAGACAGGGAGTGAGCTAGGTGTGTGTCTCTTGCTAATAGCTGCTAGCATGATTCGGTTAAGCTGCTTATTTCTGACATAAATAATGCATCCAGACAGATGCGCTTGACTTTTGTTGAATATGAATCACTCGCATGATTGACACCAAGGTTTGTTGAGCGCCGAGTTGATTCTACAGTCTCACCTTTGGAAATAGGCCTGTCTCATTTAATATCCCCGATGTTAACATAATTATGACAACCAGCACTGATTCATGCGCGTGTCTGCGTAATATCCATGACAAAATTAGGCTACTATTTTTTTGGGGGGTGGGGAAGTGGGGAGCAGCAGGATAGATTTTAGTAGAGTATCAAAGGCAACTAGATTGTCTGCCTGTTCCAAAAGCTTAGCCAAATCAAATCAGAAATAAGAGGACTATCTCCAGTTTAATTCTGGATACTTTCACAAGACACCCTACTTACCCACCCATAAACTCTGCCCCCTCTTAGCACTCCCCCCTTTTTTTTCTACAGTCATTGATTCCAATCAATCAACGCTAATTAAGCAGGCACCTATACACATATATGTCATATGCTAATAGGGTAATGATATGGACATTTAGTTGGTGCTTTAATCTTATGCTACTTGCAGCTAACACATAATGACACTCTCTGCCCAGCCATGGGAATATTTATAAGAGACTGCTGAGAGCACGTGGACACACACACACATACACACACATACACACAGTGAGAAATTGGTGCTTCACACTGGCTTGCTGTATTAAACCTTATTTACAAGCTAACAGCTATAACCATTACAGATACGGTGGCGGAGAAACCACATTAGGTTCAATGGGCCAACAGCGTGTAATCAAAAACAATAAAATGTAAATTTGAGTCAATCTCACACAATAAAAAAGAAAAAAAAAAAAGAAAAGAAAAGACAGAAAAGCCTGGCTCATCTGCAAACAGATGAACATCTCCCTGATACAAGATGCCCCCCTCCCTCCCAGATACCCCCATCCCGTTCTATCTCTTTTAAGACCTTGATTCATCAAGGAGAGAATGTTTCTCATTTCATTTTTAATCCCCCCTCGGTGCTAGGTGCTGTGGATAAATACATTACTCCATCCCTCGCCCAACACACAACCCCCCATCCCAGCACAAATTAGCACAACAAAATGGAGCCAGTCACCGTTAAAAGGCTCGTCGAAAAATAAGTATCTACAGCTGGTCAGCATGCAATAAAATGTTACAGTTTGAGTCTGCAAAACATTTTCTCTTTCAGTAAGCAGTGAAAAGCCTCATGTCAGAGGTCAACAAAGAAGGACGCAGCCTTTCACTGCGCGCTCTCGTGTCAGTGATGCCGCAGGACGCTTTATTTACCTTCCTCGTCGCTCTCATCTCCTTTTTATTAGACGGCGCAGAAAGTCAAAAGTCAGGAGTGGGATTGAAGCGCGTGACGTCATGAATATGCTCGTTCCCCTGCTGAGCCAGCAGGACGCCTCGGGCCCGTGTACTTTTTTTTTTTCCATGACAACACTGTTCAGGAGGGGAAGGCAGCCTGAATGCGATCCAGCAGGAAGCACTTCACTGACTGTGCTGAGTTGTTATGACTGAGTGGGGACGGGAAGACAATTTGACGTACACGAGTTGAGATTTACTTCTATTAAAATGAACAGTTCATTTCAAACCTTCACTGTGATGACATGCAGTGTTCTAAATGATTCAGAAAGGCCTATTTTCTTAACATAACACAAAGATTCACCGCCATTTGTTCCGCGAGGACTGGATGGGTTTAATTCATCCACGGATACTTTTTTCTCTCAATTGGAAGCTTGATTCAGATCAACTTAATGGGGCAGCAGGAAGAAGCGGTTTTCAAAAAAGCATAGAAGTCTGCAGTGCTGTAACTCTTACATTTACATTTTTGTCTTTCAGTCACTCTTATAATAAATACAGATTTATAAAATGTATGTTTCCTCTACCTCTTCTCTTTTTATGAGTTTTGTTGTGCAACTCTGGAAGCTCTCGGACACACTTTAAAAACCACAGTTTTATACTATTGTTATATATTGTATATTGTTAAATGTCACGGAGTTTTAAAGGTAAACTTAGCCTTTATCACTGTAAAAAAAAAAAAAAATTACACTAACTTTGAAATTAAAGGTCAAGCAGTATTGTCTGATGTCCAGATGACGTTTTCGTGAATTTATGAGCTTATTATGGAATACAAAAATAGAAAGATCCTTTTTTCAGAGCTGAATCTTAATTAAAAACAGACATGTGGGAAAGTTTACCGACTTTACAAGTACGAAAAGTAATCCTCCTCACTGTCCTTGCAAGCCCCGGCTCACATCTTTGTTGATAACAACCTGCCTCTGTGCGGCTTGTCTCCTTTGCCACTCTGTTGTGTGATATGCAGAAAGAACCTAAGGTAAACTCGCTGGTGTTTGTAAGGGAGTTCTCTCTCCTACTCCCAAGTGATGATTATTTGATCTTGTTTAGTTCATTATTCATCTTGCGGGAGCCGGTTGTGACTTGTGGATAAATGCCATATGAAAGGCATTGTGCACTGAGGATGCATCCTCACTTTTATCCTGGCTCCCAAAACAGATCAATTAGTAAAACTAAACAGTAAATTATTAATCACATTGCTTTGTGTCCCCGTTCCATCACCGGAAGAAAACAGTTCATTAGAGAGAAGGGGAGGCGTGGGGGAGAGGCAGCGTGATTGAGAGGGGCTTTAAACCGAGCTGATGCTGTGTGAAACATTTGAAGAAAAAAGAGGAGAGAATTATCAAGCGTGTCCATCATTCCAGGTAACTTCCAAATCACCAAACCCCCTCCACCTCCCCCCGCCCGAAAATGACATGCACTCATAAAATGGGGTCAAGCAGTTGAGGAGTTCAATGTCACAGCCATCATATATGTTGCCCGTTGGGGTGCTTGTGATTAAAATAACACACAGGGATGTTTCATGTCATGGTGAGCAATCAGACCATATTTGCAAAAATATTCAGATCAGATGAATTTTAATGAAGTGTACACTCGAGGGGGATACCGCTGCCCGAGCGGCGGGGATAGGAAGTGGAAGCAAACCTGTCCCCTTATTTGTCAGATGTAAGATAGCTTCGTACATAAACTTTTTTTTCCCCTTTTCTTGCTCCTCTTGCCTTTCAGATGGGGAAAAAAAATAAAGTAAAAGATCCAAATTCGGGGGTCCACTCACTGTTCAGATTGCTCTGCTGTTCTGAGTTGGGCAATTTGAATAAATTATTCCAGAAAAAAAAAAAAATTGCTCAGTGGGGTTCATTTTGTGAGAAATTATATTTTCGCAGGAAAGGTTAATTTTGAAGGGAGCTTGAATGACTGGGAAATGGGGGGCTGCAGAGGGAGAGAAAGAAGAAAGAGAAAGAGAGAAACAGGCAAGAGAGAGAAAGTGAAATGGGCGGCGGGTGGAGGGGTGAGGTGGAAGTGGAGAGTGTGTGTGTGTGTGTGTGGGGGGGGATCTGTACGAGGTGCACTGGGCGTCAAGAAGTGGAAGGGGCGAGCGAGGGATAGAGGGAGGCAGCGAGGGAGGGAGGCAGTTATTAAAAGCGATTGCATTGCCTCCTGGATGTCTCAGGAGAGCAGAATCAGTGGAGATGTTAAACCTTGCTTGACACCCCAGTTGGATAATTGTGGGTGTGGGAGCTAATCAGCGGAAGATGTCTCCTCAATTTAAATCTTGTCAGTTAGTGAAGATTAGGCCCTCCTGTCCCGGCCACCATTAGCTTTGTTGCATGTCAATGCGCCGGCGAGGGTGTCCGCCTGGTCCGGCAGCAAAGGTAGAAAGGCGAGCGTGATGGAAACCGGCATATTTATTTCTGCTGAAACCAGTATGGCGTTTTCAAAAAAAAAAAAAGAGAGAGAGAGAGAGAGAAAAGGGGATTTATGCAGCCTTTTTGAAAAAGCATTTGTTACTACTGACCTAACAAGGAGACCCTGTGGAATAAGAAATGCAGCGTGGGGATGTGCTCCAGATTCTTCTGCACGAAAAACATCGGCGTGGGAGTTAAATATGATGTCGTACACAAACTACAAACTGGGGATGAACACTTTTGCATATTTGCTAAAAAAAATACATAAAAATTAAGTGGCGTTTCATTTTCAATAATGTTCAAACCAAGTGGAGTCATTAAAAATATTACAGCAGTATCCATGTACACATGTTGTACGCTATGTTAAAATGTTGAGTTACGGGACAAGCGTGTGCTACAGGAAATCATTGGATCCTGATGTTGAGGCTATTAAATGGCTAATAATCTGTGACAATGTGATCTCATTAATAAAATCGTAGGGGTATATTTTTAACCCGAGTTGAAAGGACTGGGTGTGGAGACGGCTGATTCAAAAATGCACTGTAGTGAATTTTACAGGTCGAGTCTGGCTGGCTGCAGGCCACGGGTTTGCATTCCCCCCATGGTAAATATTTGTAACAGATTTTTCCTACAGCACAAAGGCTCCTTTCAGTAGAGCAGGTCCCGTAACCTCGGAGCAATCGCGAGGTCAGGGCAAATAAACAAGGCGGCCGTGCCAAGCTGAGCAGCTCCAGTGATTCCTGGGCCGGGCCCTGCTGCATACCAGACCCTCTGCTCTCCTCCTCGCCAACGGAGTCCGAGTGCTGACAGATGTTTCAGGCTCAGCTAAAAGGCAAAAAAAGTGGGAGACCGAGAGCGAGCGAGAGAGAGAAAACAAGGGTGCTTTCCTCTCTCCCGGCTCGTTTTTCCCCACATTTCCACATCTTTTTCTTCTCATCTTACCTCAGTCTGAGTGCGTGCGGATTCCCAGGGCAGCAACTGACGCTTTCAGACACCTACAACACAAATCAGGCAAAAGGAGAAGGAATATCAGGACCGAGTGAGCGAATAACACGTGTGTGGCCTGTGAACCGGGTTATAATTAACGGCTGCAGAGTCCAGCTTGAGGTCAAGAAGTGTTTGTGTGTTTAAAGTGCCGGAGCAAAGCGAGACCAAGTGAAAATGACACTACAAGTACGCAATCAGCGAGTTCACCCGAAGGTACTGCGTGTCGATAAATGTGCTTGTGTCAGGGTATTCCCGCACAAAGAGAAATCCTGACGTTTCCCCGCCTCAGTGGAAGCCATTCCCCGTTAGCGGGAGGGCTACCGGCTGCCTGCTCCAGGTGTAACAAGTTCAAGGCCGCGCTCAGGCCCGAGGCGGCAGACGGTAAACAGTTGTTGCCGGCTGTTTTTCGCCGGGCTCAGACAAAAGCCTCTCTGTGTGAGAAACAACAGCTACAGCTGGGCCGAGCAGAGTGAGACATCGATCCACGAGCTCGTTCCTTTACACCCCTCCGAGCGCTCATCTGGCAGTCAGCAGGAGCAGCAGCGCATGCCAGAGCTGGGCACTGCACTGCACAGTTTTTCTGTCTTTTTTTTTTTTTTAATCCCTCTTAACCAGTCGTTTAATCTGGCCTTGAGTTTTCAAACTAAAAAAAAAAAGAAATCTTTATTATACTCTTTGCAAACAAACAAACAATTACCACCTCCAATAAATAAAAAATATTAAACTCTTCATCTGTTTCTTGATTGCATCTATAACTCTGCTCATACATTCAGTATTCCCTTGAAATCACATTGGCCATGAAGGGCCCGGTTAAAAGTATCAAAGAGAGGAGACAAGAGACGAGCGTTTAATCTAATCTATGTTCTAATAGTTGGGGAGACATTAATTATTGATAAGGCCAGCAATTGATTGGTTAATAAGATAATGTAATTGAGAAATGAAAATCAGCAGAGTTGAGTATGTGTGTCGGCTCCAATCTGAACTGCAGGGGGGGGGTGGGTTGTGTGAGGATGTGTGTGTGTGTGTGCGTGGGGTGGGGAGGTGGGGGGGTCTTAGGGGAATGCCCCTACATAGGCTTCCATCATTACTGCCACACTATAAAAGCAGAGTGGTGATTAAAAGGACTTGATTGATTTGACTCTCATTGGGATAAGCCGTCCTCTTCCCGTCACTGGGCTCCGCCTGCAAAAAGTGTGTGTGTGTGTGTGTGTGTGTGTGTGTGCGCGTGTATGCTTTCACTGAGTGTTGACTCCAAATATCAAATTAAATATTTGAGTAAATGTGTTGTTAATTCAAGCACGTCATGTGCATGCAAAAGTATGTTTGTGGATCAATAACCAAAAATAGAGCTAAAAAAAAACAACAACCCATAACTTTAAAGTTATATCATTTTTTTAAATATGTTTTCTGATACATTCATGTTTGTATGTGTATATAAGTGTGTGTGTGTGGATGTGTGCGTGGCCCGGCGGTGCAGCTGCAGGGATCAGGGTGTGTGTGCGCGCATGTGTGTGTGAGACTGTGTATCCATGTCGTCAAGAGGTGGCCCCACTCCCTCAGTTTTCACTCGCCTTATGTCTGCACTCTGTACTGTACGCCGATGCTCAAACACACACACACACACGCACACACACGCGCGCGCACGCACAGACACACACAAAGCTCTAACCCACCCGCGCGGAGAGACGGAGACAAACCCTGCCGCCTGACACAAAAGCTATTGATTTTACTATCGGCTGCAATGAATGATCTTCCTGAGCCAATTTTGGAATTTAGAAATGAGTTCAATACTAATAATGATACTGGAAGGATTCTTTAAAATGTTCCGAGTTGAAAATGGGGGTAAAAAAAAAAAAAAAGAAAAAGAAAAAAGATGGAGAGAGAGCAGAGAAAGAGAGGAAGGAAGAGAAGATTTGTGTGTGTTTGGCTTTAGAAAAAGAGGATGTGATTTTTCGCCATGGGTGAGATTAAATAAAGATGACACCAATGATTTTACCAGTCTAAATTACTACATTCTAACCTCAAATACAATTACTCTTTTTGGCTTTTTCCAGTAGGCTGAGTACCCAGTAAGTTAGCAGTGAGATTTTTACTTTTTTTTCTTCTTTGTTTTGATTTTTTTTTCTTATACTTTTACAACTCCCAACTTTTATATGAACAGTTTTCATCCACCTATTTTCACGCACCGCTCTTCTGCTTTTTATGACACAATTTTCAATATACAGCATTTTGTGAGCTTGCTCCTTAATCCATTCATGTATTTCATGCGCCATAAAGATACAACTATTCCGCTTTCTATTTTGCATCTCGGAAATCTTCCATAAAAAAAAGAGAGGGAGAGAGAGAGAGAGAGAGAAAAAAAAAAGAAACATGCACATAAATATTTAACATAGCCTCTGTTTAGATGGGTGAAATTTATTTATGTCAAATTAAACAAGGGATATGGAGAGCTGCTCAGCAACAGACAGGAACGATTCCTCTCATAATTTATTTCTGGGTGCACATTATTTTCCTAGTTATTCAGAAAAAAAAAAAAAAGTGCTATAAAATGTCAGGAACGGCCACGTTAAAGTGTTCCACGTGCAAATCAGGGAGGAGGAAAAAAAAAAAAAAGTTTCTGTGTTACATGAATACAGTCAGATGTGTGAATGTATGCATGTGCATAAATTACACGTGGCTATATATATATATATGTTTGTATATATTAACGTGTGAAATATGTGGATTTCTCTTTCTCTGCTCTCCCGGTCCTTTATTTGGGAAGGCAGGCGGCGGCAGCGGCGGCGGCTTGGCGGGGTGATGTGTGTTAATCAGAAGCCCCCCCCGTGCCCCGTAGAGGTGCTAATTCAGCCCCCCTGTTACAGAGAGGTGTAGATTAATAGATAAGGGAGGTCTGGGAGAGGGTCAACACGATACGGCCCCGGCTGTGTTCGCCCGCTTGTCAGACACCTGCCTGGATTAAGCCGCTGGCTCCTCTCTCCGTTGCGCGCAGGTGAGAGGTCAATCATTTACCCAGTTCATCGGGGCTCTCGCTCACTTTTCAAGGTGGGGCGGATCTGCATAAAGGCTCTGGCATCTGTATGCTCGGTGGGGTTCGTCTGCGCGGGGGGTCTGGCACGCTGAAGGAGAGGAGCGCGCCGGCGATGCGGGGATCCGCCGCGGAGGATTACAGTAAATATACCTTAAGACCCGGGAAGAGATGGAGAATTTGCAATACTAAAGACGCAGCGGATTTTGATTTTATTTATTCAATTTTTCTAAAGTCTAATTTCGGCTGTGAAACAACGTAAACCTGAGCAGGATTTGACTTTTTTCCGGCGTGGTTTTATTTCATTCTTTTCAGGAAATTTCTTAGAGGGAGGACTATAAGATCCTTAGCAAACAGAAAAAAAAAAAAAAAAAAACGGGGGAAAGGGATAAAACGGGAACGGGGGGAAGGAGAAAAATGCATGAAACATGAAACTCTGCAAATTTGACTTATAACAAGCAAAATTACACCCTGCTGTCATTTAAATTATGGCTGCCCTCTATAAAGGTGTCTTTTAGGTGCATTAATTGAATTCGGCACTATTTCCCAATAATAATCTGTAAAGTTCAGCCGTCCATCCTTCATGAGATCCCTGCCGTGTACCAGAGGAGTATCTATTTCAGTGGCTTAATTTATTTTCATGATTCGCCGATAATGACGGCCATGCAGGCTGTACATCAGAATTAACCTTCATTTCACTGAGGTATATTACGATGACAGTCCCCGACACATTTCACCTACACAAAGGGCATTCTCTCCCTCTCTCTCACCCTCTCTCTCTCTCTCTCTCTCCTGCTCTCACTTTCTCCCTCTGCCTCCTCCGTCGCTGCCCCTGCTGTATAATCATCCTCGGCAGACCAAGATTGTTTGATAGCCGATTAATTTTCATAGGAAATCAAGTGGCCAGCTCTTTCTCTCTATCGCCCTTCTTTATTTCTTCCTCTTATACCCCCCCCCTCCGCCAAACACATACACATGCTTCTCTTCAACAATGGCGAACAACGCTTGGGCTTGGTGACTTTTTCTGTCAATTAGGTGTTTTATTTAATCTCATCTCACTTTTTTTTTTCCTCTTCCCCCCCTTCTAATAAATTGCAATCCCATTCACCGCCCCCCCCCCCACCAACTCAACCTCCCCACCTCCCATTTCTGATATCTCCGGCGTGGTTAATTTATTTTGGACGATGCCGATGTAACAAAAGTGCTGTAAATTAATCAGGGGACATCAAGCGAAAGGGGGTCCTTCACTCGCTCTCTGTCTCTAATTTCTATGCAAACCATTAAGTGTCAGATATAGATTCCGCCATTCGCCATGGTCGCAGTCAAAAGATTTCATTAGGGACCTGACGTCACATTTTGAAGGCAGCGCCGGATCATTTCTGTCCTATTTTCTCCCTCATGAGCTCTTTGTTCTTCGCCCCTCTGTAGGATCCTGCCACTAAAAAGGCCCCTATGCAAATGACAATAATAGATTTCGCTAAGCACCGCCGCAACGGCATGATAGCCTATTTAGAGAGAAACCAAAGAAACATTCAATTTGTGGCATTAACCAGGGCACATGTAAAGGTTGCCAAAAAAGTGATTAAGAAATTACAGAATTGGTCCTCTCTGCTTGAAGTTCCCTTTCTCTCCTTTTTTTTCCTCTCTTTCTCATTGACATGGCATCTGTAATGAGGAGGGCTGGTAATTAGAATATTCTGGAGAGGTGAGCCCTGCTGGCAGCCAGAAGACTGATCTCTTTCTCCCGCTCTCCCTCCGTCTTTTCTGTATTATTCCTTCCCTCCGTCACGAGGGCTTGGACGCAGAACAGACAGAAAAACAGCTGTCTGATGACCGGGCTCTCTGTGGATGTCTCTCACTCTTCTTATCCAGTGAGCGCGTGTGTGTGGATGTGTGTGTGTGTGTGTGTGTGTGTCAGACGAGGTGCTCAGAGCTCCTCTGCCAGCAAATAAATATAATCAATCTCCCATTTACATACAAATAGGCTTCTCCCTTCATCCTAATAATCTGCACAGCATCCTCAGAGAGGGAAAATAATATTCACTCCACATGGCAATTTCATATTTACCATTAGATGGCTTTATTGATTGTTGTTTTTTTTTTCCCCCCCGCTTTGATAATTTTTTTTTTCCCCTCCACTTCATTTTATTATAGGATATTGAAGGCATGTAGGGCTGACATGGCCCGTACGCTTCATTATTTCCTGCCCAGGGACGATTATGGTTATTGACACTGTCATGTCTTCCCCCTCATCATCAGTTATCGCAGCGGTGAGATTCCAGGAAGCTGCAGTGCAGGAGGGGTGGGGGGTGGGTGGGGGGGTGGGGGGGTGTGTTGGGAACATTATCATGGGCGTTTAATGGGTGTAAACTACAGTGGCACCGCACGTGCGCGTCTGCGTGTCGCTAATGTGGCTCATTCCACTTTGTGTCATGTCGATGATGGGGGTGACCGGCGGGGCCTTGACTGAGTGTCAATCCCACTTTGGACAAACAGGCCTTCTGTCAGCGTGATCAGTGGCGCCAGGGGCATCGGGCGCATCCGTCATACACAGAGAGCGAGAAGAAAGGGAAGAAGAAACAGGAGGGACACACTCGGAGACAGCGAAACTTATTAAATACTAATTACTTATTCCCATCTAATTAAAACTTGTCAAAGTGGAAATCTAGATAAAATAGAAAGGAATATGCTGACAGGATTATGATCTTATCAGTGTATTGTAAGTTTCTTCAAAAAAAAAAAAAAAAAAAGATCTTAAAGGGATACTTTGACATTTTGGTCTTAAGTTTGTTTTATTCCCCTGTTCTCCTCTGATTTGACACATACTTTTCCCCACTGGGGGGAAAATGTGCCCACTTGATCACTTGATTGACTGTCAGAGAACCCTTTAGGTGTCTGAATGTAAAAAGTGACAGGTGAAATCTCACTTTTGTGCGTCGGTATTGTGACAAACGCCGCCGCGCCGCGCGCCGTATAATAAAACAACTGCTGTTAACATGCTGGGTAATGAGCAACTCAGCTGCCACGGCTATTCTTGGGGACCGCGATCAAAAACAACATCTGTTAGTCAAGTTACCGTAGTCGAGTTGATCTTCCGAACACAACTTGTCACGTAATTAACATGTCACTCCCGTAACGTGATTACTTTCACAAATAGGGACTCCTACACTCGGCTGGATCGTGTAATTTCTTATTTTTCCCCAGCATCAGATGAAACACTGGAGGTACTCTTCGAGTTACAGTTTCCCAGAATCCCAATCTGCCACGTTAATTAGGTCCTAATGACCGTTATTGACTCATTAACAGACAGTTGGGGACTGTGCGGAGCAGCTCGGGCATCAAAGGAATCAAATGCCACTCTGTTCGTCATGCTCAACCGTCTGTCTGCAACCTATTCAAATTTTCTTCCGCTGGGTTTCAAAAACCTTTGTGAATAATCACCCTGCATACCTTCAAATTAAAACCACAAGTGTGCGCAGGCATGGTTTTTCCAAATATTGTCAAGTTGAGGTGTTTTTTTAAGTGAGCTCAGAGGCTTTGGCAGGGAAAAGATCCTGTGTTTTGAATTCCAGCTCCCGCTCAAGAGCATATGGTTGTTTCTGCCGCATGAGTAAACAATAAAAACACTTTTCGGGAATATGCAGAAACAACCTCCGAGGCCTCAAAGTGTGGAAAATCAAAAAAAAAAAAAAAAAAGATGGTGTTATCATGAGTTTCATTAGAGATGAAAAGCAGTCTGAGTCGTCCCAGCATGAACGCCGCCGAAAAACAAAGAGACGGCGGCGGAGCGCCGAGTGAAGGTACGGTAAAAGATCATCAACGGGCGCTTGACAAAGTGGTGCAATTAAGATGAATTGGGGTGTGACAAAATGTTTGTCTGAGGTGTAAACACACAAGTCAACAGCAGAGGAGATGTAACAGGGAAACAGCAGAAATAGATCACAGCGTTTAACGGCCTGTCATAATCAAACGAGACCATTAAAAATGGAGGAATTACTCGAGAGAGCAGACTTCTGTTAGGAAGGGGAATTTATGTGGAGGACGGATTTTGAAAAACAGATTTTTTTTTCGTATTTTAGTTGATTTGTCAAAAATGGGGACTGGTGTCGTGAAGATGGACGCTACACATCGCAGCATCTGCTTCAGTTTTGAAGTTGTTGTGCAAAACAGAGCCAACACTTCAGCACTCACCCAACTTGCAATTTAATACGCTTCCAATGGCCAAAGAGTGTTTTGATGCACCTCTGGCCTGAAAACAACATTCCTGCAGGCGAGCACTGAATACACTAAATGTGTAACCCTAATATGAACTGATTACATTGCTTTTATCTTGGAAAATTGGTGATCCTGTGTTTAAAAAAAAAAAAGAACTAACTGCATAGGTTTAATCGTCCTGGGAGTGTGTGACGACGTGTCCTGCAAGAACATTTACCTTCTCAGCAGCAGTCGCCCTCCTGCCCGGACTCACCTGGTCGACAGAAACAGCACATTGCCCAGAAACTGTTAGTCAGGAATTACGACGGGACAGTTCACTGCAAAATACATGTGTTCTTTAAATTCCCTTTTTCAGCAAAATAAAAAAAAAAATGTATACAGTATATATGTAAAAAAAAAAAAAAAAAAAAAACTTTATATCTAATTAAAATGATAACTGCGTTCTCATTTTTCAAACTCTCATATCCTGGAGGCCAATTGGGATGAGTGCTCTCCCCCCTCTCCCACACAGCTGCAGCCTCCCCGTCTCTCCCTGTGTGTCAGCCTCTCTCTATCACTCTCTCTCTCCATCTCCCCTTCCCTCTGTCTTTCCCTCACTCCACTGTGGCTCAGTGAACTGCTCCTACAGCAATATCCCATCATTACCATCTCCCCAGCTGAGCTTCAGCCAGCCATTATCATGCGGCATTATTAATCTTCTTGTCTTATCAACTTGCAAATCACAAACCATTGAGCCTTATGGCGCGGTTTGGGGTGCGCCGTTATTCATTTTGTAGGTCTACCTAGCCTCCGAGTCTTTCTAATCACCTGACGATTGTCACTCTCTCGCTGTTGCCCTGCCCTTCTCACGGCCTCGGCTGCTCTGCAGCATCCTGGAAAGGATCCAAGTGTTTCACATTGTCTTCTCACACACACATACACGCACACACCTGAAGAAAACCACCCATACTCCTCTTCCCTCTTGCAATCACCGATTCCAATAAATACCGCTCAGAATTTAACTACTAACTTCTCTGTTTTAAAGGTTGTAGTCAGAACTGTTTTTGCATGTAGGGATTTTATTTTGATGGAGTCTGCATGTTTCCCCTGTGTCTGTGTGAGTTTTTTCTGGGCACTGTAGTCAAAAAACACTGACACAAAATGTGAACGGCATTGTGTTTTTTTTGTGTTTGCCCCGTGATGGAGCGGCCACCTGTCCAGGATGTTTGCAACCCAGAGTTTGATGAAGTGGATGGTTAATTTTTTTTTTAATATAAATTTAGTAAAAACTTAACCAAAACATCAAAAACCAGGGAAGCAAATGTTGCCGAAATGTTGTGCCAGGTTCAGGTTTACTCCTCACAAACACAATGAGAATCACAAACTGTCGTATTTTCTTGATATGCAGTTCCATATGTGAGTAGAACTATAAATGTTTGTGACTTTAATAATAAGAAAAATGAAAGATCTGTGGCCCACGAAACAATGAAAAGTGCTCAGTTCTAACCGGAAAGTATAAAAAAACAGACATCAATACTTTCTATGAACTAACTTTGCATATGAACGTGTAATTTTCCTTTACCTCTCGCATACCTTATTTTTTTCTCAAAATCTGTGACTCCAAAGCATAAAATCTTTAAAAAAAGGAAGGGAAAAAAAAAACCCTATACACTTTGTTCTCTGCAACCAAACAAGAGTCGGCAGCAAGTCAACTTAATCCTATTAATGGGAGAGCATTAACATAAGTCTGTCCGGAGCACAAACCTCGCTGACACATACATCCACAGTGCTTCTGTCATCTCTACCTCCGTTGCTCTCCACGCTGACATTAGTATTCGAGGGAGAAATGGAGTCGAGTACAGAGGCGAAGAGAAGGAAAGTTTCTTTAAAGACACGCCACTGACCCCTGATTCTTGCTCTCGCTCGAGTTTTGCTTTTCTTCGGGGCTAAAATATTCACCCTGGAAAATACAGTGTGGCTACGGCTATGCTACTCGCAAAAGAAGAAGAAGGGGGGAAAAAAAAAATGTATATGAGAAAATTGCAAGGAATGTGTGCTTTCTGGTGAGTATGTGCAAAAGTGAATTTGCATTTCCTTTGAAAACTTTGCATGATAAATCACCATTTTTGCCCCCATAGCTCATTAAGCGCCATACAACAGGTACCGGGCATGAAATATTTAGCAGAAGACAAAGTGTTTCATGTGTTCCTGTGGACCCAGCTATTACCCAGGCCTTTCACATAACATCCGCTAAAAACAGCCCACCCTTTGATCTTCATTAATATCGTTTGGTTAAATATTTCAAATATGCTTTCGTATGTTTGATTAACATCTTTCAGAATTATTCAATAAAACAGAAATTAACTCTGAATGTTCGACTGCCTAATGATGAAATTGCGATTACCCACCCGTCACGTTGAAGCCATTCAGGAAAAAGTGGTGATTTTTTTTTTTTTCTTTTCTTATTTGATCAGTAATATATGGCAATGCATACTGGACAGTTTATGAAAGTGCATGTATCAACTTCCCTCATGCATTCAAATATGTGCTTATAAGCCCTGGGTATTAATATTCGTGATGGGTGTATTTTAGAGCACATTTCAGAGCACTGCGTGCTCGACATTGTAATTTCCAAGCTTATCTAATCAATTCTGCAAGCTCCATCGGCCTCATATCAGGCCTCGTGAAAGAAATCAGCTCGGTAGCACCTTCAGAACACTTATAAATAATGAAAAACAGCTTTTAAAAAGAAAGAAGCGCTTAAGGATAAAAAAAGAAAAAAAAGAAAGAAAATGTTGATTAGAAAAGTGTCTTTTATCCATGCCTTCAAATCTTTCACATTCCGAGGATGCGGAGGACTCCGGGCAAACCACGATGAATAAAGTACCACTATCTGACCAGGGAAAAAAAAAAAAAAAGAAAGAAGAAGTATTAATTTTTGAGATAAAAAGTGCTGACAGCACAGAATGAGCCAGGTGGTATTTGGATACGAGCGGTGAAGATGAGATGAGAGCCCAGAAGATCACTTTCATCTTGTATATGGAGTTGTCCTTGAAAACTTCTCTGAACTGCGAGCCGTCTGGAGGGCCCCATGTTGCTTGTCTTGGCGTCCCGCTCGTTCATATTTCTTTGTCTGCGAAACTCCCGACATGTCGAAAAGAGAGTCTGACCAGGGCGGCGCGGGTGAGCTGATTTGCCAGACGAGCACACGGCCAACACTTACAAGCAATGTGTAGCCTTATTGTCTGAGGTGGGGACTTGAAGCAGAGATGGAGGGAAAAGGAGGAAGAAAAAAAAAAAAAAGAGAGAGAAAACTTTCACATGGTTAATGTAATGTGTCCTATTTTGTCATGGTGATGCTATGCAGGGGAACGTGGAAGGCAGACAGGGTGAGTGAAAACACAGAGTTTTTATGCCCATCTATAAATTAGAAGTGGTGGGTTGATGAGCAGTGAAGGAGAGTCGTGTCTCAGCTCAGAGAGAGAGAGAGAGAGAGAGAGAGAGGGAGGGACTGTACCACTGTAGAAACCACATGATACATTTTAGACACGCGCACGCACTCACACACACACAATGATACACTGAGGTCTTGATGACAGTTATCCTGTTAGGCGGTTATAGAAAAGGCTGCTGGGCAACGCACACGCGTGCGCACGCAGCCGGCAGGCACCGAGGCCCTCGCGCATCTCCTCCGGTGAGGATTTGCATTCTGCTCCTGGCAGGTCGACCGACAAATTGCCCAGGCAGCCGCGGGAGACGGAGGCTCTGGCTGAGGGGAGAGACGCCGCTCTGAAAGCGCCTCATCCGTCTGATACTCTCTGTGGAGCCACTCCCGCATCACGCCTCGCTTCCAGGAGCGCGGCTGATAGGGGCAGACAAGCCAAGGACTGTCTTTTGGAGACCGGAAGGCCTGGCGGCCATGGCCGGACCTTCCCTCCCTGGGGCCAGGAGGGGCTCGGAGGCCAGTGTCCCCCCCCAAGCTCGCCCTAGGCCAGCAGCCCCGAGGCTATCGTTCACAAATCAGCCCCCGTTTTCCCAATCAAAGATGCCGACTGGGGGAAACTGGCCCAAAGTGCTGCTTAGCGCCTTGAATAATTCACCATTGGAAATGTCGTCACACAGAAAGACCATCTTCAGAAATTAGAAGGGGAGAAAAAACGCCAAGAGACCACCGCGGACCTCGTCCTGACCACACTAATTTCAAACACCCTTAGTTAAAAGCACATTTCAATCTTTAATCAACTAATAAAATGAATGTTAAGAAAGGAGAGTGAAGATGAGCAAATAGGAAGAATTCTAAGTTTGCTGTAATGTGTGAGGATCAAAGTGGGGTTTTTTTTTCTACTTTTGGAATTTTCACATGATTAACGATTGAAGGCAGTTCTGCGGGATTATTAACATGCTCAACTTGAATAAAGATGATGTAAAAATGTGTGTGTTGAAACTAGTAGTAACAGACCTAACTAGGATTTTTGCAGTTCAGCATTTAATAGCTTCTTTCCATCAAAGAGTGAACTTGGGGGGAAAAGAACGTGTTCGGCACATCAAACATGACTAAAAGTCACATTAGTATTTAAAGCGATTAAAAACGTGATTATGGAATGCTTGACAGGAGGAAGTGCATCTTAAAACGCACACAGGTACACAAACAAATCTCGATAAAGACCCAAGAGTGAAGGCTAATTGGAAGGTCTGACGGTTCAGTCTGGTTCAGGAGCAAAGCTGCACTGAGCGCCACATCATTAGTTCCTCAGCAATCAAAACTCAGTTTTCTCTTACCCAGGTGGCCATGGCCTGACCAAGCTGAGCCGAGTCCACCTGGAGGTCTGCTCAGGGAGAAAAGTGAACCAGGCTGCAGCACAACCATGCAAGAGTGTAGACAGTTGCACTGGATGGAAAATAGTGAGGCGGACAGAGAAACAAGGTGGCGGAAACGGTTGATAAAAGAAGAGAAGAGGACACAAAACAAGGACAAACACCTTCGAAATTCAAAGTGAGTCTTGGAAGCATGGCACGAAGGTTTATTGGTGATGAGAGTGTTTGTGTTTTGTCGGTACAGTGTGTACAATCTCAACTCCTTCCCCCCTTGTGTTTGTTGCCACGCTGCCCCGTCTCCCTCTCCTTAATGAGGCTGGACGCGTGGCTGCCTCAGCACCTGCCGTGGGTGGCCACAGGGTTAATCCCGCCTGGTTTCCTCTCTCTCGCTCCGTCTTCCGCCTCTCTCTGCCTCCCTCGCTCCGCCATGCCTCTGGGCTGCTGACGGCAGCAGGCACCGTACGAGAGGGCGACGGGGAGGGAGGGGAGGTGACAGGAGACGCAGATATCCTGGGGTCCCCCCCCTCCAGCACGGCAGAATGAGTTGTACCAGACACCGCGGGACGCCTGACAACTGGACGCCTTCATAAATTACCAAATGAAGATTGATCACGCGCACGTCTCGCTTCTTTTTTTTTTTTTTTTGCGGTGCCATACGGGCGAAGGAAACGCGCATGCATGTGGAAGCACGCAGTCACGGAGACACCCGGCGGTACACAACAAACACGGGGACGGGGCGCAGACCGCGCGCAGCTGTCGGGTTCGTGGTAAGAGTGATACGGCTGCTTCACGCTCCGGCAGTCAGATAAAACAGTCAGTCAGACGGGCAGTCACCTGGTCAGCCGGGCCAACATGTGATGCAGACTCCATTACAGGTCCTGTCAGCGCAGGCCACAAGAAGCAGCATTATTTATGGAGGGGGCCAAAGCATCTAAAGGAACGGCGCGGCCTCTCGCTTCCTCTGGAAAAGCACACACGGACACGCACGCATACACAAACACACTAAGGTAAAAGGTAAAATGTATAGTTCCTGCATGACTGACCTTAACATCGGCGCACGACGCCCGTACCAGTCTTACCCAGGTGGATAAAGGGGTTGGGACTTCGGTGAACGGACCGGAGCCATTCACCTGAGATTGATGCCTCTCCATCTGATGCGTAAAGATCATCTATATCAACCTGCCCCGCCCGTCAGTGTCCTGCGCGCTTCTAAAACCGTCCACATCAGCAGAACAGTCATGCCGCTCTAACACACACACACACACACACACGTACTCACAGAAGTTAATCGACTTGTGAAACCACAATCAGAACATTGTCTCTCTCCCTCTCTCTCTCTCTCTCTTCCGCACACACACATTTTCTCTACCTCCTATTTCTCTCAGACATTTTTTTTTCCAAGAACAGTAACCTTGCCTTGTAAGTTGCTTACTCAACAGACCTTGTTATGGCGTGGCCACTTCACCACTCCTACCTCTGCTGAAAGGTCAGCACTGTCGCAGCTGATCTCATTTCAACGGGGGCCCGCTCTGTTATGATCGAGGCCATTACCATAAGCCGATGCACAAATTGGTGCAGTAAGGGACGGCGGGACGTGGGCCAGGAGGTGGTCGTGCGAGGAGGGACGTGCGGATAGTTACCCGGCGTTGACACCGCATGCAACAGACTGGCCTCAGTCAGGAGAGCGAACGCTCATCTCCGACTGCCCGTTCCCCGTCTCCTATCTGCACCCCCCCTCCCCCCCTCCCCCGTTATGGACAGATAAATTGGCAAGGCTCCAATAGCAAGAGGAAAGCATGGGGAAAAAGGGAAAGCGGGGGAAAAAAGAGACGAGCCTAACCTCCTAACTCTCTCCTTAAAAGAGCTTTTTACATGTGTAGACACACTAGAATGACTTGAGGGCCTGTCAGCAGGCAGAGAAAAGAGCTGAGGAGAGGAGGAAGCGAGGAAAGAAAAGTCAAATAAATCTGACTGATATTCTTCTCCGCCGGTTGGCCAAAATGCCAGACGCAATGTAAATCATGATGCGCCGACTGTCCATCCCGGCCGGGCTGACATTACCCCACCAGCTGTCTCCGCTTTACGATTTGGCCAAATCATCTCATCCAGAGGCCCGGGCGCAGAGATTGATGTTTATTCAGAGCCGGCTGACATATTTCAGTTACACAACCAGCCAAAGAGACACTTAAACATTAGTCAAGCGCCGGTAACCGAACCCGGGATAATTTAATATGCCATACAGAGGACACAAGGAGATGGGGAGAGGATTTCAAGCATATCCATTTATCTCTAACCTCGTCTTTAACAGTGACCAGAAAAGTTTAGAGAGGGTCAAGCTCGTGGTTCCTAATGGTTTGACGTGCCTTAATACTCCTCTTAAATATTAATACGGTGCACGTTTGATTTCCACACAGTCGCGCTAATGTGCCATAAAGGGCACCCATTCAGACCTTATAGGCTGCGTGCGTGGGGTCGAGCTGTCGAGGTGTGCAGTAATGACAGTTATGAAAATCTAACAAATGTGCTGCTTGTGTTTCTGGCAGAAAGTCAATACGGTCTAAAGGCCCGTCCAGCTGGAGCTGCGCACCGTGTCTGCAGAGCCTGCCATACTCGGATTAAAAGAAAAATAACTTTTTTTTTTTTTTTTAAAGCAGTGGAGGGAAATGGTGGACTGTATAATGGCAAGGCCATAATAAGCAGTATTATTACATTTGTTAAACTGAAGTCATGAGTCAGGTTCAAAGGGACAAAAAGGGAGGGATAAGGAAGTCAAAACTGAGAAGGGAAATAGCTTTAAAAAGAAAAAAAAAAAAGATAAATTCCTTTGGATTTTTTCCCCCAAAGCAGTATACATTAGCAACAGTGTAAATACTGTATTGTGCCCCAGTTGTGACCCTCGGGAGTGCAGTGACTTCACCCAGCTGTCAGGACTGGAAACTTCATGTATATTTCCATAGGTGAGCAGTTAAATGTTCCAAAAGCCGGAGACTGACTGCAATGAATTACCGGCTGCTGTCATTTCCCCAAAACATCCTCCATCTTTACATAATCAAACCTCTGAGTAAAGAAGCTAAAAGTCGAGGAGAGAGAAAAAAAAAATATATATATATATATATATAAATAAAAGCTCACAAAGCCAAAGCCTCTCACTCCCTGCTCAACGCAAGAATAACGGCAAGTTTAAATAATTCTGGAGAGCGGCTGGCCAATAAATTTCCGAGCAGAGGTTAATTTAGTGAGGGGAAACCTTGCTGCAATTACCTTGTTCGATGTCTCCCCTCCGAATGCCCTCAGGGCCTCGTCTGAAATGTCACCCAGGAGGAGGGATGGAGGGCTGGAGGTTTGGCGGAATGGAGACCCGGCTCAGGATGCAGCCATGAAAAACAAGGCAATCAGGACAGGCTAAACGCTAACAACAATGGAGTCCTATTAGTGTCTGTCACATGAGTGGGGGAAATTATACTTCTCCGGTAATCGTCCCCTGCCTTATAATTTTCATCAGGTTTCCCATATAACTCGAGGAGCGGGGAGAGAGGGAGAAATGGCGGAGGAAGATGTAAATAGAGACAAAGAGAAAAGGAGTTCTCGCAACTGGCACGGCCATTAAGATTTTAATAAGAGCAGCAAAAAATGGTAATACTGAAATCATATTAGTCATGCATGCAGAACAACCACTTTCTTCTCTTTCAAATGGCATGCATTTATTTTTGTTACCATGACAGGAGATGTCACACAGTTAGTGACTTACCCCGGGTCCTATTTCATGTGATTTTATGGATCAGTGACAGAATGACTCCCCACTCCCTTCATCATCCAGCGCGCTTGCCTGCCAATACACAGGACTCCATCTTTATCACACTCCCATAAGCTCTGGGTCTGGTTTGTGATATCTACTGCTGAGATCTGGGATGCCTGTAATTACTGCTCTATCTTCATCTACTCAAATCAGCCCGATCCAAATCTTTATTTCCCCGAGGCCCCGGCCGGGCTCCGAGCTCGCTCTTACCTCCCAGGAAGACACAGCCGACGTCTGTGCTTTTTAATCAGACTTTGACTCAAGCTGTTCCAGCAGTGAGGAAAAAGATGGTCAAGCTGTGCCAGTGGCTTTCAGAAGGTGAAAGGTTCCAGCAAAGTTCCAACCAAATATAAACACTGACAGCTAATTCAAACGTTGCACAGTATGTTAGTCAGCTGGGTAGCATGGCCTTATATGATTTTTCTTTTTTTTTTTTATTAATTGTCTCATGGTACATAGTTGTCCAAGTTTTGTGTGTGTGTGTGTTTGACTTTTTAAGTCATTAGCGAGCAATGCAACCTCTGATCTTCGATATGACATGTGTTTTACTAATAGCGCCACAAAAAAAAAAAGGAAAAAAGGGAAGAACTAAGATTGAATTGAATTAGGCACTGAAAGAACATCTTCTTTTTTTTTATTGGCGATAGCTCTGACGAGGATGCTAATATTAGCTGAAATAAACATGTTTCTTATATCCCATGTTGTCAGAGCGTAGAAAACATAATCTAAAACCAAGAGCGGAAGAAGCTCATTTGCACTTCAGAGCCTGACTTGGCAATCTCTGCAGGCCTTTGCTTATTTGCTCATCACTTCCCCGCCCTTCTGCATTAAATGGTAACAAACCCAAACGACGGGAGTCCAAAGGCCTCGCATTAGAATTTATAAACAGTTTAAAAGAGACATAAGCAAAGGCATTTACACAAACACCATCAATATTTCACACTCCGTAATACTTCCTCTCGTGTACAGTTAAATCCTCATCTGGAAATAAATAGAGCTTTCGCCTGATCCGGCTCGCTAATTGATTGTGACTGTTTGTAAAAATTGTACTAGCGGGATGCAAAAGGACCCGGCACGCATCTCACACACCCCTCCTCCAGCAGATATTTCTTCAAAAGCAAAAACAGCTCCATTGAGGCCCTTAATGGTGTATGTACAAATAAAATCAGCCCATTTGATCAGTCTTCAGAGTATCACGGGTGCGTTCAATGAATGTGTCAGGCTGAAGTCTTTTCAGTGTCAAAGAAATTACATGCGAAACTCGGAAACGATGTGATATATTATAGAAACTATATCTTGTCTTATGCCTCGGGAAAAAAAAAAAGTTTTCATTTTGTGCTCCGCAGACTTGAAACAGGAATTTCAAAGGAAGACTGAGCTTATTCTAGCTACAGATATAGACAATTCTAAATTGTCTTCATTTCATGGAAATGTGTTTTTTTTTTTTCTCATCACCGGATGGAAAACGGAAAACACACCTAATATATAAAAGTAACCGCCCGTCATTTATTTTGCACAGAGAAATAAAAAGTGCGTGCTACGTTGTCAATGAGTGCCACAGTTTGAGCAAACTCTACGATCCAATTAGGTACACACAAATTCAAAGCACATTATGTATGAGGAGGACGAGGGAAATGGTCGGTCAATGCCGGAATTCACCTGCTGATCTGGGCCCAGATCGCGGGCGAGCGCGAGAGCGAGCGGCATCCTGAAGGAGCTTTTGAAGTGAGCGTTGCAGTCGAGGCCCCCGCTACAACAAATCACCTCCTGGCTGCTCACACTGAGAAACGGCACCAAACACACACACCAGAGACGCGCGCGCGCACACACACACACGAGCGCGGATCCGTCCGAGTGCAAGCAGTTGCAACCCCCCCCCCACACACACACACACACACACACACACACACACACACACCGAGTAACATTGAGGAGGGAGAAGTGAAAACAACGAGAGGAGAAGAGATGAGAGAGAATAATGGAAGGAGTGGGTACTCTCTCCCAGGTAGCATGCTAACAGAGGACACCCATTTCTTTTGTGTTTCTTTCTGTATGGAAGAAGGTAAATAGACAGCTCATGTGCCCTATGAGGACACTCTCCCATGTGTTCCGTCATGGAATGCTTAGATATGTGCCTTTTTGTGCAAACGCATCACTTGCCTTTATTTTTATTTATTTCCTGCGCGTCGGAGGCGCGACTGCAATGCTAATCAAAGCCAAACGAAGGCGTCCGCGGAGGGACGGCGCTTTGCATCTCTTAACACCGCACAGGTGGCACAGCTGAAGAGGGGAAAAAAGAACAACACACACACACACACACACACATAAAGACCCATGAAACCCTCCTCCTCCTGCTCCTTATTCCTTCTCTCTCAGGTGGATCGCTCATTAAAAGATCGCTGTACAGCAGGTGTTCGGTCACAGAGCACTGAAGGAGAGGGTGCTTGAAGTGGCAGAAATCACAAAGTGGATCGGGACGCCGCCGCACGTGTGAACAGAGGAATGCAAACACGCTGAAACACCTATGCGCACACAGACCAAAGAAACACAAAATGCATTGCATCTGAGTGCACACAAACACACGTGGGGTGGAGAGGAACAGCTGCTCGGAGCAGGTCCCTCTAGATCTGACTAATAGTGTCAGTCCTCTTTGGCCCGGAGTGGTCTGCATGGGTGGGCCTGCTGCCGCCGATTCTCTTTCTCACACATATACACACCCACACGTATATGTACACTTAGAAAGAAGTGGAACCAGCAGGGGAGATTCATACGAAGAAAAGAAAGTACAGTAGTAATAAAAGAAAGAAAACAGAGGGGAAAGTCACAGTTGAGGGTACATGCAGAGACACCAAAGGCTCCTCTCCACACTGCAGATGTCAGTTGACGCCGCAGCCATCACGCTCCCTCGCCACATTATGATAATGCAATAAACCCAATAGAAAGGCAAGTCACAATAGTTGTAATTTCCTCACTCCTGCTCAGCCTTCATGTAAATGCTGCCGTCTGGCTCCATAGGGGGGCCGGAGCGGAGCCTGCACTACTCCGCGCTGCACCGAAGAGATAATAGCAAATGTGTTTGCAGGGGATGCTATTTTTACGCAGGAATGCCAGATCCCATTCCTTCAGCACATTTCCTCTCTTTCCTTTTTTTTTTTTTTCTTTTCGACTCCGATTATTTCCCTGCCTGCCTGCCCTCCTATCCCATCCTGCCCGCCTGATTCAATTAATATTCAGTCAAAGTAAGTATGAAAGTACAAAAATCAATTTATCATGCTTCAGAATCAAGTCTGCTCTTCTTTTGTGATTTTGTAACGGCGGTTTACATACGCTAGTTAGACTGCTGAGACCCTGTCCCGCATTTCACTCTGCTTTTGTCTTCCTTTAGTCCCAGGGAGGATGCTGTCTTGTCTTTTTCCATGTCAAGGGCTCTGACACCCCGGATATGTGCATGTGTTTGTGCAGGCATCCCGCATCCGTGTGCGCATGTATACAGGGACCACTTGTTATTCCCTGGGTTGGAGCTCACTGAGGCCTGTGTCTTTGTGTGTTTACAGCTCTGGGGGCTTGTTGCCTCCTGACTACAAGAAAGACTGATGAATAAATAACATCCTAGTCTCTCTCTCACTCTCTCTGAGGCCTTGAAGTTTGTGTGTGTGTGTGTGTGTGTGTCTGTCTCTGTGTGTGAGTGCGTCTTCCTGTCTTTCCTGCGAATGCGAGTGCATCTGCAGCTGTATTTGCGAGTGTGTCTGTGTGTACAAGCACTCCTGTTTGTGGCCACATGTGTGACTGTGAGGGTGTGTGTGTGTGTGTGTGTGTGTGTGTGTGCGCGCCGCACTAGTGTTTGTGTCTCCAGCATCTCTCGGCGGACCCGGGCTCCCCTTCATCTGGCTGATTCGTGGCCCCTCTTGGCAGAAAGCCGTCATAGAGGGATTGCTCTCTGACGGAGCTGGGGACAAACACACAGGGATGGAGGGGAAAACATCCTCTTTATCCCAGACATCAGTGGGAATATGCAGAAGCCCATGTGTTCATACCAGCATGTGTGTGCGTGTGTGCGTGTACGTGCACCCTTCTGTGTTCGTCGAAGTGAGATTGAGAAGAAAAAGAGACATCTTGAGAAAAGGAATGCATTAAAGAGGTGTCTATTTCCCTGAGAGACATTACCAAAAGGCTCCGACGTCTTCCCCAAGAGAGGCCTTCATTAACCCTTAGCAAGCTAATTAAACGGGATGAAACTCACATTAACAAATTGCCTTTTATTTATCCTAAGTGGACACGTGGCTTTGCACAGACTGCAGGCTTTTTTTTTTTTTTTTTGCTGGAGGAAAATCACAAAATGCAACGAGAGTTAATGTGCCAACCAACAAATAAGACCTCTCTGCGAGTAATCTCTAAGTGATTTCTGCAACAGTTATTAAAAAAAAAAAAAAAAAAGTCTCTTGTTAGCTCGGCAGCGGTTAGACATTCATTTGTCTCTTGCGGCTGCTTATGAAACGTGAGCAGGAGGGGGGAAAGCGGTTTTATTTACACGGCATTATGTTACATCAAGTGGTTGTACTCAATTAGGGGAGCCATCACAATGGTTTTAAGTCTCTAATACAGTCTGCTGAAAGGGACCATGACTTGCTAATAGGGTGTAATTCCTTTTGTATCTGTATCCATGTGCAGCGGTAAGGAGGGAGCAGAGGAGAGGAGGGGAGCAAATCCGTATCATCAGTAAAAACAATGCATCAATTAAGCAATTAGTGAGGAACAAACTGGGCAGCTTTCCAAACCCTCCCAATAAGGCACTGTGCCAAGGGGGCTTGTAATGTTCATTATACCCACATCACAGAGATGGAGAGAGAGAGAAAGAGAGAGAGAGAGAGAGAGAGAGAGAGAGGCTTGCCTTTCATTTGTAAAGTCGAGGCATTTGTCTGCCAGCATGGAGACGTTTTGTTCCGCCAGATGTGCTTTTTAGCGAGGCCACATGGTCGGTCAAGACTGGGGAGAAGGTGTGCGTGAGTGCCAGCGCACCCGTGCGCACGTGCGCCTTGTGTCTATGAAGGGGGTGGATGGGTGGGGAGGGGGTGGGGAGGGGGTGGGGGGGGGGGGGGGGGGGGGGGGCACCGAACGGCCTCTTCGCTGCCATCTGATTAATTAAGACTTGAAAGGGGCCCAGTGGCAGCAGGGTTTTAATTGTGGTAATTGGGGTTAATAAGGTGCCATTACACGCGCTGATCACAAGTATTGTTTCATCCAGACGGGCAAATTGAGCGGGGTTAAACACTGATGGTAGGAAGGGGATGGGAGTAAAAGGGGGGAAATAGGTGGCAGCGGGGGGACTTGGCAGTCGCACATGCCACTTGTTTCTGCATGTTAACACAGTGTATCCCCTTGTCGGGCGCCGAGAGGCTAATATACTGGAAGCAAGCGGTGAATCAGCCAAACCTCACATCGTTACTAAAAGTTTGGTTTTGTGACACAAAGTTTGGCACAAAAATGGTAGCTGAAGCATGTTCACGTGCAAAAAAATACCGTTATTTTTGCTCCAAAAACGCATCCAATTGCGTTTAACTGTGAAGGAATGCCAGCTTACACCTATATTATTGCTAAATGAGTGATTTGAAGAGGAAACCTGCATGGAGCTAACACATAGTGGTGCAGTGGTATTATCTTTTGCTTCACGGTGGAAATATCTGTGTGGAGTTTGCATGTTGTCACTGTGCATAGACGGGTGTTCTGCAGGAACTGCAGCTTATTCTATGCATTTGATATCAACTTATTACTCTGAAGTAGGTGAGTGTCTGTGGAAGCCCTTTGACAAACTCTCCGAGGTGTTCTCAACTTTTGCCCTTTGTCAGATAGAACTGTTAAACTGTTAAGTTGTGAGACAAAACAATGAGCCGCACTATGCTCGGGAGAGTCGTTTCCGTTGTGTCGCACTGGTTTGAGCTAACCTGGCAAAGCCCGGTGAAGTGTGTCTTCTTCACATGTTGACAGCGAGCGCAAAGAAAGAGGGAGCGGAAAACCGAGAAACAGAGAGAAAAGAACGAGAGAGACAACTATAGGGGACAGACAACGAGTGAGACAGATGGGGGGGGAGAGAAAGAAAGCGAAAAGACGGATCATCCCTGGTGGTGCCGAGCCACTCTGTGGTCTACCTTTCTGTCATGTTGCCCAGTGGAGAGACAGGCGAACGCCAGGCCAATTAATCAAAGTCAGATGTGGCTGGATGCCTGGAGTCACTCATGATCCCTGTTCTGCCCCTCCCTAAGCCCGCCACAACACACACACACACACACACACGCATGCACACACTCACACACACACACACGCTTCATCTCTATTTCTGTCTGTCTGGCTCCGAGCTGGAGAGAGTGTTTCAGCATCCGTGCATACACACTCCCTTGTAAAAGCAGGCACATGCACATGCTGCCATCCTTTCCCTGCACATGCAAGCAGCGTCACCGCCGCTGCATGACACACAAATATTTTATTACTGCACTATTGGGAACCCTCGGTGCCTGCTGTACTTATATTGACCATAAACTGAAGCATTAACCTTCAAATAGCCCTTTAAAGAAGCGAGGATCAGCACAAGGTCCCCACGTTTAAGGGTTTTACTCATCTTTATATTGTGGGAGACATCTGGTCACGCACACACAGTTGAGAACACACACACACGCCCCAGCACAGACACCCATCCTTATCAGGCAGAAGTGAAGTCATCCCACCAGGTGAGAGTTGAATCGAATCTTTTCAGCGAGATGTAAAACAGTGAGCACCTCTTTCCCCCGTGACCTCAAAATGCACAGATCATCTCCCTCGCTTCTCCTTAAATTTGTCAAAGTGGCACTTTTGCTTAAAAGGGAGTTTAAGAAACAGCAGATTTAGAAGCACCTCGTCGTCTTTTGATTTCTCATCAGACGCGGCGGCGCTCACCGCCACACTTTCCACACCCACCCCCTGCATTTTATTCTCATTTGCACTACTGCTTTAAGACTGTGAGTCTTCACACAGTGCAAGAAACACTTGTACTGCCTAGGAATGAAAAAAAAAAAGTTCATTGTTAGGCTGGGCACGTTTTGTGTTAATGATATTAAATTAACTCCCATTTTCACCCAAAAATATAAAACACCGCGGTCCTCGTCAGCACTAACAACGGATGTCCCGGGGGTGGTGAGAACAATAAAGAGCGAGGAGCTCTGAGATACTTTAGCAAGTGAAACCCAGCTCCATCGGCGGCGCGTTCAAATACGATTACCTGATTTCAACAAGTTTCAATTTGAAAATGACCTGATTTAAAAAGCATCTTTTTTGGAGATGTACAGGTAGTCGGGATTTCCTATAAGTTTATTGATCATTGTCTCCCTGTCCTCCCTTTTTCTGATTTCACTTGCACACTCGTTCTTTTTCTTTCTTTTTCTCCTCCCGCTCTCGACGTACAGTCAGGATGAAGTTCTAATGCAGTCTGCAGGGAGTCAGCGTTTACCACATCTGAAGCAAACAGGCAGGTCTCTCCTGCTCTCTGTCCCACCGAGGGCCTCGCTCTCATCCCCTCCGTGCTCCCCTCTATTACCTCAAGCCCTCAACGCTCCACCGTCTGCCCCGTCCAGCCACGGCGGCCGGCCCTGAGTTTTCTGCAGCTCCCCTCTTGATGTGCGCCACTGTTCAACACGCTCCCTTCTTTTGTCGAGGCGCTTCTGAGACAGCTGATTTAGACGGAGATAGCGGCTGGTGAAGCCTGCTTTCCTACGTGGTTGTAGTGGAGAAAAAAAACTCGCCGTTGGCTGTGATGGAAACACACGGTCCTTCACAACCTGTGTGTCTTTTAGCGCTCCCTCCACATCCTCTTCATCAAAACAGCCAACTGCTGTCCATGGAAGAGGAGGGGAGAAAAGCACACAACTTTTCTGCACCTTGCTCTTTTGCCCCCCCCCCCCCCCCCCCCCCCCCCCCCCCACCCCCCCACCTCCTTCCCCGTTCACACAGAACAATAGCAAGTGAATCTGACGGCGACCCTCCTCTAGACAGAGTGGGGCCGTGCAAAACAGACAATGACCTTTAAAAGACAATATGCTAATAAATAGCCGTGGCGAGGGCCTCAGCACTCCACACAAAGGGACCTTGGGAAACCGGCAGAGTTTTAATCAGGTGCAGCTCTTTTAAAAAGAGCCCGTGGCCACATAATTGATCCCAAAAGGTAGGTCCCCGCGCAGAACCTTGGGATGCCGCTCCGTTACTATAAAGAACTAATAGCACTCTTTGTTTTGCTCTCCGGGAGGATGGGGAGATTTAAATCTATTGTATATTCTCGTGCTACAAAGGCCACAAATGGTAAGCATTTTAATGATGAAAATGTTTTGATGTCTTACACCTACTGAATATGGAAGAAGGACGGGTGTGTGTTTTGCCCCTCCAGTGACGATGCATAGGCAAACAGCCTGGCTAAGATAAAAAGGCGAAGCGATGAGGAAAAAAAAGTCACTGAATCAGTGTTATTACTGATTCAGTTGGAAAAGAATTGTGTGGATGTGTGTGTGTGTGTGTGTGTGTGTTTAAGCAGAGGGGTGGGGTTCCACGCCAAAAGTGCCCTCCTTGGCTAAATCTGCTGCGATTGCTGCTGCAGCCATTTTGCCTGGAGTCGTGAGAATAAGCCACCGTATTAGAATTCTATCAGCATTTCTGTCACCTCCACGGCAGAATATGCACACACGCACACACACACACACACACACACACACACACACACACATATGGAATGTTTTAACTGACTGTAGTGCACACTGTTATCCCACAGGTTATGAGGGAAAAGCCAGCGATTGCTCACTCCGGGACAACACACAAACATAAAAAGCCTTGAAAGTTATTCCTAAAACAATTAATCTCCTCCTCCTCTTACCAAAGCTGCCACTGATTCAGCGATAGCGATGAGATAAATGAGTGCGGAGCCTGCCAGTGGTTTCGGTGGCTGCCAAAACACGGCCTCTGACTGGAGTTAGTCAAAGCTTTTGTCTGCCACCGCAATGTAAACACATGTGAACCTTTGGCAGGGGAAAACACATCCTAACTAAACTGTGGTTTACACTGATTACAGACTTGCAGATGCTGCAGATTCTGTCAGAGAAAAACATCACATGAGGAGGGATCCTCCAGCCTGCAGTTGTCAGGTGAAACCGCAGCGGGCCGGCTGCAGGCACCGCTGGTTCTGGTTAAACCGGCTCGGGTGTAAAGTGAGCTCAAACTTAAAGCTGGGATCCGTTCAGTGACAGAGCACTGCCACATTCGCTGCGCTCAGCTCAACAGCTTGGAGATGAAACGCCAGACAAAGGTGGGTCTTAAATGAGCTTTTTCTGATATAGGGTGCATTAGTAGAAGCAGTCAAACCTTCCAACTATTGTACAGGACGGGGGAGAGTTTATGGATTGTGGTTTTAAATGTCTGCCCTCAGTGTAACAGAGGGGGTGATCTCTGGAAAATGAATCAGGTAATTGCATTACGCTTCCCAGTGCCATGCAGAGATCAGTTTCCTCAGCTGGGTAAACACATCACACGCAGCACAAACATCAACTTAAATGTGAAATATTACACCGATCACAAGCGTGATAGCTCAATTTATTCCCTGCGAGTGCGGCATAAACATGAGGAAAAGAGCGGAGCAAGAAGTCAAAAATATTTCGCAGCGGCGCTTTTTTGGATGCTGAGACTTAGGCCAGTGCTGGAAGATAGACCTGAAAGATGAACTTTTCTATTTGGAATAACAGTGAAATTGAATCAAATTACCCCCGCGGAGAACAGCAGAGACTAAGGCATGCTTGCAGCCTAATTCATCCAACTTGAATAAGTGATGTAAAGCTTAATGAATATCACATACCAAACATTTGGTACCAGGTCGACAACTAAATGTTTCTTTAATTGTAGCAGGATTAATGGACAATCCAGTCTCTCTCACAATTTTCAAATTACTAACATCCCCGTTAATTGTCAGATTGAAAATCCAAGGACAGAGCCCTCTCACAATGCCGCCATCATGCTAACATAGCGCCTTGCCTCCAAACCATCCCATAAAATCCCATCGCTGCACTTAATTGTTCAATATGAAGCCAAAGCATCTGAGGTAATTCAAATGTCTTTCTCAGATGAATATGTGCAATTGTCCTCTTTCCCTATTCTAATTTAATGCCATCTGGGGAAGGTGATTGGCTCTGTGTTGCCACTGCTGCCAACTGGGGTCAGCCTAACCATCAAGCGCTGTAATTGAGTAGTTAGTGGCAATTTTCTCCCCTAATTTCCATCTGCGAAATCCGGGCCTGGCATGGCAAATAGCACATTACACAGGCGTGATTGTGGCAAAGTGTAATAACATCGTTTCCACAGTTTGAAAACTTCCCCCGAACAAATGGGAATCACCGCCGTACATGTCATCTCGAAAACTCCTTCCTCCACCACCACCACCCCCCCCCACTCTCCGACGCTCATCCTCCATAACGCACACACACACAAACATGTGAGGGAAACACACAGTGGGGTTGAGACGCCGCGCTGAATAAAGAGTGTGGTGACGTCCCATTAACATATAGATAATTAGCTGCTCCAACCGCAGCCCGGCCTTCAACACCCTAATCCCCCGACAAAGCCTTTGACGGGCTCTATCACAAACACCATGTTGACGCCGACGCGGCTCTTAGGAGGCCATCTTGTTTGGCTTATTCACCATGACGCGCTTCTATCAGGGAGAAGATGAAGGAGCTGATGATTTATGGGGGTGTAATCCATAACCAATGCCAGACCTTGTGTATTTTCTAAGAGAAAAAGCTTGGGTGGAGTTGTAAACTAATGGACCGGCAGGTTTGAACACTTTTGGCCTGGAGATTTATGATGATCGTAAAGCTGTGTCAGGGACAAAGAAGAGCGGAAATATGAGTCGCGCCGCTAATGGCGAGGTTATCACACAGAATTCGACTCAATGCCAAACACACGGACACATACAAGCACGCACAAAGGAGTTTATATTACCATTTCCTCATGTGGAGGAGAATGCTTCATTCAAACTCTAATGATCTTTCTTCAGAAATGCGAAAAAGGGATGATTTTAAGAAATTGTTATTTGGAGTAATACATTGAGCACTGTCGACTCGAGACGTGATTTTCTCAGTAACATAAATTCAATTTTATAACTCTAGCAGGAAAGACTCCCTGCTTTTCCCTCATCTCCTCTCTTTCCACGCTTTTTTTCCCCCAACATTTTGTAATTACTTTGACGCACTACATCAAAAGCGAAGTAATAATAGTTGTAATTTAATCTATTCACACAAGTCATTTTCATAAACTCCTGCCTCTCCCCGCTTAATGTGCATTTCATTCATTATTGATCATGCCCTGATGATGTGGTAATGACAACGGCATTGTTTTTTTTCCCACTCCTTTCTTTTCTCTTTGCCTTAAATGTAGACCCTGTGATTCAGGGTTTTCATTACGGGCAGCACACCAGGCCCCCGGATTATCAAGTGCAAACAAAAGATAATTAACATGAAGGGATATGCCGAGCAGTCATTTCCACCCCGAGCGGCACCAGCTCCCACCGCCATCACCACCCATACACTACTCACAGGGTTTTTACCACATCCTGATCTTCTGGCTTCCTCACAGTCAGACAGAAAGAATACGCTGTATCTCTCCACACCGACTTTCTCTGTTCGTGAATGGACATTAAGAGTAGACGGTACGAAGGAAGTCGTTTTACGAAATAGGTTTAGATCAGACTGTTTCTGGTTTGCATGAGGGACAATGACAATTCGAAAGGTGATCTTTCAAAATAGAAGAGCGGTGAAATGATGCAGGAAAACATTTGTGTTCAGTGAAGTTCAAGAGATGTATTTTCCAGTCTATAATTCACACTTTTAATTGTTTGGCTGCTTTGGACATCATATTTAGGATGTGTTACAACAGAATGCTGCTACAAAACCACTTAAAAACCTCAATTTCCAAAGTATTTGACTGACAACACAAGCTCTGGAACAGCAGCCGCTGGAACAGGCTTATCAATAGTAATAAGCATCTCTATATGTTTTGTTCCCCCCTCACCTTTTCTTGACATGTGACTGATCTTCCATAAAACACAGTAGAACAACTTCGATTTGATTTCAAACTTCTATTGCACCCTCTGTGGGGCAACACAATACGGACCTAATGACGGGAGATGTATTGGGAACATGCAAAGGTGCTATTACCTTTTTCTTACTCTTTTCATGAGCGATTTCATCACAGGGTACTGAATGGAGGTTTGACGGCTATTCTGCAGCTCTCACCGTACGTTAGCAGAGAGCCACCATCAACGTCCAGTCCTGCTGGCTCGACTCCCGGCCCGTCACCCGACTCGATCCCTCCCGCCACACAGCGGAGGACTCGCAGCAGTCTGTGACTGACTACTTCCAGTGAAAGCCAAGGATTTTTATTAAGGAGTAGGGACAGCATTCATTTTTTAAAACCTCCTCAATAAAATATCATACGGTCGCTCCACATTCCTCAGAATTATAATGACATGAATATTTAAATTTAAATGCATGCCGAGCACGCCAGTTTTCTCTTCTTCACTACGGCATCAGATCTCATTTTCTACTTAAGCTCCTCCATCATGTTTATGCATATCCACATGCATGATACATATCTCGTTTTTTTTAAAGCTCCTTAATGCAAGCCTGATAATTTTGCTTGACTTTAATGGGGAATGACTCCTCATTGGCAAGCTTTTCTCTTTAAGACAAAAATAAAAAAATATGATCAAATGCCCCTTTCATGTGGAACAGAGGCTGTTTTTGAAACTTCTTACTCCCTCTTCCTCTCTGTTGCCTCGGCTGCAAGTAAATAGATCAAAAAAGGAGGCACAACTTTATATTCTAGTTTTGAAGCATTCTGTAATTGGACACATTTAATTGATATCCCTCAAGCCCATAATTATAATGCAAAAAGAAAGAGAAGGAAACGCATTTCTCTATCATATGAATGCTATTTCACTTTTTTTTTTTTTTTTTTTAATGAATGAATATTTGATGAAAACTATGTCAGAAATAGAAGTGGAGTAACGTTTATGATGCAATTTAACTAAAGAACAGCAAGCATTGATTGATAATTTCGGTGTGCATCATTATGTTCGATAACAGAGTCCTTGTGAGGCTGGAGTGGACCCTTGTGAGTTTCGCTCTCTGGGAGCCCGTCCTCTGTGATCTCTCCTCCTCTCTGACAAGGAGCTATCGCTTCGCTCCTTGATGGAGAGGGGAAAAGAACGCAGATAAGACTTTGTCATCTGCAATATGTCTCTTCTGACACACTGCAGACGGTTCTTTTCGACTCCAGAAGATGGTTAATTGAAGGAGACATTTAAAAACTGACTACTGTCAATTTGTATCTGTGCTTTCGATGGGTTGGGGAGATTTCCTGGATCTCATGATAGGTGCATGTGAAATGAGTGTGTATATTTATGTACATGCTGAATGTATAAGTTAAACTAGAAGAAATGTAATACCCGGTCAGCCACCACAACTATAATAATGAGCAGATGAAAGGGAAGGTACACAGGTTATTGCTTTAAGATATACCTAACGATGCTTGCATGAAACAGATTTCACTTAGAGCACCTTTTTACAATTCAGCACTTGATATGGCCAGTCCTGACTTTCTCTGACTCACACACACTCGCACGCCAATGCCGCTGGCTGTCATGTTCGGTTCATCTGTGTTTGTATCTTGACTAAGGACAATTGAAGAAAAAATTTTTGGGTTTTTTTTTTCCTCCCCTGAATGAAAAAGAGTCGAGACGTAATTTAAATTTTCATACAGCACCTTTTTTTCTCAGAAACTGGAGGAGATGGGAATCAGATCACTAAATATAGTTAAACCAACCTGCTCTTCTCTGTCAAAGTCAACTGTCCAAAACAGTTTCTGAAAGCTTCCACGGTTTGCCGGTTTGTAGATTTTTGACCCCACATCTTAATTTTTAACAAATTATCTACTAAAGCGGGAAGAAGGTTGAATTGGCACTGTGTTTAATCCAAAGATCTGCATTAAAATGAGCAATTTAAATTATGTATGTCTATTCACGTTCAGCCACCCTTATGGTTAGTACAAAGGGCAGAAAAGTAAGGTGTAAAAAGACATAAAACTGGTCCCTTTCTGTGACAACCTGTTGAGTGAGAGAGTTCCTGGCCATAAAAGAGATCATCTTTCCGTCCACCTGTCTGTGTGGTTCAATCTCACTCGAGTGGCAGAGCGGTGGCACTCCAATGAGAAGAGGAGAGATGGCGAAGTTAAAATTACGGACATTGCACCTCAGGCTTCAGCCATCAGAACTGTCACACATATGCGAAAGCCAAATGACTAAATGTGTCTATATGAACAAATGTGTCTGGACTTAATTTACACTGCCCCCTCTCGACGAAGACGTATCTCTTACCCTCTCCGTCTGCCCTGCAAAACTGATGCCGCGGGATGACAAGTGACCATGGTGGAGCTTTTGAGACGAGGACAGTCAACTCTATAATCACACCACTGTGCTCCTTATCCGTCAGGGTGTCACAAGAGAAGAAGTGGAAATTTTAATCTGAGAAGAGAAGGAAAGGAAAAAGACAGAAATTAGTCTCTTTTTTTTTTTTTTTTTTTGTCCAGTTCCACTGCAGGTGCAGCGATCGCAGGCTTCTATTGGCAGCTGAGTATGATGACAAGACTCTAAAGAGGGCTGAGTAGGACCAAAGAGAAAAGATCAATTTCAATCCTCTTGATCCCGTGACCCCGCAGCCCGGAGAGAGTCTCTCAGGGAGTCCCGGCAGAGTGCGACGAGGCCGGCTGACTTTGAAGTCGGGTCGGAGCGGCTGGGAGGTTGGTACAGTAGAAAGACCGTGGACTGGGAAAACGCCGCCGTGGGTGTGGGTGCCTGTGTATGCTGTGTGCGCCCCCCCCGGGGTGTGTTTGTGCCTGTGGAGAGGAATGGGAGGATTCCAGGCAAATGACAGTATAAACGTGGCCACATCCTTTGGTTGAAATGGGAAACAGAGGCAGATGGGGGTACTTGGCATTTCCTGCACCCGCTTGTTTGTTGGTGCCTAATGAGCTCTCGGACTCCATTAATGAGAGGACTGAATCCATTATCATCATCATTTCAAAAGGAGGCCCCGGCTCGAAACAGCTCCCCACATTAGCAGGACTTACCCTTGTTGCACCATTTGATCAGTAAAGGCAGCGGGGGTTGCAACACACACACACAGAAAGCACACACACACTTCTTTCTTAAGGTTCTACACCCTTTATACATCCTTGATGTAAAACATGTATATAAATAGGAAGGCTTTCTGCAAAACATGCAACATTTTTTTTTTTTTTTTGCAATTTCAGGAAGGAAGCAGGTCACAGAAGTGATGAAGAAAGAGGGATTTATTGAAGTAGGATGCCAAAGTGAATGAAAACAGAGAAAAAAATAGCAAAGTAAGAGGATATAAAGTGCATCCTCAGAGGAGTGCCCCCGAAAAAAAGAAGAAAAAAAAAAAAAGGTTGTGATTCATAAATAAACACTGAGTGCATTGTGATATAATGGCATGCCAGCGGAGAGGGACAGATCCCATTTTCATTGCCTTCACCACCTTTTCCAGCGACATCAAAGGACCAATTAAGGTCCCAGTGAAGCTGGCCGTCAAGGCGGCGGCGGAGGTCCTGTCAGTGTTAGCCTGCCCTCAGCGCTGCTGTCTCTGTCTCAACCTCGGCGCTGACACCAGTGACAAGGACCCCTTACTGAACCTGCCTGCCTCCCTGCCTGTCTCCATCCACCAATATATGCATCTCTCCCAATACTTTCTTCCTCTCACACGTTACGCACATTTGTTTTCTCTTCGCCACCTGCCCTCCTCTCTCAGACTTTTCCTCCGTTGTTTTCATCTCTCTGAATCTACAGAATCCCCCCCCCCTTTGCTAAAAGCCCAAGATTCTCGACGGTTACGGAGCACCACCCCTCAGCGGTACAGTACAAGAGCTGCAAAATTGCTCTCTCAGAACTGAGCGTCGGTGTAGAAAAAGAAGAAGAAACACACACACGCATACGCACACTTTCTCTGTGAGTTTGATAACTTCTTCATTGCACCACTCACCCTCCCATGTCCTCCTCATGTAACTTTGGAATTACTGAAATGTTAACGCGCCTTGGCTGCCTTTGATATTTAAGACAAAAGGGTACAGATGTGCAGGCTGCACGCACGCAGACACAGAGGGCCAACTGGAAATGGGAAAGGAGCTTTAATCTCACTCTTTGTCATGCTCCAAAGAGTTCCTCCTCCCTGTGTATTTTTCTGAATCTCTTTGGTTCATCCTCCGCGTACCTCGCTGCCCTTTTCCACTCGCAATTCCCACATTTATAATGGCAGAGCGCTGCTCGGCGCCAAAAAGGGTGGGCAACAATTAATGAGCGGCTGTTTTCGATCCAGTGCTCACATTGTGCTTTTCTCACAATTGATTGCATCTGTGAAACAAAACCATAATAAGAAGGGATGATGATATTTCCGCGACGGGAGAAGAGGCCAAAAATAATGACTTGTGTGAAAAAGATTAGCAATCTGAGGAGCTTTGGACTGAGCGAAACCCGCGGTGTGTGAAAGACATGGACGTCACAAAAGGCCTACTTTTTGGTGATATTTCCCCTGAATTATTTACTTCTGAAGATGCAAACAGGCTGAATGATCATAACATCCCACTGCCATCCACCAACCGAACACGTTCTGCGCCACGGTATCTGACATGATTGTATCGTTGTCAACTGCCTGGTGTAGTATCCACCCCGAGGACAACAATGATAGCATGGCACAAAGGCAACTGTGCTAGTCTCTCTCTTCCTATCAGTTCTACTGATTCAACCCCCCCCTTCACAACCCCTTCCTCCTCCTCCTCACTCCCTCCCTTTGGTATCTTTCTAGTGCAGTGGCCTCCGTTTACCACCATAACCCAAATTAGCTGGGCAGGCGTTATCCTCTCTCATCACACTGTGCCGTTAGGAGAAGGGGGGGTTAAGAAGAAAAAAAAATGTGGCAGAATTTCCTTTCTGCCTCTGTGACAGCGCTATCTGACAGCGTTTTACATCTCCCCTGCTCTCCCCTCACTACACTCCACTGTCAGACAAAGAAATTAATACCCCCAGTGACTGTGTTTTAATTAAGCAATTTCATGCAAATTACACATTTTAGATTGTCAAATAATATACTGCGCAAAATTGTAGGCAGGCTGATCTGATATGCATGGAGTGTTATTCTTCCAGGCACTGTGCATACATGGAAAATGAACAAAAATGCTAATTTCTAATCTATTATGCAAACAGTGGAGATACTTACATAGATTTGCACGCCTTTCTCGGATAAATACAGCTCTTGAATTCTATGTATAGAATGGCTGGGTTTCTTAAGCAGTCTTTGCCATTGTTATTTATCTTATTTTGTCTTCATTTCAATCGTATCGTCTCCTGCTTTCCAAGCATTGTGTACTAATGCTCTTAACCCCCCCCCCCCCACCCCACCCTCCGACTTTGATCTGCAGCCTGCGCGGTAGGATAACATAAATAAACAGATCGGGAAGTTTATCACGAAGCACAGTTTCGATATTCCGTTGACGACGACTATCCGGGAGAGGACTGTCTGACAATCAAAGAACAACTTGACACACAAAAAGCCCTATTTGAATATTCTCCTTCCTAATACTGTCTAATGAAACATAGAGCCCCAACTAATATTAGTAATCCACACTACTCTCCATCTTCTCCCATTAGCACATTGAACTTATTTGAAATTCATTATAATCCACAAGCCTTTTAGTGCAGTGGAATCAGTAATGATGGCAAAATGAATATAACATTATACTTTATTATAGCCGACTCGATTTAATCTGGGGTTGCCGCCATACGAGAGTCCTCAGAAACACCCCTCTTGAAAACCACGGGTGTCAAAAGTCAGTGTGCGCAGGTACCGAGTCAAAAAGCAATTCTCATTAACTGAAGGCTTGAGGAGGGGTCTTGCTGTTTCTTTGTGATTCAAATCCATTTAATCAAAGGTTTGTTTCTATATGCTGCCACTTAATAGTGTATATTACTGCATACAATGAGACTCCAATGAATTGCGATCCATCCACGGCTCCCTTCCATTCTCTCCCAAAGGGAAAAAAAAGCGGGATAAGAGCAGGAGAAGGCGAGACTAATGGTAGGGTACGGGCAAGTTGTTGACGTGCTTCCTGCATATTCAGAACAGTGTGCCTTTCAGTGGTCGCAGGTTCATACAATAACCAAGATAAGAGAAGCATGTTCCCCAAACGAAGTCTAAACCATTGTGGGGCAATAATGGGAGCTGTGAATATTCCCGCTCGACATGACGCTGCTCACAGGTCGCTCGACCGCGCGCTCCCGCTGCGAGGCTCTTTTCACAGCACACCTCTCATCTCAGCGCAGTCAACTCAGGTGCGGCTCACCGGAAGACGGTGGCCACAAAACAGCGTCCAAGACTCCTGCGGGCTGCATCTAAGGCACAGTATGGCGGCGGCTCAGGGCTTGGTGGCTACCATATGGCGGTGGATGCAAGAGCGGAGAGCAGGGGGATGGAGGGCTTAAAGAGCAGCCGTGAAAAGAACAAAGGTGAAACGGAGTGTGTGGGGGGGGGGGGAGAACGGCAAAAGTGGGTGAAGTGGGATAAACTTCCATTGCAAGAGTTTTGTTTTGTGAGCTACAGCAGAAAAAAATTTACAAAAAATGATCGTGCCTCAAAATTTCAACGCGCCCAATGAAATCAAATTTGTGAAAAATGAAGGGAAAAAAAAAAAAAAAACCTTTTACCTTGCCAAACTTGAATATTCACTGGTTCTCATTGTTTTAAAAGAGTGCTCTGACAATCAGGCTGTTCTTGATCGCTCAATAATTAATGACAGCCCCTTTCTAACTGGATAATATTTTGCCCTATCTCCTCCTGACCACCTCTTTAACCCCTTCCCCACTTCTCTTTGTCTGTCCTGTCATCCTGTTTCCCACACTCGCTCTTTATTTCTCATCTGAAACCATCTCTGTCTCTCCAGCCACACCGAGGCGCTGCCCTCCCGCTCCCTCCCGAACCAAACGGTGGCCCTGATAGAAATTCAAAAGCCTCATCGCCGCCTCGGTGACTCCTGGGTGAACCTGCGGAGTCGCTGGAGACCGGCGAGGCTGCGAGGGAAGGCCCGGGCGGTCTCCCCATCTCCCGCGGCGTCCCGCAGTCAGGTCCCGTGGATGTAAACAGAGCCTCTGGTGACGGACAGCCAGCCGGAGGGGGAGGGGAGGGGCCGCTGGGGGGTGTCAGCGCCACGCTCGCAGCCTCTGTGCCGGGTATTAGACGGTGATTACGAGATTCTCTGTGCCATCTGATTACCGCATGGCAGCGGGCTTTATTGATCCCAGGTGGGTAAGCGGGTAAATGTTTATAGCACATCGCTCTTGTGGGGGGGAGGGGGGGTGATTCAAGCACTCAGGCTGAGGACAGAGTGAGATTAGAGTTTAAATTCAATTCAATGTGGCAATGGCAACAACTTGGAAATGAAACAGGGGTGATGTTATAGGATAAACAGAGGGTGATGCAGCGTCGGTAGGCATTACAAGGCCCCGTCACAGCAATTTATCCTGGTAGTGTGGTCACAGGCTGCACGGTGGGGCAGTGGCTTTGCAGTCTTTCCCACAGAGGAAAAGTTCCAGGTTCAAGTCCAGGTTGAGCTGCGTGTGTGTGTTATTTCTCTAAAGATTAATCTGTGAATTCAAACTGCCCACTGGCGTTAGTGTCTTGGCACGTCGACCCTCAGTTTTATAAAGTCACATAAAAGATCAACGGCTGGGATATAGTTTAGCCACAGCAATGGTATTTCACAGATTAAGTGCCATGTAAGAGTTTTCTGATTCAAATACGTAAAAACGAGATTTTTTTTTTTTTTATGATGGCTGTAGAAAGTGAGTAATGAGGTATGTTCACTGAGTTCAAAATTGCTCATAAAGTTATTATTCATACAAATTGCAGGACTAAATATCACTCTGTTGTGGGTGAAAAATGAATTCCCTTAAATCATCTTTAGTTAACGGACACTCTGGGCGCTGAGCATTACTCAAAAGTGTCGGAAGGGCAGGAAACTGGAAATCATTGCGCTGTTTCCTCCCCGCTCCTCGTCCTCGTCCTCTCCTCGCTCCCGTCAGGGCGAGAAGTATGAGGCGGGAGGCGGACAACAACGGGGCCCCGGTGTTTTGCTTGCTCATTAAGTCTGCCCCGAGGTAAGCCAATTGATCTGCAATTCATTCTCACAAGCGTTAAATCGATGCAGAGCGACATGAAAAGCCCCGGGTTTTTACGACTTCAGTCAAAGATTCCTGAAACGCTTTGTAACAGCAGATAATGGTAATCTGCCTTGTTTGTGACTCAGTACTGAGAAATCAATGTGGTAAAAAGAGAAGGGGAAAAGGCATGTGGCCTATGAGGAAGTTGATTTGAATGAAAACAATGGAGTGATTTTTTTTTTCTCCCCCCCCTCCCCACCACCAGCTCAATCTATGTTGTCTACTTCCCAGATAGATCCTGATTCATTATAAATGCATGTGCCATCTTTCTCCGGGCTTTTATGGCACACAGTAGAGCCACTCTAAAATTAAAATCAACCCACTTCAAGATGGATGATAGCGCTCGCAAAACCTTATCCACTTAAATATTCCGCACTAAACTAACACTCTAATTACAGCAATTTCTTGGGAGACCTGCAAGCTGGAACGCAAACACACAAACAATAGAACTTCATCGCTCTAAGTACAGTATGCGGCACCTAAGCGATCCATTACAGCTCGTTCCATATTGATTGACAAAGTAGCAACATAAAGTAATTATAATTGATTCCAGATGAGGCTCAGCCTGCCATACACAGATCCTCCTCCTCCTTTCTCACTCTCCATCTCACTTACTGCTTGGAATCTGAATAGGGAGCTCGGGTAATTAGGTCACGCTGTTAAATTTTTAATGATCTCTGAAATCATATTCATGCTCACAGTGTGTCAGGTACACGTACAGCCAGCCCGGAGTGATACATCACCATTCTATGACATGAACAGAAGGCCTTAGCCATTTAATTGTGTGACCTTTTCGACCGAGCACCAAGTGAAGCCATCGGGAGAGAGAGAGGTATTTAGTAGGGGAAATGAGCGATTGGGTATTGGTGAGGTGAACAATGCACAAAGCTCGTCATAATAAAACAGTTTGGCACGTTTTTGTGTGTGTGTGTGTGACTCGGGGTGTGCATGCAAAGTTGTTTGCAAAGGAGTCTGTCAGGGCGGTGAGAATGTGGGGTTTTTGAGCTGAATTTTTATGAAGCCGGCAGCTCAGGCATGGTTAAGGTTGAGGCTAAAGGGCAGAGGGGTCACACATGCAGACAAAGGCTAGGAACATGGCTGACAGCGAGCTCATAATTTGTAATGACAGATGATGATCATCCGCTTTCTGATGGAACATGTAGCAGAGAGAAGGGGCAAAAAAAAAAAAAAAAAAGCTGGAAGCCTTCAGCAACTCATTAGCAAACTGGAAGAGTAGTCATATTTCTCCAAGTAGCACTTCATTTTGTCCTAATGGAACTTAAATGTGTGCTTAACAGAAATAAATAGGCTGTCTCCACTGAAATATGCAAGGTGCTGAGGACTCCGTGATACAACGTAAATGTGAGAGATGCCGCTTAATATGCAACATGTTTGTGTTTTTGAAAAGAAAAACTCCCAAAACACACAAGCTTTATCAGAAAACTACAAAATAAAATGACAAAAACATCTAAACCATCAACAGGAACTAAAAGTCGACCTCGCCTCGTCCAAAACTGAAGAGGTTATTAGTGACTTGTGTCGTTGGAGGTGATTGACGAAGCTCATTACCATGTACCTCTCGGTTAATAATATCATCGGCAGAGTGAAACTGACTTGTTAAACCAATTTTCAGAACGGGATGAAGTCTGTGACAGAGCAGATTTGACAAATTTCACATGAAGTCAGTGACCCGGGTTCAAATTATAAGAGGTCTCCCTTTTTTGTGGCCACAGCAGGAGTCAAGGAGGATAAATGTTGATGAAATGTGGACAAGGACAATGAGCCAGGAGGATCTTGGGAGTGTTAACTAAACACGTTTTTAACTGGATCGCAGACATAATACAGAAAACTTACATACAGCTTTCAATGTACTGCCCGGTCTACTTCTTCTCTTTCAACATTGCGGTTGCCTTTCTCTCAACTCAAACCAAACCTGAAATTTCACTCTGACTTCCTCTGACACCAACAAGACATTTTTGTTCAGAGAGTTTGATTTTTCCTCTTTTTTTTTTTTTTTATCAAACCATCCTCTTTAAAACCTAGAGATGGTTGTTCATGAAAATCGCAGTAAATCAGCAGCTTAAAGTCGAGTTAAATCAAACCAGCTTTCTTCCCCGCCCGCAAGCTCCTTTTCAACTTCACCAACTCATCTTGACCATCCCTACATGCCTGAATATACAGACACACACACACTGGGACTCGGGGTGAACGACTGAACATAGACCACTGCCAGATTAAGCAGCACGACAGAAAGAGGAATGTGAAGACAAAATTGAAAGAGAGCATTCCTGAGTTGAGAGGCAGTCTCTTTTGTTCACCTCACACATGTAAAATCCTTCATTAGTGAGTGATTGTCTCATCCTGTGCCAGCATCTTACAGTAAGGTAGGCCTGATCCCCTATAATTACCCTTCTCCCATGGAAATGATTGCATCTTGAGTTTCCAAACTGACAACTCTATTTGGACATAAGTAATCCGCTTTCTTGGCTGCGGTTGATACCTGAGCATAATCTGCCCAGTCAAGCAGCAAGGAATGGCAGCACGCTCTCTTGCTGCCGTGGCATGAAACACAAACGATGAAGCGCCTCCCCTGTTGCACTCTGATAATTTAGCCCATCTTGGGGGTTGTGGGTTTCGAAGCGTGCATTCTTTTTTTTTTTTTTTTTAACTTCATCATTGTCGGAGCTCCTATTGCTGGAAATAAATGTAAATGCGGAGTTTTACCAGCCGCTGCTGTGTGATGCGGGTCACAATCTCAAGATCAGATTAAGCTATAGGATATGCCCAACTAAGAGGAGGTGGATATGGACCAGATACAGGGGATAAACTGCCCTCACAGCATAATAAAACCACTCCGCCGGATTTCAGAATCTCCTGCAAAAACTATATGTTTCAAAATAAGAAAACATGGAAGTAATGGTGCTACGAATTACAATCAAAACCATAAAAGAACTAGAAAATTTGCATATGTCCAAATGGGTTTAGACGGTAGAGCACGAGCCAGCTGAGGGCAGATCTCTGTTGACAAAAGGCATCCTCTGAGAGTTCTGCATGCTTCAGATGCAGCGAGACTCCCGTCTATTCATAGAAATAATTTGACACAAATCAGACCATATTCTCACACATGCACAGGTGTTAAAGCTAAACCAGATTGTGAAAATAAATTGTGTATGTGATGTGATCTGTGTGAAAAAAAAAAAAAATAATACAAAGACCAGGAAGGAGAAGAAGGAAAAAAAAAATCAACAGAGCATCAAGTGAAGAAAATTAATAGAAATGGTACCTTAAAACAGACTTAACAACTTGGTGTCTTCCATTTATTATGGCGGCCCTGCCGTTAATAAACCATTGTGTGAGAGGCATGAAGGACAGGCGGTGACGGGATTACACTCCCTTCTAATGGCCCGTTGTTGAAATTAAAATTCACAAGAAGATGCATACAGAAAGAGGGAACGGCACGATATAAGAAAGAAAAAGAGAGAGAGGGAGCGGTAGAGGAGCCGAGGCGGGGGGATAAATAACAGAGGATGAAATGACTCCCATAAATAGAGCCGGCGTCGAGGAGGCCATTAGGCGCGACGCAGTCAACATGACAGGGCAATGATGCCGGGTAAATACCCGCTGTTTATTCATTTAAATACCGTTCAGCTGGGTGAAATAATCATGATGAACAACTGCTGCCGTGGCAGAAGATTAAGGAGCCAAATAACATGCAATGATTTAAAAACAATTTTGTGTAGCTCATTTACAGTTGGAAAATACCATTTGACACAGACTATTGCAGCATGCACTTTGCTGCAAAAGCATAACTGATTTCAATTCCAGCCGCAGATCCCACTAAATCTGGAGGGACTAATGCAATCAGCTTTTTTTCACAGCCTGTTTATGTATTTATGTATTTATCTATTTACGTTACCAAGGGAGTTGTGGTGAATGCGTGGTTGTCATGTTCGCAGAATCCCGATTTGCTAATAAGGCTAAGCCTTTTCTTATGAGCCTGGAGCGGCGGGGCTAAGCTCTGCCTCACTCTGTGGCTCTCAATACATGGAGCCAAAAGGAAATCAATTGACTAATGAAACAGGCTGTGACAGTGTCAATGCATGTGTTTTTACCGGTTGTATGTACAGCAGGTGTGAGTTCAGCTTGTCCTCAAAACAAGCCTTAAAATGGACACAATTTCAGATGTTTTAGAGGGCTGTGTACTCATTTCACCTCAGCTGTCAGTCGTGATGACTCAAGTTTCTGATGCCGGGGCCAAAACGAAAAAAATGGAGCTTCCTCACATGTGCAGCTGAGTGTGCGTCACCATGCGTGAGTGTGTAAAGTGGTGCGCTGAGCAGAGAAAGAAAGGAGAGAGAGTTGAGCATTGTAACTTTATGATTTGATATCTCAGGGCATCCAAGGTCATTTATAAGAATGATTTTATGCAAAGAGTGCCAGTATCTTTGACTTTATCTCTCTATCGTCTCCTCTTCCCCCCCTCCTCTCTCACTCTCTCGCCCCTTTCTCACTCTTTTTAATTATTTACAGTTTTTAAGAAGCGAGGAAAGAGAGAAATAAGTAGTCAAGCTTTTGGACATTCCTGACGCTGTGCTGCACTTTCCCTCTGAAATATCATGCATATTTAAAGTTAATAAAGCATATTCCTTACCTTTTATCCATGGCTTTTTGAATGCAGGGCATAAAGCGAGAGAAAAGTATCTGTGCAAGTTTGTGTGCGTGGTCATGAGTGTGTGTGTAAAATCAGTTATTAACCATCCCGAGAAAGCTAACTCTCCCAAATCACATCCATCAACAAATTTTAACAAAATCCTCATTCCTAAACGCTGAGCCCAAGCCACTAAAAGCTGCAAATACAGACAAACAAATGGGGAGATGCCATCCTTTATCCGTCACACACATCCAGTCGAGGTGTCAAGAGTTCATTGAGAAGTGAAAATAATGTTCTGGGTCTGGTGAGAAATCAGGAATAAATCAAGCAGTGGGGTAGCAGCACCACGGGGCGACTCTGCATCACCATTTGAATTGTGTAATTAATGATAAGCTCAGCTATGATAAAGTGGAAGATGCTCAAATCTGTTGATGTTGGTTTGTTTCACTGATGTCTCAGTATTGTGAAGGCGTATCAATGATTGATAGTGAATTCAGCATGTGTGTAGCAAATGTAAAGCTAAAAGAATTAATGGATGATGGTAAATGGATTTCACTTATATAGCGCTTTTCCACCCCCTGAGCAGCCCCCAGAGCGCTTTACATTGTTAATCACATTCACCATGCATACATTCACACACCAAGGGAGGCGGCTCCCATGCAAGGCACTCAATCCATCCACTGGGAGCAGTTTGAGGCTCAGCGGTTTGCTCCAGACATACGAACAGATAGGGATTGAACCGGCAACCGATTGAGATTGAACAAAAAGAAAGGAATCTCTCCTTTTGATGGCTTGTTGCAGCAGCGCTTGTTAGCAATCATGCCGACCACTAGGAAGTTGTTTCCACTTTCGATGGTGCCACATTTGCAGGGAACGAGTGTTTAATGGAACGCGAAGCACAACTTGAGAATAAATACAGTTGACTTGCTGAAATTTCACTCAAATGCAATTAACATACTTTTGCAAAAAAATAAATAAATTCAAGCACAGTGAAGTCTTCTCAAAAAGAATTTAAAGTATGAATTACTCTGAATTAGCAGTCGTCAGTAAGAAGTTTTTCTTTATTCAACTTACTTGTATTTACTTTAGATTTAAAGCAAAAAATGTTCAGAAAATGAATTTACAGACATAAGCAAAGTAGGATTCCTCTCAAATTTATTGTCTACATAAACGCAAATGGAAAGGTTCAGAAAATATTTCAGTTTATTGTATTCACTGCCAACTTGTGATTTGCAGGGTTGAAAGGCAGCAAACTCAACTGAATAACCCACAATGAGGTCTGAGTACTCTGACAAAATCCATCAACGCCAGTCAACTGCCAAACAAATACTCTCACAAACACTAAAAACGTATTGTTAAAATTTACGAGAAGCAACTGAAAGACAAGCAAAGTTCATTTATTCCTCATGCTATACCATCAGCAGCAGACATCTTGATCTGATAATATCTACGTTAAGAAGAATAAAAGTCAGATTACTGCTTTTTTTTTTTTTTTTTTTTGAAACCCTGACACATTGGTCCAGTTTCAGTGTCAACATGAAAGTGGACTCATGTGCATGTCTGAGCGGTCTGGTCAAACCCAGGTGTGCACCTGGTAGGAGGACGGAGGTGGGGGGGGGGCTCTCTGCTGTGAACAAAAGGCTGCTGGATGGAGGATTTGGAGGGAAGTCTTGACTGGGGATCCTCATAAATCACTGGCCGAGCTGCTGGATTCTGACAAGCCTGTATAGCTTTATCTGCCTCTGCTGCTGTTCGCTCCCATGCCCGCCCGCCTGTTCCTCTCCTGTTTATGCATATCCAGCGGATATCCCACCTCTTCTCTCCTCTTTAGATGGCTCTCCCTTTTCCTTTTTCTCCTCCCTCCTTCTCTGCCCGTGTTTTCCACTCTCTTCTTGTGTTTGTGCAACCCACCTCTCCCTTCCTCGCTCCCTCTGATTCCCCTCCAGTAGGCCTGGTCTTCTCAAGGCCTGGTCAAGCCGAGAGCCTCCCAAAGACCCTCTTTTTCTTCTCTGCCTGCTTAATTGATTCTGCTGGGGCAAAAAAAGAGAGAAAAAAAAAAGCGATATATACCTCATAACTTATTTATGCTGCCCTTTGATATGTGTTATATTTAAGAAGGGTTAATATGTATAGGGTTAATCCTTGCGGGGTGAGATTTGTGAAATTTTCATGAAGGACTGACCAATAAGATGAGATAAAATGAAATAAATTGAAAGTTGGAAGTTGCAGCACAGAACTCTCTCTGTGGGATGTTGCTGCATTCGCATACCAAAAACCCGAATCGGGGAACGAAATCAACTTTTGAGGAATTTATTTTTGCTGTAAAATCTCAAATCCAACTTTCCACAGCTTGCCTGGGAGAGCTTGTATATATATATATATTTTTTTTTCAGACTTTTTCTTTTATTTATTTATTTTAATGAAGAAGAACAGAAAGTCAGGCTAAACGAGGGACAGTGAGTGTTCATGCTCTTTCATACACACATGCCATTTACTTTCAACTGCATGTGCAGCCGCTGTAAGAACGCCCACGCGCACGCATGTACAGTCCGTGGGTGCTGACAGAGGGAAGGGAGACCATGCTCAGAGGCTGGTGCGTGGAGGCTTGTGGGGCTGCGGTCCCAGCATATTCATAAATCAGGCCTTTCAGGGAGCTGTCAGAGGCTCCATAATGAGGGTCATTACTCAGGCAGGGTGTCAAAGCTACTATCACAGGGACCCGTCCCTGGAAATCACACTCACTCTGCTCCTTGTTAAATAAACAGTGCAGTATACAAAATGGCAAACAAGCTGAGGGTCAATCTGATGCAGTGCGGGGCCAGGCAGGCCTCCAGAGTAATTTACCCTCAGGGAATACCTCTCGGCTGGGGAGATGGATTACAGAAGGCCCTCGAAAAAGATTAATGGAAATAAAAATACAAAAAAAAGGAACAGAGGAAAAGAAAAAAAAAATCAAAGATTGACAAAGAAATAAGGCAAAGGGAGTGTGGACAGTAAAAGAAAAGACGGACTGACAGATGGACGCACAGCAAAAGAGCACGCCCGTGCTGCGAAAATGTTAACAAAATCTTTCAAACACACGTGTCAGGAGCTCCGCACACTCTTTTCTTCAGGAATGTGATCGTAATGAGAGTTTAAGACAGAATCCAATATTGTCAGAGCCTGTTTTTGCTGACATGAAAAAGTGGCAGCTATCTTTGGTCTGAGCTCACAGTGCTGATGTAATGGCCTAGTAATAACAGAGTCTGAATCTCTGTTATCAAATATTCATCCTTTTATTGCCTTGCTAATATCTAACACACAGCTTTATTAATTTGGGGTGGTGGAGGTGGTGTGGCGTGGCGGGTAATGGCAGATCAGAGAGGTGAGATAAAGAAGACGGACATCTGAATTGTCTGCTCGGTGTAAAAGTACAATCGCTACTTTCCGTGTCTTCGACAAAAACCTCCTCTTCTCTTTCAGTTAATTATTGCTAATTATTCACATTTTATTTGAGACGTCACACAGGCGGGTATCTTTTATGCAGTCACTTTAACTCATGTCAAAACACACTCATCTAAATACACCAGTAAAAGAGCAATGAGCAGTTGTTAATATTTATACCTTTAATTTTGGTTGTAATATAGTACATCATATCTCTGTGTGAGAGGGCATGGCCTTGACACACACACACACACACACACACACACACACACCACTGCTCGCTCTCTCTCACACACACGCACATCAGTATGCTGTGCGAAATTCAAAGTATGCAATATTTGAAGCCAGTTTCCTCTAAAATAACCATTTAGACTTCCTTAATCTCTTCCACTGAAGAAGAGGTAAATTATCAATAACGTTTAATATTCCAGTCACTTTCTTGTTCCGCTATGCGGGAACAATGCAACTCTCACATGGGGTCTGTTCAAGGACAAAATACTGAATGCTTCCTACAGTAGTGCGGATGTGCCCTCTTCTCTGTTCTCCCCGCTAACCAAACAGCCAGGAGTGCTGCTTTTTTTTTTTCACCCACTGATTTCCAGCTCACCTACCTGAAGGCAAAAAGATTAATCTTTTACATCTGTGAGTTTTAGACAGGCGCTCATGCTGTGCGAGACAGTGCTAAAGCAGCCAGCCCTTACGCAACGCCAATTAATGATTTTGTCATTTTAGTGACGGGGGGGGTTACTGCTGTGAGTTTGTCACATACTTTTAAGACACAACTGCCGCCGTAATTTGCGGCCATCTGTTTCGCCGCTGCTGTTTGAGAGGGAGAGAGAGAGAGAGAGAGAGACAGAGAGAAAGATGAGAGGGAAATGAAGCTGTGAGGAAGACAGTAGCCGTGTGATGGTGCGTCTGTGCAACTAGCTAGCGTAGAGTGCACGCTGGCTGCCATGTCTTGGGGACATGCAGGGAACATATGTTGTCTTGGAGCCCCAGGGCTGACATTGAAGATGAGGAAAGACAGTACTTCAAGGCAAATGTTTTCCCTGAAGTGAGGCTGCCACAGTCTATACAGCTCTGAGTATTGACAAGTCTCCCGTGGACCTGCAAACGTTGAGATTTACACACAAAATGTAAAGGGCAGCTAACAAAGTGCTCGCCAGCAACTGCGAGTCCCCAGACTGTGGAACAGAATGGGACATATGCCTCCCCCCAAAACTGGATCATTTCATCAGATTAGCCTGGAGGAGATGCATAATCACACATGTACTCTACATGCACCTGCGGCTGCGCTTGTAGCTGTAGCTGTGCTGCGTGGTGGCACAGCTGAGCTGAGCCTGTGAGGCCGGGGAATGCTAAAGACTATACGTTGCGGTGCAAATAACTCGCTGGAAGTGCTGTGCTCGGTACTGTGTAATTAGTCTGGAAGATTCCTCTCCAACAATCTGCCACCACGCATGTCTACCATCTGAAACACCCAATTCTTACCCTCCGTTTCCCACTTTTCGCCGAGAATAAATCTAATGGCCATATGACTTGCTGAAACTAAACTACTTCCGAGTAAATGAAACTCGCAGTGCACTGTAAGAACAATTATTGTTAGATGTGGTGATTAAGATGTAGAAAACAGAGCCCAGTCTCGCACAAAAAAACACCTCATTCCCACATGGTACAAAAGGAAAGTGAACGCAGCAAAGAAAGTTCAGCGCTGCCTTTTCAAACTACTGTGGGAACGTATTTAAAGCAGCTGTGTTTAAGTTGTGCCTAATGCATGTCCAATTCCTCTGTGAGCTTGACTTTAAACACTCCACGCTCAAATGTAGGGCCCGCACCTTGATGGCTGCCTGAGAGCGACACAATAATTGACCCAGCTTAATATCGCTGAGGTGTTTGTATGAGAGCGGAGCGCAGGCCTTCATTAGGGCCTCGCTAGCGGAGGGCCTAAGTGTCTCGCTCTTTTCTTCCTCTCAGCTACATTCAGGCCTATGATGAATGGCTGTAGAGATGGACTGCTGCCGAGGGAGAGTGCCTGACGGGCCCCGGCAAACCCTTGGATGATGAATAATGACTCTGTAGCCGTTTCCCCACTGGAAGCCCTCAGACGCCGGTCGGTTCGTCTACAAAGGAAATCCGGTTGACAAGCTCCCCTTAACCAGGGACCAAACCCTATCATGGCTAGGTGTGGCGGGGGATTGCTCTGAGATAGCGTGAGACATCACCTCCTCGAAACAGGATTCATCATCTCATCAAAGCTTGTGCCGCATGTGAACTTTCCAGCTTCACCAATTTGATAAGAGCCAGCTGGGCAAAAACTCGTTCCTTTCTGAGTGAGAAAGCAGAAATCTCAGGAAAAAAAAAAAAACTGTCAATGTGAATTTAAGACAAGGAAAAGAAAGGAAGAACGAGAAGTAAGAGGTGAAGGAAGAAAAATAATCGAAGAAGGAGAGAAGGAAAGAGAAATTGAAAGAGTGAGTTGGCAAATTAACTTTGACTGCTCAACAAGGAGCGCGTGTTGACAGGGGGAGAGCGATGATCTGATTTACTGACACCGGCAAAAGACAGAAAGACAGCAAGCGGAGAGGCACGCGAGACAAAACAAATTCAATCATCTTTTCCATCAAGAGGGAAAAAAAAAAACCTTAGCCTTTCCTCCACAGAAGACCCCCCCGGCTTAAATCAATTGCAAACAAACCTGATTCCACGACGAGACACGGGGGGAATAAACAGTAGCTTTCAATTTAATTCAGCCCCTCTGCCCTGGGAGGGGAAAACTTTCATCCATCACTTTCATGTGCCTCGCAAGGCAGCTGCAACTCGGAGCGCGCGGCGGAGTTGGCGACAGCAAAGAGCGGTAAATATGTCTCAACAAGCGGCTCCGCCAGACGCGCTCAACATGTTTACAGCGCCGCGCACTTGACAGACGGAGGCACGGAGAGGCGATGCGTACACGTTGTGATCAAGCCTCTCCCCGGCTCCGTTCTCGAGGTGCAGTCGGGAGACGCTCGGCGGGAGGTTAAGTGTTTACATCAGCCATCTTTTAAGTGTTTCTCATACATCTGAGAGGAAGGCATGCGTCGCGTGTGAAGTCAGCAGCAGTACACATGACTCCAGACACAGCCTACAGACGTGAACACATGTTTTTTTGTATTATTACAATAATAAAAAAAAAAAAGAAACAGTAAGTGGTGCAGTGATGCCTGCTAGTGTATAAAATTTGCATCATTGCAAGAGCAATGCTGGAAAAACCTGATTAAATTTGCCCTGTATGCAAGACAAGATGTGTGTGTGTGTGTGTGTGTGTGTGTGTGTGTGTGTGTGTGTGTGTGATATATCTGTGACTCCTAAACTCTCATCGTTTCTTTCCAACTGTTTTTCGACTGGTCTCCGCCATATAAAAACAATTACATGCCTCCCGTCCTGTTTTATGTGGAAATAACTATTGTGGCTCATTAAAAATAAAAATACAGAAAGTTTAGTCATTGTTTTTTTTTTTTTTCCCTCCTCCAGACAATTACAGAAAGAAAAAGAAACAAACTCCACAAGATGTTTTTTCAGTCGGGATGAGAATTTAAGAAGTTTGCATAATACCAAAAACCCACAAATTATATTTTTTTGGTAGATGTTGTGGTTTCCCCTTTCCACACCCACCTAACTGTCTGCCCAACTATTTCTTGAAGGCTGCTGAGGCTTCAAGAAAGCAGAGGCGCCGCTGCAGCCCCTTATCCAAAATCCTGTCTCGACGCATTGTGTCTGAATGAGTAGGTGGTCGACGCAGCACCTGGATCCGCCTCGCCTGCCTCGCTGAGAGCTGGGGCATTAATCTGCCCTGACTGATGATGAACATTAGCATACAGCATATAGCTGGAGAAATGTGTGTCTGACTGTGTGTTTAAATGGGGTTCTTGGCGTTAGAGCGCATGCGGTCGTGAGCGTTTGTACAGGTGAGTTGTGTCTGCATGCACATGCATGAGTACAACTTATAACCCCCCCCCCCCCAACGACTGACTCCGACCACTTCTCCTCCACTTCCTGTCATTAAGACACACTCAGCCTTCCCCTCCCTTCCTTCAAAAATATTCTCAGCAGTTTTTTGTCAATCCAGTAATAATTCAATTTAGCAGGACCGGCCGGGTTGGGACTGCCATTAGTTTGGAGGAGGTGATTTAAGATTGATGACTTGTGTCCCCTGGGAGTCTATTCCTCATCTTTTGGGAGGAGGGTGGAAGGTGGCGGGGGGGGGGGGACCCCGCCGGTGGCCGTGGCTCTTTGGCTGCACCGGGCGTGGGAGTCGTCGAGCGAATTAAGGTTGAGAATTGATTTCCTCCAAATTTGAGCCGACTAATGTGACAAGTGGCAGCTGTGAGCGCCTCGCCACCGCGGCCTCGGATGTCTCCTCCGGGCTCCTCACTGTGACACTGTGCCGATGCAGGCAGCGGAAGGAAGCAGCCGCACCGCCGTTCGTCCTCACACACACACACACACACACACACACACACACACACACACACACACACACACACACACACACACACACACACACACACACACACACACACACACACACACACACACACACGTGTGCATACACACAGGTGCGGGCGCACGCCGCGGCAGGTTCACGTTGGCCGCATCTCAAGATGGAGACAGACAAAGTCAGGCGGACGCAGCACGGAAATGTGCACACACTCCCACACACACACATATACACACACACACACACACACTCCACCCCTGTGACACAGTGTTGTGCGAAGCTGCTCACCCATCAAACTCAAGTCAGTGACACAAATTACAGCAGAGGACTGGATGAGGAGAGCGTTGCTTGGCCCTGACACACTCCCACATGCGCGCGCGCACACACACACACACACACACACACACACAGCTTCAGCGCTGTTGTACACATACACACACACTGCTCCAGCACTGACAAGGAACAGGTCAACATGATGACACTGCTGAATAATTCAAGAGAAAACAGAGTGAAAGAGAGCGCGTGCTGAACAGATAGAATTGAGAGGAATGGTTGATAGATATATATATACAGTAAATAAAAGAGTGGCGAGAAGGCGCGGCTCTGAATTCAAGCGTACTCAAATTCCTTTATAAATCATAGACCATGTCACAGACCTGTATACTCATGTGCGAATGTTTTATTCAGAGGGTTTTCTAGAGGATAAAGACCCATTAATCGACGACGGCGTTGATTTTTCACCCTGCATTAGCCCAACATTTGGATTACAAATGCGTAAATAAAGAAAAAAAACAGAGAAATACACTCAAAGGTGTGTTGCCTTTTTGTGCAACAAACCAATGTGCGGCCTGTGTATTTTATTTTTAACAGCCTCTTGTGTCGTCTCGTCTTCTCCGCTACTCCGAAAGACAAGTCAGTCTGCGTGACAGGTTATAGACGGCTTAGAGGTACGGTAAGCAAACAGTGTCTCTTTTTTTAAAAGAAACAAAAAAAAAAAAAAAAAAAAAAAAAGTGCAGCCCTTGACGAGTCAATGTTGGAATTGGTTTCACGCATGAATGCAGCCTTTAAGACAAAAGCACCTCAGGAGATAATTACAGTGTCAAGCATACCCTGCCAAGTGCCTGACGATTGCCCAATATTTAGCTTTAATTAAATCAAAGCAGAAATGTAATTTCTCCTGAGTGAACTCTACACAGAATGGATTCCCAGAAACGCACAACATGGCTGACTAATGCATTTCCTTTGTCCCTGTCACATCGCCTACTGCTTGTTATGGCCCCAAACGCTCAGTGTCCTGGAGGTAAACCAACTCGCTGCTTCCTCTCAGGGAGGCAAAAGAAAGAAAGAAAGAAAAAAAAAGGAATAAAGAAAGAAGAGGCAGAGCGCCTGTGACATTCCACGGCTTTCTTGGATGGTGTGTTTACATGTGTGGAAAACAGCCGCAAATTAGCCGTAAACAATTGGAAATTGTGTCCGGGAGCGCTGCGGCGCGGCTCTGAGCGGAGCGGTGTCGAGAGGCCGCGCGCCGGGAGGCGTCTGTTGCTGTTTTTCCAACCAAATTAATTTGCTTTGTTCCGAGTCTTTACATGCCGAACACCTGCTTTTGAAGGCGCGGCTTTAACATAGCTGACGAATTTTCTGTTAACTTTCTCAACTGTGACTGGCTTGTCATTTAAGAGGTCCGCACAATGAGCCTCCATGCTGAGGTCGGAACAATTATCGCTTAATAGCCGTAACGCTTAATGCAAAGTACAATATATACTTTTTTTTTTTTTTTTACATCAGCATTTGAATATGAATGCAAACAGGAAAGTGTGTGAGGTGAAACCTCATGTTGAACGCAGGCAGAATAAATGAAGCAGTGATTCTGCAAAAACCGCTCATGTCAGCTGGATAAAGTTTGACTGAATTCAAGCCAAGATTGTGTTTTTGAAATCTGTTGCACAAGCAGGGAGCTGGGAGCGTCGGATTTTTTATTCATAAAAATCTCCTCAATTAATGAGCGCATGCAAATATACGTGTTTCTCTCCTCTAAACCGGAGAATTAAAAACAGACTCCCTGTGTTTGGACTGCAGTACAGAGCCAGTGGGAGGCAAAAGGTCAACAGAAAATTAATATGGGCATTAATATTCCTAATGCAAACTTGCGGCGTTCTGCGTGTCAAAGTTTGGAGTGAGCTCGACACAAAGTTTAATAAGACCCTCTACGTGTGTGTATGATCCGCGCTCTGCACTTTGCAAAGTTCAATACTTGAGCACAAGTAAGCAGACACACACACACACACAATGTGAAATTGTAAAGCGTGTATATTATGGATGTCTTTGAAGCTCCTGATCAGCAGAGAGTGCAGCGCAGCGGAGGGGGCTGGGAGGTCTAATTGATTGTAAAACAGTTTAAAAAGTGCCTGAAGTGCAAAAAGACTGAAAGGTTGTGTCGAGTGCTAAGGGATGTAATTACTGTTATGATGTGAGGAAGGATTTGACTCTACAAATTCCTTTAAACTGTGGAACAGTGTATGTAAACAGTGTGGCACTGCTGCTGAAAATACCAAAAGCAAAGAGAGTCACGCAGCGCAAAAGTGGAGCTGCATAAAACACTAATTCCACTGGTTGGATGAACTGTACAGCACGAGTTTCCCTGACGGAGCTGCGCAGGATTACATCCACAACGGAAAGAGCGAAAACTTCTGCAGAACGTGTGCTGCAATAACAAAGGAATCTTAAGTATTCCCATCTGTTCTCCTCTACCTGGCGTTATTTATGGAGGCCCTTGTTTAGGAATGCACAACTGCACTTGTGCCTAATTAATCTCGCCAACAATTAGATATTGTTTCAATTTGCGGCTGAGTGCAATTAGCGCATGGCGGTCTGCATGTGCCAGCCGTGCTGCAGATCAGGGAGAAAAGCAGGCGCTTGTTAAAATCTCTTACCTCGGGCCACTTGTGGAGAACTCCTCCTAATGATCATTTAAATGTTGTTGATGGAGAAATAATCCGTTTTCCTTTTGTTTAGCAGTGCCGTTGGAGTTCGGAAACCAGGTTAACTCCATTAGCATCCTCTGATTACCAGGCGCACTTCTTTTATATCATTAAGAAAAGAGGCCAGGTCGTGTGAACGCATCAAAAATAAATGGGTCCTAATATGAAGATCATTAGCGTCAGCAAAGGCAGAAAATAAAACTTGTTCTTGGTTTTCCCACAATCCTTTAGTACCGCCTCAAAGTTAGACTCAGTTATGTGACAAACTGATCTGGTGAAATGGTCTCGTTCGGGGTAACTGGTACTGACTCTTATGGTATTCTGTGGATATAATAATAATAAAAAAAAAAAACCCTACAACCCATTATTTCATCCTCGCAAAGAGGATTCTCCCATCGACCTGTGACATCTGTTGGAGGCCCCATTTATGAGGCCTCAAGAAGATACTGAGAAAAAGTGAAGGAAAAATGGAGAGAACTAAGTAGCAAAGCCTCACACCCAGTGATCAGGCTTGGCTGGACTGTGTGTGTGTGTTTTTTTTTTTTTTTTTTTTTTGCCACAGCAGTTGCCCGGGTGACGCTTCACAGACCGCGCTGACCTTCCACAATTTCCAACCGTCAATCTAAATGGGAGCCCCTTATCTCATCTTCTCCCCCGCTCACACCCCCTTCTTTGTAGATGTGCACATCTTTTTATTCTAAATCCAGTCATTATTGTTCCTCTCCACTGGCCAGCAGGAAAAGCCCTGCTGAAGTTGGAGAGTTAATTGAGCATGTCTCTCTCGCTGCTGGCTCTGAGGGCTGTAGTGACTGGCTCCACTGTCTGGCTGCTTGGTTTGCCGGCTGGCCTCTTTCTGCTCGACGTATTTGCCTAGATTGCCAATGCAGGGGCCTGGCCGAGGATGTCTTGTCCACCGGACTTCACTTGAGCATTCATGTCTTGGCCGCGGCAGCATCCGCTCATTACGGAGAGAGAAGTGTCAGAACCAAGGAGACCAGACGGCTAAGACTCCTCTAATGTAATCTGGACATAGAACTTTTTCCTCCTTAATGATATGATAGCTTGACTTCATTTGAACTGGTGCCTTGTCAGGCCTAACAGCTTGAAGTTGGAAAGACCACGGAGCTCCCCGCAAAGCACGATGGAACACCGAACTTGTCTGAAACTGCTTTACGATGCAAGTCTTTTGTGCTTTCATGGTGTGAAATTCAAATCACCTATCTCACCAGCGCAAGAATGTTACCTAAGCAACAATTAAACACACACGGAATGGACTGATAGATCTCAGAAAGATATAAAGCATAAAGTGGAATGCTTCTCGCTCCTTGGGGGAGCTAAAGGTGAAGGCGGTTATCTGCCATTATTTGGTTTAAAACATTCCCAGCAGTATCCAACATCTCTGCCTATTTGATTCACTTTGAGCATGTCTCTCTCCTGGATGCATTCATCCTCCCTAAACTCCTGAGTTGGAGTGGTTCGCCTCAGGCAGAGGAAGCAATAATGTGAACCCTGGAGAGCTATTCAGAGTGAAGAGGAGAGTGGAGAGGAGCCTCCTCCACTGTTCTCCTCCAGCGGGCCGTTTGGGAGGCTAAACGGCGCCGATATCCCTTATTAAACCATCTGGCTGATGCTAATTAGATTATCAGAGATAAAGAGAAGGAGTTTTCTTTGTACATTTTAATGAGATAATGTGTCAGGCAATTGCGAGGGGAAGCGTTATTTTCCGAGTGCAAAGACTTTTCAGGTGAAAGTGTACAGGAATGAACAGATGCGGGGGAATGATTAATAGTACTTATCTGTTCACATCGTGCCTACATAAGGGGAAATGCCGATTGAAAGAAGAAAAGCTCACGTTTTTAGCGACTTCCTTATTACATAAACATTAAAAAAAAAAAAAAAAAAAAAAGTGCCTACCTTGACTTCAAAAGAAATTTAGTCAATTAGAAAACTTTAATACCGTTTTCTTAGTTCTTCCGTTGGCATTTGATCAAGTCAAATATTTTTTTTGGGTGTGAAATCTTGCATTACTGAATTAGATCACCAAGTCGTCCTCGGGCACATAAGCAGATAGATTCCCCCGCTAAAGATAGTCTGGGAAGCTCCAGCTTCTAATGAGAGTGAAGAGAGGGACTATTGATTAGGCCTGTCACCAGAGAAGAACATAAAAGTACACATTCAATAAGGGACTTCATACCCCGTTCGGCTCGTGTAAAGGTTAAGTGCTGAAGAATATCGCAAAGATCAATAAGCGTCTGCAACTTCTGGCATGGTCCGGCATCACGCCGTCTTGCTGCTGCTGCTGCACATCCGCCTTTTGTAACACTAAAAGAAATCACATAAGAAAGAGGAGGATTATGGGAGTTTGTAGCTTCTGTTTGACGCTACTAAACACCAACTTTGAATGCAGTGTCTCACCGTTTCTATCTGACCTCTCAGAGGGATGAAGGTGTCGTCGAGCCAACAACACACTGTAACAGAAGGAATTGGGCCTTATTAAGATTTAATGGGCTATATATATATATATATATATATAACTGCTGCATATTCTCCTCTTACAATAAATAACAAACTCAATTTCCCCACGGTAATGGAAAGAGAGAGCCTCCTTAAGCAAGACAAATGAAGGGTTTGCAGCACTGAGTAACAACATTAGCTGGCTAATTAAACAACAATGGAGGATGCCACCGACTCCCGCTATAATTATGCAATGTGGTTTAATGAAAAAGGGTAACAGCGCAGAAAAAAAAAGAGAGAACCTCGCAGTGTCCCCGTGCCAGCCGGGGACGGCTCCTAACAAACAATTCAACCTATTTGTCTGCTTCTTATCGAGGCCAAGTGATAAGTCGTCCCGCAACTGCATTGTCTTCTCCTAATGGCGACTTCCTCCACTTCACAGATGAATGCACAGCGGAATGGGGAGAGCGGCGGTATTGTGCGGGCTGGGAATGCAGCAGAGTTCACAGGTGGATGGCAAAGAAACGCGCATCGTGAAGTTCTCAAAAGCAGAAAATTGATCAGGAAGCAAAAGACGGTCCTCCCAATATTTCTCTGTTTAAAGCAACTGATCTGACTTGATTCTGTTTGTAGCACACGGATGGAGTGAAGGAAAGTTTGCTCCAAGCTGTGGCCTCTCCTGCTTTCATTTCAAATGCAATTAATTGCGGCTCCCTGCTGTGAGGTTTACATACCTATTCCACGTGGACCAATTTTCACACAGACGCTTAAATATTCTATTAATTGATAATGTAAATACCCTCTGGGTTTGCTGGGTCTCCAACAAGAGATTCCTGCTGTAAATTCCTGCATGTGGTGGGTGAAAGGTTGGACCCCCTGAAATAACACCTGCCTTGCTCCCGTCTATTGAACCCTGCGACTTTCAGAAATGTGCCAGTGAACTTATTTTGGATCGTATAAAGACGGTTCCCTGCGCCGTACCCATTAGTCACGCCTGTGAATGTGCTCTTTACTGGGACGGCAGTTGCACTCGCGGCTCAGGCTTTGTGCTCACAGTGAACCTTTTCCCCCATAAAAACAGAGGAATGCTGGGAATGAGACACAGGTGGGTCCAGAAAAATGAAAAAGATTAAAAACCCGAGCTGAAGGTTGGTGTGAGTTCTTCATTGAGTTACATGAATGTGGATGATCTGTTAATAACAAAAGAAAAACACCACAGACCACAGTAAGAGAAACACATTAAGCAACGCCGCCTGTTCCACAACTTCTTTTTGCTTAATTGAGTACGATAAGTTTGCAGATGTCTCGAAAAAAGCAACAACTGTTGCATCTACTGAGTTTGTGTGACTTCTCTGTGTTTTGGAGATCTGAAATCATGCAGTTTTATTCTTCTCAACAAGTCGCTGTGAGCCACTTAACCAACCTCAAAACGCTCAACAGCAGATTAGTCCCTTCAAGCTGCAGACACATGCTCACCACATGCTCGCCACACTGCAAATGTGACGCGTTTCCAAACATCTTCAGGGCGTTTTTTGCACACGTGCATTCAGAAATTACATTGATTGCTGAAACATACATGAACTTTACCACATCTAGTAGGACAACTAATGGTTTATGTTTATTTTTGAAGTTCTGCAATTCACTTTATCAAACAGCACAACACCTTGATTTGCCATGACATATTTAATTTTTATCTTTTTTTTTTTCTTAGGTTTCCTATTTTTTTGAGAAAATACAATTTGGTGAATATAAGCTAACAATAATTATTTATTCTGAGTTCTATTTTGAGGATGAAATGTTTGTTCTTTTGTCAAGATGTAGAGAAAATGAAAAAAAAAAACATTGAAAAAATGCTGGTGCAATTAAAATGTTTTCATCAACATTAATTAATAATCAAGATTTCAATATGTGGATTTTCATATCAGATATATTTGTGGAGTCCAAACACGTCTACAGATATACAACAACTGGGTATTTGGACCAAGTTCAAGGGAAAAATCAAAAGTCAAAATCAAGTAGTTGAAGAAAAGGTGAAGACATTGGCGATAAAGTAAAAAGAAAGTAAAAACACTTTTAATGAATATTAAAACTTTGATAATATCAAAAGAAATCTTTTTTTTTAATCTTGACAGTGCCGTTACTGTAATAATATGAAGCCTCGAATCTGAGTAACAAATATGTGTTTGTTTGATCATGACTTCAATAAAAGCAGTTGACATTCAAAAATGGCTGAGAATCACGTCAAAATTTCAGAGTTATGGTTACTGATTTCCATTTTTCCTTGAAAACATAAGAGCCAGCAGACACAGCAACATTTAATTTCACTCTCAGCCAGTAAGACATGATATGAATGAAAAGTAATTTTAGGTTAAAGATCCACTTACGCAGACATACAACATGTGACAAACTAACTTATTAAGCACGTATGTCAAAAAGAGATGCTGCTTCATTTTATGATCTGGACACATATTGTAGAACTTGTGGGAACCAGAATCTGACATCGATTTATTTTGCTGTCTTGACTTCATTTCATCTACCGCAATGTAACTTGGGAAACTTGTTGATTCAGGTGACAATTCAACCAAAAGTCTTTTTTTTAAACTAAATAATTAAAAATATATATATTGAACTGTAAATCTGAAGCTCCGGTGAAAGTAAAGCAAGCCGCTCCATGCAGACAGCTTTAGTGAAATGTGTGCACAAGGCAGCCTGTTATTCATTCACAACAAACTGCTAACAAAGAAGATTTGAAAAACAACTCCAGTAATCAATAATACAATTCTTTGATGGTGCAGATTGTATAAGTGTTAATTATTCACTAAACAAAGTGACATAACAGTCCATTAGCGACGGTCCCTTCACAAAACAAGTAATTACACGGAGCGTCAGCCTCATCTTAGGGATTGTGTTTTATCGGTGCGCCGTTTGAAAAATGCATGATACAAAATATTTATCTTTATTTTTCAAAGGCCTGGGATGCAAATCTCTGATGGTGAGCTCTAAATGGATGTGTCTTTTCAAAAATGTATGCAATGCACAAAGCCCTCTCCCAGCATGCGGTTTGAGAGGCTTTTTTCATGAATTTGTCATGAAATGTTGGTTGACAAATACGAAAACATGAATATTGAAAACATTTACAGCATTTTACTTTATGAGTTGACACATTTAATATGCTGACTAAAAGCCTACAGTTCTAAATATGCCCGCGTTTGTGTGTGTGTGTGTATGCCTGTGTGTGTGTGTGTGTGTGTGTGTGTTATTGTATGACTCGGGCACTTAAAATGCATTCTGTTAAAGAGGGAGCGCGCTCAGAAAACATCCCTGCACCTCAAGGCTTCATAAACACGGCCACATTACAAAGATAGGATGCCACCGTGCGTATTGTGCAACTTCAAAACATGCACTCGTTGCATTCATCAAAATCCCCGTGTCTTATGAGAATGGAAGTGCATTAAGCTTTAATACGGGAGCCTGAGCAGCCTAAACACAAGTGAACAGCTGAGTGCGGCGCACAGGCACGCACACAGCGGCGGCAACGCAGACACAAAAGGCAGCGGAAAGATTACCATTTAAATGCTTTAATACAGCCGCACGCATTCGATTGAGAAAAAAAAAAAAAAATTACAACAAAGCAGGGAAACAGATGTTGAAAGGACGTGCTGATAAGCAAATTTGCAAAGATCTTTTGTGTTTGTGATCGAATGAGCCACAGTGCAAAGTTGCGGTTAGACAGAAAAATCCAGAACAAAAGATGCTAACGGATACGGTGAGCTGCAGATGACATTTCGGGGAAAGGGGAATTTAAAAAAATATATATATATATATGTGTAACAGAAGTATTTTTTAATAGAGCACATCTACAGTAATTTAAGATTCTCACTCCCCCTCATTCTTTTGCGGGTAACACACCTCACTGCAGGGAATTCCACTTCTTACTTTTGCCTAATTTAATATTCAGTGTTTGACAAAAAAAAAAAAAAAAAAAAAAAGAAAGAAAAGAAAGGAAGAAAAGACCTCCACTTTGCTCTGATAATCTACCAGAAATCCAGTAGATTGTCAGAGAAGAAAACGATAAATAGCACTACAACTAGCGTGACTGAACCGTGTTGTGTGAAGATCAGAGTCTCAAAATCACACCTGACAATTCAAACACCAAAAGTTTACACACACACACGCGCACACACACACACACACACACAAAATTCATGTCTCCCCTGTCTCACTCTCCGGGGTGCTGCTTTATTAATGAGTTCGAAACATAAAAAGTATCTGGAGGACGGGGAGTGTCACTCATCAAAAAAGGCTGTTTTTGAACCGTCTTGGCGCATGTTAAGAATTATTCTCTTTCATAAGGACAAGAGACAATCAGTGATTGCCACAGTTTTCTTTTTCTCCTTTCTTTCTTTCGTTCTTTTTACAGATGACCAGACCGTGAATCTCCTCTCTCAGACACAGCATGAATATTGTATGTAAAGTGTGCAAAGTTGGGATGTCTGGTGGGAGAGAGCGAGGACTGAGGGCTATAGACATTTTCTGCTCTTCATTATGACTGTTTGCAATACGAGTGTGTGTGTGTGTGTGTGTGTGTGTGTGTGTGTGAGAGAGAGAGAGAGAGAGAGGCAGAGACAACACGAGCGTGTGATTAATTTCATTGATTAAATGCAATGTTTTGGGTAAATACAGATAGTAAGCCACAAATGAATTGAACAGATCAATGGCATTGATTTTTTTTTTTTTTTTTTTTTTGTGAATAAACTTTCAGGCCGGCTCAATAAAAAGACGCTTTCTCGAAACTAACCTGCCAAGGCCAGCGAAAAACAAACCGGGATATGACAGGTGAGCGAAAGCATCAGAAAAATCAACATACAATCACTGTAGATTCTTCACTTATCAAAACTCTCAAATGCAGTCTGGAAAAGAAAATGAGTGCATGCAGAGCGAACAAACTCCGCTACATCTGTGTGTAACCCACATAGATATAGGAGCACAAATGCCAAGCAGGGACACACACTCAAGCGCACACTCAGGCACACACACACAGCTCGACGGCTGTGTGATCTTGCCTATGCCTTCCTGGACTGGAACAAATAATGGGGGGGAAGTCGACTGCTGGATTTTGAAGCTCTCCCTGTCAGTGACACTGTGTCAGCTCTGCATCTCCCTCTACCAAACACACACCTTTGCTGCCCCCCCCCCCCCTTCACTAAAACAGCATAGGGAACAAGACCTTTGAATAATAAATACTCCAAAGTTTCCCCACAACTCCGGCCACAGATGCCCGTCCGGCAAACAATGTTGATGTGTGGAGGAGGTGAGCCATGGAAGGAGCCTGGATGAATACAAGATACATGTTCAGACACAAAACAGGACTGAACGAGGGCGGGGGGGGGGCTTCCAGAAGGCGAGTTGGGCCTACAGTGGCCTGAAACTTCAAACTCCCTGTGTACACAGACAACTGACATCCCTGCAGAAGATGGTACAAGTGCAACATAAGCAAAAAAAAAAAAAAAAAAAAAAGAAAAAGTGTTGAGAATACTTTTCTTGTGAGATTTAAAGAGGTGGATTCAATGTGGGAAGAGTGACCGAACGCGCAAATTTAAGTCGGTGCATGTGGATTGAGCCTGGAGCAGACGCCTCATTAATTTAGCCACCTGACGCATGAGGATTTTCCTAATTTTTCTCCCCAAACCGGAGGAAGTCTGGAGACAAAGTATCTTGTCATTTTACAACTGAGATTAAGATTCTTGAGAACTTGGCTAAATTTCCCAAAGGCTATGAAGCGTACACTATTAACTTAACAGCAAGAGGGAAGAATGATAACAAAGTGGCCCCTCCATAAGCGGCACAAGGTGGCCCCATACTTCACGCTCCCTCCGAGGTCTAACGGCGGAGGGGCGAAGGTTCGGCTGATGAACGGGGGGCCGTCGCGGGAGCTGATGTGTCTATCGTCGGCCGATATTTAATCCTCCGGTTCCGCCGCGTGGCCCGAACATGACAGAAAATCATTAGGCACCGAGGGCCGTTAACTGTCACATGAGTGATTGAATGGGCAGCGAGCCGTGCGGTTTTGTATGGCAGTTAAACGTCCGTCCCGACGACTCGCCGCGGCGGACCGTTGAGGTCAATGATGAGGCAGATCCGGCGGACGGCCACTCCCACTCTCGGAGAGACGAGGACTTCCTCGATGTATCACGCTGTGATGGGGAGGGAGGGGGCACGCAGAGGTCAAGTCCAAATCGGTGACGAAACGGACTCAGAATATCACACGGAATCAGTCCCTACATGTGGAGTGCAGTCAGGAGCTACCTTGAGAATTCAGCTCGATCAGTCGAGTCGTGATTTATCGTTAGAGGTCAGGATAAGACGCTCCCAGAAGAGAAAATCACAAACCTACCACTTATAAAGTGGTTACAATTAGCCCTGTGTTTACGAGCCAAAGCATGAAAGTAATGTATGCGTTACTGCCTCAATAATATATTCTAATAAAATGATGCCCATTATTGTGGAGTCGGTCACTCTGCATATAAATTACTTTGATTTTTTGGGAATTTATATTTTCATGCTGACATCAGGGGTGTCCAAACTTTTTCCGGCTGCATTCCGTGGAAGTGCCTGACGGTAAATGACTCCTGATTGCATTATTTTAAGCAACAAACACAAAATATCATCATACATGTTTTTAAAACCTCGCTCAACAACGCACTGACATTAAACACATCCGAGTAAGCAACAATACTTTCAACAGAAGGTCTAAAAATACAATTCCGTGGAGGATTTTATTTTTCGTCCAGAATCCACCTCCTCTTGACATCCAGACCGAGCCGGTGTGAGTAACCTACACATAAGACTGGATCTCCATGCTGTTCCCCGGTGGTTTCCCTGCTTCATATACGGGGTAGGGGGGTCGGAGGAGTGGGGGTGTCTTTAGCACAGTGCCGTCCAGTTTAGCAGGACAGACCAAAGATCCATTAATACCACGTAATTTGGCCTCTCCGTTTTTCACCACTCTACATGTTCATTAAACACCACGCTCTTAAATGTTTCTCTCCATTTCATTTTTTTTTAAAGGCATACATGAAAGGAGGAGAAAAAAAAAAGAGGTAGGAAATTGTCAAATTATAAATTAAGCCGCTGCTTCAATTATTTGCTTGGTTTGATAATAACATGTGGTTAATTTTTGAACGAGGTTAATTACAAGAGGGTTAATGATATTCTTATAAAAACCAAGAACTCATCACATTTCCCTGCCTAAATTACACTGGCACATATGAACCAAATATTTTCTTCAATTAATTCGTAATTGTTAATAAATATCTTACTATTCGGGGTCACGCGGGCTGGGGCCGTGTTTTGGAATGACATATTTGAACAGTTTCTTGACACATTCTGTAACAATAATTGCGATAGCTGACTTCTCACCGGAGGTAATCTGCCTCTTGCTGTCTTTGGTAGGTGGCCAATTTATTTCATGAAGTGGGCAGATATTGCACTTGCTGCACACGGTGTTACTTAGCGCGCGCGCGCGTGTGTGTGTGTGTGAGGAAGCGAGGGAGAGGTGGGGGGGGGGAGAGAGAGGAACAAACAGGGGGCAGGTAGGTGTGATCGCTCATTCACACTAGAGCTGCTTGACGTAGAGCCCTACGGGGCATGATTACTAGGCCCTGGGTGATCCTTCAACTCTCCGCCTGACACTTGCAGCCTGTCCCCTCTCCCTCCACTCTGCCTGCATCCCACCACCTTTCCTTCCTTCTGCTCATTCATCTCCCCGTATCTTCCCTTTCCCCAACTCTGCCACGACACTTTTTTTTTCCCCCGCACGTTGCCACAGTGTTTTATTTACTCCCGCAGCCCCGTGTCTGTCTTGATAATGTCTCCCTGCCAGTCTGATAAATAAAGCAGTTTGTCTTTTTTTTTTTTTTTTACAGTGCCCGGGACACTTACAGTTAATGTCTCTTCATGCGCCTCCGCTATTTATCAGACTTCAGACATGCATTCGGTGTGTATGCGAGTCCCCGGCGGCACATTTCAACAAGGCTATTAGATTTCATGTGCGGAGAAATAAGTGGTATCTACACCGCGAGCTTCAGGGGTAAACGTTTCTTCTTTTTAATAGTAGAATTAGCATTTTTACTTTCGTATTTTCAAGAATTTAGTTGAGGCCTTCATCCGTAACAGCTCATGACAGAGTAAACAGATGGGGCTCTCTTACTTATGATCAGTTTCACTTTAAAGCAAGAACAATGCAATAGCTTTCAACGGTGGCTATAAACTGTGTATTTTATTTTCATTGGGCTGTTTATCTCACTGCGCTCTGCTATAGGACCACAGGGCGGCACATCTTAGCAGTAACTCACTTTCCACCGCTTTTCAACTCTTCTGGAATCCCTCCTCTATTTTTCATGACAACTTGCGACCGCACTTGTGTCGTCACTTCAACGACTGACTGAAAAACAACTTCACTCACTCACAAACTTAACAGAGAGCCGTATTTAAACAGTGCCGAAATAACAAACATTTACTTTCACTGCAACCTCTAGTGGCGACGGTGAATTAGATGGTGACAACAGGCTGTGAATCACTCACCGAGTCCCAGTTAACATGAAGATCGGTGACGATGAGACGGATCTGCCACAGGATTTTCACCCTGGTTAGCTTTTGTTGCCGCCTTTGATGAGCGGCGGCACACCTGTTAGGTAGAGTGATGCATGCTGTGAAATGTCAAAGCGCCGGTGTGCCGAGTACCAGCGCTCATACGATGTTCCTGTCCCCTCAATTCCTTCAGTCAGATGCGGTTTAACAGAACACAATCGTGCGTTACATTTCATATTTGGTCAATTTGGTTAATTTGTAAGAAAAACACACGCAGAAAAAATAAGCTATAAAGCAGAACTTTTGCAGAGAAGGGACAAAATTTCACCTGGATGTCTCAAACGAGACGACCAACGGAGGGAGGAACTGCTGGAGCCTTTGTGACAAAAAGTTTGATGGTGGGTGAGCGGATAAAATTCCTGGAATTTGAGCTCATAGTCTATGGGTTTAATCTCCCCTTGTTAGGTGGACACTGGGGAATTGTGGCTACTTTTTTAAGGGGGCTAAAATATTACCATGATGGGCTAGCAGCATCCTTTCATGCTCTATCCAACAGAGTTCATATGGACATGCTTGACTTAAAACCACCTTGTTAACAAAAAGAGAACGAACAAAAAAAAAAAAAAATTGCACTCTGTTAAAAAAAAAAAAAAAAATCCTGACACTTTTGCCGTGTGCGTACTTGAAATTTTCAAACACTTGTCTTTTCTTTACCATAATAGATGTCAGTTGTCTCTGATGTAGCTCGGAAAAGGGGGGGGGAGAGCAGCACGTAGGGTCTCACTCTTTCTGCATTTGAAGCTATCACTCAATAGCGGATCTGTGTTGTTCGACATCAAACAAAGGAGACATTCGCAGCATCACCTGCAGAGCGCTCCAAAGGGATGAAGCAAAATATCTTCAAATCACTTGTCCAAGACATTTCCCCCTATTAAGGCAGCCTCCACACAGGCTTTAAGGCGGAGACAGGCCCTTTAGATAAGCTAACCAAACCCGAGTGTTACAGCTGGGAGATCACACACCCAGTCTGTGTTCTATTACAGAGCGCCCTGGCAATGGCGTAACATTAAAAAGCCAAAAAAGACTTGATGCTTACCCGTGTTAAATGAGCGTAATGATCATGCTCGCTGCCAAAGACAAGAGCAAATAAGACGAAAAGATATTATGTACAAACCGCTGCAGATAAAAGCAGTGAGTATGGATCCAGTTGTGATCAGTTTGCTTTAGTTCTATTTGACCGAAGCCGTTAATAATCTGAACAAATCATTTTGTTTCAGCTTCTTTGCTCTTATCAGGATGAAAGATAATAAACTTATGAAGGTCTCTGGCTTTCTCAAATGTCTCCTACCACACTGTGTCCGCCTAAAAAAAAAATAAAAGCGTGTTGGCATCTGTGTCTTATGTATCTGTATGAATGTGTATGACTCCCACCACTGCACTCCAGTGCAAGGTGCGTTCTAGTGTGTGTGTGTGTGTGTGTGTGTGTGTGTGTGTGTGTGTGTGTGTGTGTGTGCGTGTGTGTGTTGTAATCTCAGCAGCAGATCATGTTTTCCAGGCCTCAGATGAGGCAAAGCAGCTTTGGCAGCGGGCCGTTTCATCTCAGGCACTGGGGCCCAAAACAAAGAGAAAATGATTGATTGGATGATGAATTATTTAGAGGTGGAGAGCTGAGGAACGAGCCAGCCGCGCTGGAGAGAGAGAGGAAGAGCGGGATAGAGAGAGCAAGGAGACAAGTGAGAGAGTGCGGGTTCAGCTTCCCCTTATCGCTCCCTCTCCTTGTAGAAGATGGGAATCCAAGTAAAAACTTGGCCCTAATTGTACTAATGCATGTCACCGCAAATTTGCTAAAATAAAATATTGATGCGGATGCAGTGACAGGGCTGCAGAGTGCTGAGAGCTGATTGGAGAGGAGAGGTGTTTGCTCGGGGATCTATAGGACGTTTGAACCTACATGTAACACTACACCAAGGAGAGAGAGAGAGAGAGAGAGAGGGAGAACAAGCTCCTCGGCTGCAGACGTCCATCTTTCACTGCAATCCGTCTGCATCTTTCCCCATCTGTGGACTGAAAACCGCACAATATTTACCCGTAAATTCACATGTAGCGTTGATTCAATGACGGTTTAAAAAAAAACCCACACGTTTCCTTGAATGGCATGACAGAAACGCGGGTTGAGTGAAGAGTTTCAGACCTTTATGTGATGCCCGGTTGGACCACAGGGGGCACTGATGTGATATGTGAGAGAGAACGAGACAGGAGACAAGAGAGAGAGAGAGAGAGAGAGAGAGAGGGAGGGAGAGGAAGAGAGATGCAATGAGGCAAGGCTACGGGGATGAACGCAAAGCGTCTCTCTCCCTTCATTTTTTCAATATCCCCTCCTCATGAAATTTCATTTGGATTGTAAATGTTCAGTAATTTACCATCATAAATGTGTAATGGGCCCCTGAATCCAATGACATTGTGCTGGCTAATCAACTCATTTGAAAATGAATATAGATCTATTAAAGGGAACTCAGCATTTCCCCTTTGTTAGGACTGGCATGCTGTCAAACATGGGAACACTTCCTAAAAGGGGGTTTCTGGAAAGACGCATCCTCTTTGAGGAGGGGGAGAAAAAAAAAAAAAATCTACTCATCAGAGATTTTGATCTTAAACAGAAATGATTTCAGATTAAGTGCTTGTGCTAAATTCTGATTTGTTTTGTCATTAGGAAACTGACGTGCAATCGACATGAGAGAATAAGTGCTCTTTCAAAAAGCTCATTCAAAAAATTAAAGTGGGGACAGGAACTTAATGACACTTCATTTTCAGCTGGGGAAATATAACAAAATTAAATTCATGAATTTTAAACTGTTTCTCGGTCCCATGGCGTAGAGCCACCGAGTCCTTCGAAAAAATACACAATAACACACATACACATCAGGATTACTGCTCCTTATCTATGAGAGACAGGGCCCGAGGCGCTACCTACAAACACTTAATCAAAAACCAAGTTCAACTCGTGGCAGCGAGTGACTTAGAAATAGAGAGTGATGGAGAGAGCGTGGAATGTAAATTGTAAACGCTGGCAGTCTGTCAATGCTTAAGTGAGAGCCCGAGTGTGTACAGTGAGACTGACTTGTGAAGCCAGTCAATAGTCCCCGAAGAAAAAAAAAAAAACCCTCAAAAAAAGTCATAATTTGAAATGAATGAAATTCGGAGTTTTGAACAATCCTGACATCTGTGGAACGGAAAAGCCGTGAAGGAGTTTTCAAGTGAAGCAATAACATCTTTAATAGAAGCCTATATCTTCTATAACTCTTTGAATGAAGAACATGCAAACTCCACACAGAAAGGCTTTGAAGGCAGGATTCGGACCGAGACTACACCACTTAAGCTTGCTTCTTTTCAGATTGTTCCACCTTCCTCCTTCATCGCCCCTCTCCCTCCCTCCCTCCCTCCCTCTCTCTTTTCTTGCTGCCCATTTCCCACTCTCGGTCCTGATGCGGCAATCAAGGAGTAGAACTCATTTATCAGGACTGATGGCGGCAGGGGGTGTATTGTGCGCTGGCGGGGGGCGCGTGGTTAGCCTGAACGCCTGGCTTTAGGCTAGTGCCCTGTTGTAAGGTCATTGTAATTAAGTCTCGCCTCACAGTGGTGGACTATGCCTTTGAGGTTCAAATGTCTTTGCCCTCTCTTTCTGCAGAAGTCCCTTTTCTGCACAATTTGATTATGAGATCATACAAAACAGCCTTATCCCACACCAAATATTAGGCTCTGTCTGTGAATATTGATTTATCTGTGGACTCAGTTCAGTTGAAATGAGTTAGATTCCCCTAACTTCCTCAGTGATTACTTTGTGGAAATAGAATATTAGAGTTTCAGTGATTGCTGCGGTTGGAGAGCGCAGGGCTCGCCCCGACACTTAAGATTGCTAATCTAGGATCCTAAACTTGTTCGAACTTCAATTACAGGATTCCAGAGTGAGAGAGCGAGAGAAAAAAAAAAATGTGGTGATGACCTATTGATGAATTCACCATATATCTATCCCATCTTCCTCCAGCGCTCTCTCTCTTTTCTTTTTACTTACAGGCTAAGAGAACAGATGCTTCGGTCATCTCTCCTCGCTCTTCATCCAGGTCGCCTCTGACCGGAAGTTACGCACCGAATCAAAGTCCAAACCGGTCCAGATGTGGCTGATGTTGGCCGGTCCCCACTGCATTCTTCTGCATGCGTCACTGTGCCGAGTGGCCCCAGGTGTTACGGACAGCGTTACACCCAAACTCTCCCCGGCGCTCCCTCTCCCCCTCTGTTTTCCATTGCTGCTTATATATTTAAGCAAACAGGCTTTTCCTTTGACTACCAGCCCCAATCCTCCTAAACATCTTCCAGTATTTATTTTACCCGACTGAGAACTGCTGACTCAAACTGTCGCATTGTGACTGTAGAGTGTCTGCACTTTATTTCTGAGAGCTTGTTGTTCTTCTGTAAAAGCTCAAAATTCAGTATTTTTGTTGGCATGAAGCTGGGTTTTTTTTTTGTTTTTGCTGATTGCAGTTTTTTGCAGTTTTTGAACCACTTTGATTGATTTATGACAAATTCTAGGCGTGAATGACCCAAGCTAGGTAGAAAGTGTTGTCACTGTGATGTTGAACATTAGTATTTAATTTACTCTCCAGTAAAGATTAAATACTGGAATGGTTTCCAGACCTGCTAAATGGAACATCCAGACAGTCATCAAGCTCCTGAAAGACAACTACATCGATTCCAATACTCGGATTGTATAACTTGAGCAAAAGAACAAAAATAATCTATAGGAATACAGGACAATGAAATGCCATGCTCATGGGTTCATATATTTTTTCCAGGGCGAATCACATGTTTGGAAAAACCCACATTGTTACATAACAGCAGAGGCGCGGTGGAGGAGCCACAGACTGGTGAAGTTCCACCTTTAGGCAAACGGTTTTTACAACTTTTACAAGGCACAAACACATCAGCATGTGTTCCCATCACATTAGCGAACATTTCTGGAAACTCACTCCAGCTCTTATCTGCCACAATCCTGAAGTAAGAGCGAGCTATCAAAGGGCGGTGTGTTGATTCATCATCATTATGAGGACTTTATGATTATGAGGAGTTTAATGTTTGTTCCAAACTATTGGCTCTTATAACATGAGGAAAAACAAACAAACAAAAAAAAAACACTGGCAAGCCTCTGTGAATGAGACACCTCAGTGACCACACTGATCAGTCCAACTGGGATCGTAAAGTTCCCACATGTGGAGAAAAGGCCTCCAGCTGAAGCACATGGTCTATTTGTTTCACAAAAAAAGCTAAATACTTGACCTGAGCCTCTGTGTCATGTCCTGTTTTTATTATCGTCTCCTTTTTTTAGAATTTCCAGAATCCCTATCTGAGTGACTCATTGAAATACTTAAACTGATCATTTCAATCCTCATGCGATAACCAGGAAAAATAAAACTTAAGCTCTTCTGTGATGTTTCTGTACAATGTCTTTGGTTTGTACAGTAAGGCCTATTGGAACTGACACTCAGTTTTGTGAATACGTTTTTGAGTCTAGCCTACAGGGTAGTTGTTGGTCAGCAACATCCCGAGCTGAAAGTGCTCAAACAGAAGAAACGAATCAATATTGTGAACAAGTGCGTAGATAAATGATCGGCATATTGGAGTTTAAAACAGGAAAGTCTATCACACGCTGCCCTGTGAGTCGCTGTTAAAAACTCACAAATGGAAATACAAAGTGAATGCTGTCTGAACATACATAATAATGAGCAAACGGAGGTGGACTCCAGCCCAGCTCCGCTATCGTGTTGTGTCAAACATCAACTGAAGACAAGTCTGGAAAGTTCACTTTTTTTTCTTTCTTTTTTTTTTAAATTTATCAAAGGGAAGCGTTCCGACCATTTGTGCAACGTTTGATCTGTGTGACATGATGAACACAGGCACCCGACAATATACCAGGCTCTCACTCCACTTACATAACATAGTGGGATTAAAACTTTTTTGTTTTTTTTTTTCCTCCCCCCAGAATGCTTCTCACACGTCTGACAGTGGGCTGAGCTGCATTACAACTAGCGGTGTACTGTGGCGTATCTTTGAACAACCAAACAACTCAAGTGAAGTGCCTGCAGTCCTTTAAGCACTTTATCCTCAGAGCTTCATTGGGCAACAGACAGGCAAAAAAGAAAACAAGACAAAAAATGCAAATGAACTCCTCAACGCTTCCACATGCCATTCAAAAACCGCCACGAAAAGGCAGAGTACATTTAAAATGTTTCAGAATGCCAGACTCATAACTGCACTTTACAGGAGCGGGAAAGCGGGGAAAAAAAAGATCGGGGGGAAGCGAAAGAGAGAGAGTTAGAAAAGATATGTTCTTTTATGAGGCTCCTTGGAGTCGCGTTGGGGATTCCATGTGTCTCATCGTCTTGTTTAGAGTGCATTAGCAGCCAATGACACAGCCTCCCTCCCTCCTCATCGCTCTATTTTCCTTGTTGTCGAGGAGAGTGTCCTGAGGCAATAAAAGCAACCATCAGCACTCCTCCTCCTCCTCCCACACCTCCTCTTCATGCGGAGATACGCCGGGGCCTAATTTTCCATCAGCAAAGCATGAAATCAAGAGAGAATGCCACACAACAAGCACTCTTCTGAGGGGACACTTTGCCAGTTCATCCACCCACACACACACACACACACACACACGCACACACTCGTGTGCAACACACCGGCATAAGGACACGTCCCAACTTCTGAATAAATTATGAAATCAAGAGGATGCTGAGCAAAAGTGACAATCAGAAGCTTGTTGGCGGGAGCACTAATGTCACTTTATGAGGCGGTTTTAGAAATTTCATAAAATCATACCACGGTTGTTTAAGTGCTTTGTTTTTCATTTGGACACAAGTGCCTTGAATCGATTTTAAATATGTTGTGCATCGTGATGCAGCAGCGGATTAGTGAGGCTCTCATTCACAGCTTGCAGCAGTTAAATTAAATAAAAAAAAAACACACACAATATACATGTATGTGAGGTGATTGCAGGGATCGTGAACTCGAGGAGAGACAATGAATCGATGTTACAAGACTCCGACTGTCAGGATAAACTTAACAGTGCTGTTTCTCAGTTTTCTGTCAACTGAAAAAAAAAAAAAGAAAAAAGGCAGTTAGTTATTAGGACAGTTGCACTGCCAAACACTACAGAGAGTCGAAAACGCTTTCTCTTCTCCCCGCACACAAACAGGGCGCGAGAAGAAAAAGATCTCAACAGTGCTGACTGACAAAGATGCCCTGCAATATAGATGACGAGAACAAAGCTTCCCATAACAAACTCCAGTCATATTGAGACGATATCCTTTTCAATAATGAATCGCCATCAGCATTGCGCGTCAATACCGCCTCTGTGTGTTGTGTGTGCCAAAAATGTGTGTGTGTGTGTGTGTGTGAGTGGAGAAAGGGGGGGAAAAAAAAGAAGAAGAAAAAAAAAATCTATCCTCAACGAGAACAAAACTTCTATATTTAATCTGCGCTGAGAACAAGCAGGCATGCAAAGTCAAAAACAAAACGGGGATGGCAAGCCGAGGCTTTTCTGTAGCATGCAAATCACATCCGGACCAAGCAGCTGCTGTGAGCTTATCCCCCCACATCTTTGTGATTGACAGGATTTTTAAAATGTGTAGATTATAAATATTTATAATTGACTTAATATTGACTGTATTCTCTCTGTTTGGTTGAACTTGTATGGAGAAAAGAAAAATAAGGGGCCACCAAAAAAAAAAAAAAAAAAAAAAAAGGCTTTAATTTCTCGCAAAAAGCACAATACACAAACCAGTTCATCTGAAGCTCCGTCTTCACATAAACAGCGCTCCCTGCGCGCCTCTGAGTGTGCGTGCGTGCATGAATGTTCAGTAGCCTGTTTTCCTCGCTGAGCATAATTAGCATCACATTGAACTTTCTGTAGTCGTCAGATCTCTCTGGGAGTTTGGAGTGTTTGCAGAGAGGTCAGCGCGGTCACTGTCGAGCCACGCCGGCTTTATGAGGGGTGACAGCTAGAAACACAGGGGCAGGATGTCCAAAAATTACCCCAGTGAAAGCAGCACGAGAGTCGGACTAATCATGCCCGGGACGGGAGCCCAGTCTGTTGAGGAAGGGCGAACGTTTCGACGTAGCGTCGCTGGAGCGGAGCCTGCCCGCTGCAGCGGCCAAGCCATTCATCATCGTAAGTCACAGGATGCAACAAACACATGCACGCATTGACTCCGGCGTCCCCCCGCCGAGCCCTTCGACATCGATACTCAGCAGCCGCCTGTCCTCCGTCGGGCTTCATGACGATTCTGGTTGTGCGACGATCTCCAGAAGGCCATCCGGGGCCAAGCAGTTAGCTGGGAGCTCGTTCGGCTGCTGTCGGGGGGTGGACGCTTTCAGATGTTCTGTTTGTGTCTGTTCAAGACTTTAAGATGATAAAGATGAAACCAGAAAAGGTGTCGCCGCACTGTGCAGATCCAGAGGAAAGAAAAGAAAAACTCCTACAGCTGGGTGGAAACACCGGAAACAGGATGGGCCCACCTCTAAGAAATTGAAATGGCTTTCGGCCTTTGATTGAATTGAGCCATGTGAACTTGCTACGCTGTGTTTCTGTCTCACCCCTCTTTCAGCTCCACATCAAAAAGGCCATCTGCTGCATAAAGAAGGCCAGCCGACACACCGCACGCTCCCACCTCATCCACAAGTTTCCTCTGCCCAGCATCCAGACGCGGCACTGCCCACCGTCTCATCAATTTTCCCCTTTGATTTCATCGCTGGCTCAAAGTGGCATTGCAAAGTTTTATTTTGCCACAGAGTAACTTTTTACAAAACCGAAACTACCTTGAAAATCACAATCAGATGTCCGGAGATGTGACCGGGTGCAGCGAGAGCTCCTCATTAGACGAGAAAAATCGCGGTGCCAAACAAATACACAAGGATTTATTTTACAGTCGCAATAACGCAAACTGCTTCCAATCCCACAGAGCATTAGGATTTAAAGTGAGCATGAAACACAAACCCTTCAAGCAGATTAAATTTCAAATCAAGCAGGCCATGTAAATGATGTGGTGACAGGGGGCCCAGTGCAATTAGCATGCCAGGCTAGTGTTAAAGCAATTAGGCAAAACAGACGGCAAGTGCACCAGGGCTAAGCATGGGAAGGGAGGAAGGACGAAGATTTCCATATTGTTCTTCAGGACATAAGTGTATGAGTGTGTATGCGTGTGTGTGTGTGTGTGTGTGTGTGTATATGTGTGTGTCACATCTGCGCATGCACAGTTCGCATGAGGCCGTTCGGCACTCAACTTGTTTGTGGATTTCTCAGAGGGAATCAGAGGTTAATGGAAACTCGACTTTGTTTACTGACAGCCTACCCAGTCATTTTTAGCGAGCAGACGAAGGGGGCAGGGTGGGATGGAGGGACGCCAGAACAAATGCTGTGCCATTTATAACAACAAAAAAAAGAAGATACATGAGAAAGGAAAATACAAAACACTGAGTCCCATGTTGGTTTGGGGGTGGGGGTGGGGGGGGGGGGGGGGGGGGGGGGGGGAAATCACAAAAACATTTAGTGGTAAACAAGCCCAGAGCGGAAACTCTGGAACCCACTTTGGGGAAAAAAAGCAGACACATTTGGGCAAATCTCTCAGGTGGAGCCATCAAAAGCACTGTCGGCTTGTACACAGAGACGTGGCAGTGAGGACCACCTGGAGACGAGGAGTGACATTCGTTTGAGCGTAAATTACTCAAACAAGCATGCCGGGGAATGGCATTTATTACTTGATGTTTCCCCGGTGGGAACGGCGGCGGATGCCTCTAATTCAAACGCGCAGTTGCGACACGCCGTCGCCGCGGAAAACAAACAACACAGCGCGGCGCGCGGGAAGTTGTGTACGGTGAGACGAGGGCCTTTTGGGAAGCAGAGCGGGACAGCCACTCATCACTGTCGCAAGTAATGATGAGGGGTGACGTGGAAAAGCAGGATTTTATCACTGCGCTCTAATTGCTGTGTTTGTCGCTGCTATAATAGTAACATTTGGCAACCCTGCTGTAGTGCATACAGTTTGTCACTGTAAAATATTAGGGCTACAGTAAGAAAGCCGGTCTATTAATAGTGAATATCCTCTTGAAATACCGAGAATTCTCCTGTCTCTTAGTAACAATCGCATCAAAATGGAACAATGTCCTTTATTTTTATGTCAAACTCGTACATTATCACTTGTAACCAAGTTCAGAAACTATTGCTGTGCTTTTTATATCATATTTAATAAACACTCAGGGTTAATACATAGAGCTTAGTGTACAAAATGGTCAGCTGGCAGCCCAGGTCGCCATCACACGAAGCCCAGGAGCAAACTACAAAACTCAATTACTGATTGGCTTCACAGGTGATGAGGGGAAAACAGTCATTTGAAGCTAATATAATTACACTGTAATTATTGTACCTACATAGGCTACATGTTGATTGAAAGAAATCAAAACTAAACTCTTAGTTTAGACACAGGGCCATGTATTGTTGTATTGATTTGCGCTCTTACCTCAGAGAGAAGATCAATTTGAGTGCGGGGTTTGTCTCTTCCATGAACGCTGGTTTCCTCCTATCTTCTTTCTCTCTGTGATGGTTTGCCGACTTGTCCTGTGTTTGTCTTCGCCTCTCGATCAGCTGGGGTCAACTCCAGGCCCTCCGTCAACCTGAGCTGGTGGAAACGGTACAGAAGATGGATGAATTTTAAAAGTGAACACTAAGTTTATTTAATAAATTAGTAGTCATAATCTAATATATTGTAGTGGATGTGTTGGGTCACAATTTGACCCCATGCTAATGAAGATGAATCAATGCCCATCCATGCTGGACATGCTTGTTCTGAGTATTTTACATTATTTAGATCAGTCATTTTTAGTTTGTTATCACTGCAATACAAAGTTTTGCGTAACTAGTACAGTAACAAGTTCTAATAATGTCTTATTCTCCTATAGATCTTTCTTTACCAGGATCAAGATTTACCTTTACTTGACATTAAAACGTTCACATAAGTTGTAATGATGCCATGAATTGTATCTTTAATTGCATAGCGTGGCTGTAAATATGCTCCTTAATCCACTTTCTTTTTCATATGGTCTTATAATTTTTGAGGGAAAATAGTGGAAAGGGTCGACAAAATTACTGTCAGGGGGTTGAGAGTAATTCAAGCCAACAATTTGCAGGCAAATTGATCCTGTAATAATGTCACATGAGACGCACAAACAACCAGATAAAACCAATCTGAGTATCTTTTTTTAATCATCCGTGCTCTGTGCGCACGGCGAAACAGGATACGGCTGAAAAGGAAAACACATGCTGGCATTGTAATATCTGCTTACTGTCAGAGTTTCGTTCTGCGCCTGCTGTTAGTCATTAGTCTGTGTTTTTTTTTTTTTTTTAAGGAAGTTCCCGTCACATTTTCTGACCATTAAAGCCTGTGGCCACAGACAACAGCCGAAACAAGACAACAATCGGGAAGACGAGGCAGGACCTGTACCATACATATACTCTGTGTTGCTTGGATACCGTTTTTCCTACGGCGTGCCGAGGTGACACCTAATTACAGAACTAAATGTGGACTAAAGAAAGGTAAATAATAAACTTCAATTGAGGCAAACTTAATGAGCCGACAGCGGTTTGCTTCAAAGCGCGCCGCAGACAAACAAAGTTATAGAAAAAGAAGGAAAAAAAGAAGTGCTCTTGTCAAGTTGATTGCTTCAGTTTACTTTTCATATAGGCACAATTAGCATTTTAATTCCTTGTGGGAATAATAAATGAGCGCAGCTAAATAAGACATAGCATCTGCAGTATTTTTGTTATTTTATCCACGCGAGCAGTGAATAACGTGCTCGAGATATAACCCTGAACTCACCGCAAAGCAAACCAAATTTTAGCTTTTCCTCTTGCAGTAGTAATTACCTCCTGTTCAAGTCACCGCCACGAAGGTACACTGTGTCGTACAAGCGATGAGACTTCCTCAGCACCATATGGTCGACACGGCCTTTGGGCTTTGTGAGAATCACTTCATGGAAAGAATTGAATCCGAGCAGGTGAGGCGAAGCTTTGTTTGCAGCACAGAAGCACATTTTACAGAAAGACAGCCAGACAGAAAGAGAAAGGGGGGGGGAAAAAAGGCTTCAATGAGAACACAGACAGAGATTCAATGAGTAAAGTATCAAAAAGTAAGGTCAAACTCAATATGAGTGAGACAGGAAGACATCGTCCTCCAATCGTTCTAAACTGTGGCGCACAATGAAACCTGGCTTATGGCCAAGTGAAACAACTGACATGATGTAGGTGACTGCTGTGTCCTAGTAACGCAAGAGCCAAAGACAAAAAAAAAAAAAAACAACAACAAAGGATGAATACAGATCATTCCCAGACTGAGCAATACTTTCCTGCAAAACAGGAAAGATGGAAGTGGGGGAAAATGTTTCATAAAGGACAGAGTCATTTATCAGTTTGATAACACAACTTTTAAAACTCAATAAACTTGAACGTGAGTAAGATGAAAATCAACATTCGTTCAATGTTGATAACTGATAAGACAAGAGGCCATATTTGGTCATTTCTCCCATAGGTTCGCATCATTCACAGGCTATATGCTAAAGTGTGCTAAACCAGTGCTTTTCTTCCACTGTAGACATTTGAAGTAGATTCAACTATGATTTACAGCAGTCTCAAAGAAATCCGTCCTGAAGAAGTGCAGTAAATTAAGAACATAATAACACAATGTGGCTGCGTACTGTCGTCGCAGTGTGAAAGCTGGGGCTGAGCTGTTTATGAGGCATAAAGAAAAGCCTACTAAAGTCCTCGACTCTCTCCCAATAACTACAAAATTGCAGGGTACCGTGCGTGTAAGCGTTTCAGCGTGCAACAAAGTGCTCTGATTACACATCTTAAAATTTATGTCTATTTACACATGAAATGCTTCGGCGAAGTCCAAAACCATCGGGTCATTACTGTGGACAACTGCGCGCCGTTTGTCGAGCTGACGGGATTTCTCGCAACTTTGAAACTCTGTTTGTGGCCAGCGATATTTTGTTGGTAACTACACAGAAGGGTTCCTCAATTTTAGATGTGCTCCGAGCCCGAAAGACCTATAAGTAGTATACATTTAGGATGGAAAAGTGCATAGTTGAGCGTAAACCAACGATCTACTAAGAGCTTGGCGGGATTACGTTGTGGCTTCCATGACTGTTTTATGGCATGAGCTCTTTCATTTCAAAGACGAGGCCCCGTATTTCAAGGCACGACACGGTGCCACGCAAGAAACGGAGGAGCGGACTTTAAATTCTGCTCTCCGAGCCAATGACTCTTCAAAAAAAAACAAAAAAAAAGGCAACAGTTTTAACCATCACACTCTGGTTTGATTACACAAGCCCAACAGTAAAAGCATTACGTCACACGCCACAAACAGGCCGAAAAATAAAGAGCAGAGCAGGCCAGACCAAGTTTAGCGGCATTACACAAGAGTCGGTGCTGTCTGTGTTGCAGCCGGCGGGGGGGAGGATCGTGGGTGTTTGCTCTCACCTGTCACATGCAGCCATTTCCTAATTTCCAGACTATCATGAACAAGGCTCAGGCTCAGAAACAAAGGGTCCGCTAACAAAGCTTTCCGTGGAGAATTGGCCGCGGACTTGGTTGCTATTTACATACAGATGCACTGGCAGGAATTTGCATAATGTTTTTTGTAGCTGGGTGCTCAGGGGAGCAGCATTGTAACATATTGGTGCCTAATGAACTCTGAAAAAAATTGATTTTCCACAGAGTAAATTAAGAAATGCATTATAGCTGTTAAAGCAATCTTGGGGGAAATCGGAGCCTTCCTCTGCTAAACTACGCTTGATAAGTAATAAATTACATGTTACACTTATTTGCTTTAATTCATGCTAATTTTGCCCAATTAATGTATCACTGTAGTTCTGAGGGCAGCCACTGGAGATTTAATTATTTATTGGATTTTGGTGTGTGCTTGTGGTTGTGTTGCATTGTTGGCATATGATGCATGTCGGGATACCGGCGAGAACTGTTTGTGCATATTGAGGAGGGCACTTCGTGCAACTTTATTTGTTTCTCGCTGGTTCCTGTTATAATTAGTATCAGTCGGTGTGTAAATGTATGTGAATGTCAGAGTTGCGGAGTTAAATCCCGCGTCTGCAGGGACTTCCTGACAGAGGCCTGATTGTCTGCGGCGGCGGCGGCGGGCTCTCAAGGCTCCCGCTCCTTCTGAGTCTCATGCACAAACATACAGACGAGTTGGGGCTGCCTCCCTCCCCTTCCTTCCTTCTTTTTGCTGCTGGCCTCGCAGGGTGACTCATTGTTTACAGGCCTTTCGCTCGGCCGTCCTATCACACGGCCCTGACGCTGCTTTTCCATTTGATCACGGCCTCTGCATGTGGTGACATGACACTCGGCCCCGGCCTCGCGTTTCCTCCCCGAACTCACCGCCGCCTGCTTTGATCCACACGATAATCTGGCTGCAGCTTGGAGAAACAGTTCAAAATTTTCTCTCTTTCGTTTAAATTTCAGAAAGCAAACCGACGTGTGTAGCGGTAGCGACACATTCACAGGAGCAGGTAGGGGATTCACTCATGTGGCCATCCGGTAAGGAGTTAGGATAGCATGCTGGAACTCAATCAGCATTTTAAGAATGGATCATATTTGGAGATGCAAAGAAACACAAACTGACAACCATGACAGTGTGACATTCATTGATTCCATCTGTCAAACGGTTTAAGTATGAATGCAGATTCGTACCCACTCACCTTACTGGAAGACTGAATGGAATCTACTGCTAAATGTTCCTTTTTGCAAGCATCTGGCGAAGCCGCTGGAAAAATTTACTGTTGAATTAGCCTTTTGTTTCAGCCGGCTGTGGCAGAGATTAGGCCTCTGCTTCTCATAACCTGCCTCTGAAGACGCTTTTTTCCCCATCGCAGAAATCCACCGAGCGGCTCTCGCGAAGCAAGTTCATCCAGAGAACTTGATACAACTCGGCGCGATCGCATACTTTATGCAAATACAGGTTTTACTGAGAAAATCTGCAAAGCATACCTGTGAGGGGGGAAAAAAAAAAAAAAAAAACAAAATGCTTCAACAGGAATGACATGATGGCCTAGTTAGCTATCAGCCAGCTGTCAAAGCTAATAAGAATTAAAAGGAGTTAACGCTACTTTGTTTCTCTCCCCTTCAAGTACTTCCTCTACCCCTGCACTCACTTCTGAGGCATCCACTAAGTATCCACCCCCATCAGACCAATATTAAAAAGCTTAGCTGGTGATGGTTTTTCAAGTAAATTAGAGAAAACAAAATCTCTCAGATTAGTCAATTAAGTGGCACATTAGCCCGAGACTTAATTAAAAGATAGCAGGGCATACAGTCTTTAAGGATATAGAGAGGCAACGGGAGTGTTTAAACAGCAGATTGAACAAATGGCACTTATTAAAAACTTGACTGTGAGTCACTTGACACCTCACATATCCCCTGCACCTTGAGCTACATAAACAGAGTGTCAGCTCCCCGGCTTCCTGCTATGCAAATCTTCAAGGATGAGGCAGGGAGAGGAAGTGGCACTCGTCATACGACATCCCTGCCTGGAACGTCAAGATGCCCTCCTACAATCAGCGGCTTAGCAACCGCGGCAACCGAGGCGGAAACGCTTCGCGTCGCACACGTTGAGCGCCACTGATGAGCGGTAATCACCAATGTTTTGGAAAGCAGAAGATGAACTCACCAAAAAAAGAAGAAAAAAAAGAAAAAAAGAAACTTAAGTCGGCGTTAAGATGCATCTTGTTCTTTAACGGTGAGTGAGTGCGTGAGTAGGTCTGGTTCCCGAGACAATTTCCCCTCACGAACATAAACCCCTTCTGAGATAATATGTGTGCGTGCATGCTTTAGTGTCAACCACTCTTTGAAAAGCATCCTTAATTAAACCTTTTGTTCTTTCAAAATGACAAAAAAAAAAAAAAAAAACAGCAGAGCCAGGCGAGCAAAAGGCAGTTACTGTGTCAGAGTGCTGAGACTGAAGGTACACTAAAACATCACAGTTCACTGCTCGTGTTGCCATTTCAGCGTCACTTTCTATCCGGAACAATGCGACAGCTGACAGCTCGCACCCAAGAATTATCACGCTAAACTGAATTATTTCTGCCACGTGTTAATTTATTAACAACCTGTGCATGCTCTAATGTAGCCTGCATTTGCATATACATTTTTAACCTGCAAGCTCGATCTTCGTGAATATTCTTTTGGAGGCTGAGAATATTTCAAACTCCCTTTCGTTGCACCATGTTTGAATTTTGAAGAATGGACTGGAAAAGGAGGAAGAAAGACACATAAATCTCACACATGTCCGCAGGGCACATATTCTTTAAGGGCAGATATCTGCACTTCATCACCTTGCAACATATGAGATGTGGCGTCTCCGATCTGCAGCCTCCTCCTCCTCCTCCTCCTCCTCCTCCTCCTCCTCACTCGTTCTGAGCCTCGCTCGCTCGCTCGCTCCCTGCCTCAAAGAGGTACCTATAACTTCAACGGCTGCTTTCAGACGACTTCAAAAACTCCAAGCGGGCTTGTTTTGGTGGCTCCCCAGGACTACATCTGTTAAAGGAGAGCAAACATACAGTATTAATAATTGCCAATTAACTATTCATATTTGGCTTCATACACCAGATGGAATAAGTAACAACCCCGAGACACATCAGGCATGTTATTCACACTCTGATGTGTAAACCAATGCAAGGATGTGTTGTTGAAAGTTGGATTACGTACACCACAGAGGAGGAATATCCATTTGCACAACAATTGTTTCAACAATGCACGCTGGCAATGTTAATGATCAGCGAGCAGACGAAAACAGGAATAAATAAAACAATGTTGACACCTTTGTAGTTTAGAGAAATTATGGCAGGCTCAACATAAAAAAAATGGCATAATCCAACCAGCCAGCCTACCCACTGCTGATGCAGGACAAATCTGCAGTGTTATGCAGAGAACTCAAACTGAAATTAAATTTAGATTCTAAAATCAATTGTGTTAAGATTTCCATTTTCAACTGAGCAGCCCTTTTCCATCTCTATTTGCATGCACACTCAAACATAGGGGAAACACAGAGTAATTACAGAAAGTGATATTTTTTATTTTGATCTTTTTTTTCCAGATAAGATAATCACCAGTGTTTTACTCTCGAGCAAAACATCCTCAAATCTCAGCCAACGCACCGTATTGGTGTATTTGAAAGAGTATGAAAAACTGCTAAAACTATTTTTATATATAAATGCAAAATAGACTTTAGACATTTGTCATACTTGATTAAATGTACCTGTAAATGACAATTGGAATGTAAAACAGATTTTGTGTCATCTTTGCATGAGATTTGCTTGTCATTTATCATGATATATGTTGTAATTATCAAGTAAAGATACAAGTATAACATTTGAGCATAAGATATTTTTGAGTTTTTTGTTGTTTTTTTTTAAATACAACAAACATTAAAAGAACTTAATCTGTTGCAGTCACGGCTTGATCGCTTACAATAAAAAGCAGGAACAGCTTGTTTCCTCGCTGAACAATGAACCTGGGATAATGCGTGTTAATTGACAGTAAAAGTACTTTTCCTGAGGATGACGACAGGAACAGGTGTCGCCGGCACACACCTGTAAACTTCTCCCCACGCATCAAAGTCCCTGCGGCGTGTGTGCAAAACACTCCGCCACTGCCTGGTTACCCCCCCCCCCCCCCCATCTTTCGCACCACACATAATCAAAAAGAAGAAGAAAAAAAAAAATGAAGGACTGAAAGAAAGAAACCTGTCACCATGACGGTTTGTTGCCGAACGGCATGTAAACAAAGATGCAACAGGAGATGTGTTTATTTGCAGCAGATGAAACAATTAGGGACATCTGACAGGCAAATAAACACGTCGAGGCAAAACATCTGGGGTTTTTATCGCTGCCGTGTTGTTATTGTTGTTTGTGGAAGGGGAGCTGGGAGAGACGAGCCTCGCAGCGCAGTCACTGTATCACAGGGAAGCAATATTACTGATCTAACAACTAATACTGTGTTTGTTTATTTGTAAAAGGAAAAGAACGCTTTGAGGAGCGCGCCACGGCAGTAAATCACTGATCTGTGCATGTTTGTTTGATCCTGTTTTTCCTCCTGTTGTTACTAAGCATCCCGGAGCCAGCATGTTGATGAGTGTGTGTGTGGGTGTGTGTACGTGTTTGTGTGTGCGAGAAGCTTTGCCTGTCAGTCATGTTAACTCAATGTGAAGAGGCTGCTCCAAGCGGAAAGTTGAGTCCTATATATTTGCCACAATGGCTGACGTTATTAAGACCTTGATCCGTGTTTTTCTTTCTGCATGGAGGGAGGTGAGCTACTGGATGCTCTTTCTCTCTCTTTTTCCCTCTCTTTGTCTGGGCTGGTTGACTTATTCCAGTCAGGTTAAGAGGACACAAACACATCCCTTTCAAACCGCAGCGTTTTCACTTGTGTTCATGTCTTTGTCCAATCTGAAGGCATTTTTCCCGGTGGGAAAATAAATAAGGCTGATGAAAACAAAATCTTAAAAGAAACCTACGAAAAGAAGACTTTTCATGCAGCGGAGCAACCAACCTTGGAGGCGCCGCTTTCAGTTCGTGCCACGACCGAGTTTCACTTGGCGGCGCGAGGAAATCCGCCAACATTGCAACCGAAGTCTTTTATTTCAAAAGGAAGTCTAAATAACGCGTCTGGGTGATTTGCAAGTCGTCAAACACAGAACCGGCAACCGCCTGAGTCGTAAACACACACCCTGTTTTGTATGTTGTTGCAGAACGTCCGCGAGAACTATAATGGAACAAGCGCGCCCGTCAAACAACCTGCCAATCAGTCACAACGCGCCAGATGACTGCGGGCGAGCGGAGCCCTCCTTCGTTTAAGTGATGTTAAGAACAAACAATCAAAAGTCCTGCTTGGGAGACCACAGCACATCCACATCAGCGGCTGACATGTAACAATGGTGACATCTAATTTATAGCTCAAGGAGCGTGTACAAGCAAATAAACAGGCATCCCCGATCCTCACGTCCCTCTCAATTTGCCTCTCGCACGCTCCATTGGCCTTTCAGATGGGGAAGCGGAGGGAAAATGGAAAAGTTGAAAGTGTGCAACTTTGAGCTGATGTCTTATTTACAGGTCCGAGACCCCCGGCTCCCTGGAAGGGCCTGTGCAGACAGCCATAAAACACAACGCTCGTCTTCAACACGGGCTCACCGAAACACCGCGGATACTGAGGCCTCATCCAGAAACATTCCTCTTTGAATGCAGCGTTTAAGATGCCAGAACATCTGGGGAGGGATGTGAGGGAGGAGGGGGGGTTGTTTTCTGCAATGCTGAAGGAAAAAAAGAAAAGAAAAAAGAAGAAAAAAAAAACGGGAAAACGATTGATCTCGGCATCTTTTCCCTCCTTTCATTCGTCGTCTCAGACGCCGTCTTCTCGGGGCACAGCGACATGGCAGAAACTTTGAACCTCACCGTGCCCCCATCCAGGGTTTTTTTTTTTTTTTTTTTTTTCCAGCTCGCGATCTCGCCTAACTGCCACATGTTATCTCTGCATCACTGCGGTGACGCCTCCAGGTAACAAGGAGATTAGAAGCAGTCAGAGGCCCATGTACCACAGCAAAGCTTTAGCAAAAGGGGGTCTTTAAATATTTAGGGTATGAGTACGATCACACATTGTTACTCTAAGAGGAGAGGGGAACAAAGACGACAAATCTTTCACTTGGAGATAATTTACATTTCATTTTCGTAACTCTGTTCGGAGACTGATGTCATTTTATTGTGTTGAATTTGACTTTTAGTTAGGAAAAAAAAAAAAAAAAAACGCATCGCTGACATGAACTGTTTTGAACTCTGCAAAACTAAACCACAATCAGCTTTCCCTGGCTCCCGACAAACGCATCAGTGAGACAAATAATCAGCAAACAAATAACACGTGGTCTGAGGAGGCAGCCTTCTCCGGCCTCTTGTCAGAGTCAATTAGAGTCCGCAGGTAATGACCCTATTTGCATTGTAAACCAGGCCCATGTGCGAGAGGGCTAATGGGGCCACTACCTGAGGAGATTAATTGAAAGTGACATCGGCTGAACTCTCCTCCTCTGAAACACCGCCTCATCTTATTTTAATGCCGCGCCACAAGTCTAAACACCGAGGTCAAGTCTTTGCAAACTTTGGCAGGAGTGAGGAGGAAGGAGAAAGAAGGCGCATCAAAGCGGATTTGCACAATCTGCAAACAAGAGGGCAAGTGGACACTTTCAGGTCTGGCTGGCAGCTGCAAAAACAGTCTATGAAAAAACAGCAACAAGGTAAAGACAAATTTGACATTTAATATAGTGATATTATCTACAATTTCTCAAATTTATTATTAAGAAATCTTATAAATCTTGATGAATAAAGTCATGATATTGGTTTTCACCATGACTGAAGTAAATAGCTATTAGTTGGATAACAATTTTCCATGAATCCAAAAACTTCTGAATTATGTTCCTGACAAACTGTATCGTATTTTGAATCCATTTCGACCTGCCTCACTGCAGCAACCTGTGTGGTTTTCAGCTGCGTTCGGGATGCAAAAACTGTGCACAGACGCAGACAGTTATTGTATCTTTCTGATTACTTTTAATGACTGACAACACAATATTCTAAATATATTAAAATGAATAATCCCCTCCTGCTAACAGCCAGGTAATGAGAGCTATTATAGATCCTATAGATTGACAGAGGGACCGGGGGGGGGGGGGGGGCGGTGAGCACACGGTCGCATTTCCTACTGTTTGACATAAAAGAGCTGATGTTCTACCTGGAAAAGAAAAACAGATGGTGAATAAAAAGAAGCGTAACACATTACTGACAGCCCCTCTTGTCCTGTTTAATTAGTCATATTATTTGTAATTATAATACGGTTACAATCTTAACAGTACACAACTCTCAGGTCCACCTCTGATATGAAAATGAAGGAAACAAAACACCATTAATGTGCCCATCTGTTTTTTTTTTTTTTTTCCCTCTCTCCTGCACATAAAGCAACAGCAAAAGCAGTCATTTGTTCTCATGGCCAAGGGCAGGAGACTTTCATTTCCTGAGTGAAAGAGTAGCCTACTCAATTGAGCGGGCAGAAGGGATGGGTGGACGGATGGATGGGTGGATGAATACACAGCCAGGCAGAGGAGGTGGCCGCAGCCGCAATCTAATTCATTTAATATTGTAAAAGAAATGACCTTGAGATCAGAGAAGTGCTGAATTTCTCCCCAGACGGCAAACAGAAACAATGGAGCAGTCCTAATTGTGACATTACAATCCGGCACACAGGGAGCGATCAGAGGGGGATTGATTAGAGGAGTAGAAAGGTGGAAGACTTTGTGAAAAGGTCATTGCACACTCTACCTGGAGTTTTTCAAATTTCTCAGCCCTCCGCTTTCTCTGCAAATGCAAACTAAAGTGGGGGGGAAAAAGAAAAAAAAGTACAACTGCTGTGTGATTACAGACTTTCTGGACAGCGATATTTCCCCCCGCCCGCATTAGTGAAATAAGATGGTAATTCACCGGGGTGGGGGTGTATCCAGGCAGAAAATTATAAGACAAAAATAAAGACGGAACCGAAAGGGGACTCTGGTTCTCCTTGCACCTCCAGCAGAGGGGCTGATGTGGGGGTTAATTGAGGAGGTTAACAGGGGGTGGTGTCGGCAAAAGGTCAGGCTGCCGTTGCAGCCAGCGGGAGGTCGCCGCTCCCCGATGACCTCCGCCAGTGTAGCCGGCTGCGCTCCCATGTTAATGCCGACGCTGTTCCCAGGTTAGCGCCCCCGTCTAATGGGACCAGAGAGGGAACCGTGCACGTCAGATGTCAGAGGGGAGACGTTAGTGTTTGCAGATGTGGTTCAAGTCGTGTTGTGACGCCCTGACAGGATCCGAAAGTTTCTCTGCAGTGTAAAGGAAAAAAAAATCAACCGCACTCATCATCTGAAAGTATTTCAATATTATAAGAAATTAGGAAAGTTACACTGGAAAGAACGTAATTACAGGTGGCACAGATGCAGCGCAAGGCTGCAAAATCCCCAACGTTTTGTCACGAGATCAGTCAGTAGGATCTGCAACGCTCGCCATCAAAGGGCAAGTTTCTGCAGTCAGGTAGAGTATGGGCGAAGTGCCAGGGAGAAACCATCGCTTCCAAAAAACGCTCAGACTTCACAGGGAAGGACCTCCCACCAACCGTCCAACATGGGCAAAGAAAAGCTCAAATTTTTTGTTTTGTTTTTTTTTACTACTTCAGGGATACTTGGTTACTAAGTAAAGCAACTGCACTGTATTTGCTAGATTGATGAATTGGACACAAGACAGCTTGATTAAAACAAAACAAAGAAAAAGAGGACAAAAACAAACATTTTCAATAATGTTTTATTTATAAAAACTGTTCTCTTTGATATTTAAGATAATGTACAAAACTAAAAGCATGAGCTGTAAACTCTACGAAAAGCAACGATGCATCAAGATGAAAATAAGAATCATATTTCAGGCACAGCAAATCTAAGCACAACAGCATGATAGAAGACGACGACTATCACTTATATTGTTTTTCCTTTGAGATAAATTCTTCACATTATCTATATCGTGTTTTCTTGACACTCTTTAGCCCGTAACAAACATGTGTTTGAATTAATCAGAAACGTGAGAATGAGGTTTCTTTTTTTTTTTTTTTTTTTGCATATTATCCAACCTTCTTCTGCACTGAACAGTGCTCTATTAAGATGTGCTGTGCACGACGGCACATTATCTCTGACGGCTTTAGGAAGGGGGCTTTTTTTTTTTTGTGTTGCCATTTAGTAAGCAGTGCTAATGAGGGCCAGCGTTAAGTATCGTCTCTTAAACAGCATCAAAGCGGATCTCCGAGACAAGCAAGTGACTCTCGCTGGTGATTCACCACAAACTCCTCTCGTAGCGATGCACTGAATTAAAGAACTGGAAAAAAAAAAAAAAGGGAAGGAAAACTGCCTTTACCCTACATTGGTTTACCATTTCTACATGACAGCTCATGATTCCTTTTTTTTTTTATTTTTAAATTGTGAGTCAGTGGGCTTGATACCCAAAAGCCGCTTATATGGCAACAAGGGTCATCTTGTGTTTTTCCTTTTTTTCTTTTTTCTAATTCCTTATCATCGCAGCCCGGGTGAACAGAGCGCAGTTCAACCAGTCACACTTCCACGATACGCAAAACTCTCATGAAAATATAGGACATAAGCTGTGCAAATTGTTTATATCTATGTGGAATTCCATACAGCCAGCTGGTCACAAACCGTGAGCGCTTTCACTGCATTTCCAGTAAACCCGAGGCTTCAAACACCAGCAAATCAAACGCTTGAGATGAGAACGCTTGAGAACACTGGTTCACTTAAAGCTATTTTTCCCCCCAAACACTTAAATGCATCTCAGTGATTTTGTGCAATTATTTCCTGTGATAATTGGAATTTTATTATGAATCCTACAAAGAAAACTTCCAACTTCCTCTTACTTTCTGTGTCAGAGAGCAGACGTGATTCAACTTCAATAATTTCACCAGTTTTGCAGTGCTACAGTAGATATGTCTGAATGGAAGTTTCGCAAAACAGTATAAGATCAGAAATGTATGAATCATCACATAACCCTTTTACAGTGTTGTACAGTATGAAGACTGCAACGTCAGATCTGGAGCATGGAAGAAACATGCTGGAAAACGAAACCCGGATAAAAGCAGTGATTGAGTGGAATGTGCACGTGTGGTATTTAACATGTTGGTCACTAATGCATCTAAAGGGTGAAATAGACAGCATTCCTGATGTAACGAACTTTAAAGACAGTCTATTATAATATTTTCCCTCATGGGATACAATATTTACAATGAACTGAAGACTAAACTGACAGGTTTGCATATCTGGAGTTACCTAAAGGCTCCTGCTGAGCTGATTCTGATGGAGAAGCCCAGTGTCAAAATACATCTTTCAAAGCATGCGTTACACGATCGCACCATGCTGCTTCACAAGAGAGAGAGAAAAAAAAAATAGACCTTTGCGAACACATACGCCACGCACAGACACATATTTTTCTGTCTGTTGCTGAATTCAAAGTGACGACAGCAGCAGCAGTTTCCTTCTATATTTTCATCCAGGGTCCGCTGGTCTCCTGCAGAGACACCCCGGTCCAAACGCAGGTTTCCCACCTATGTGGGGAAGCATATGCCGCAGCACTCCATGCAGATTTCCAGGCAATCCGAGGATTCGCAGCAGGCGTCCATGATGCCGCAGTCCATGTCGCACGGGCAGTTGCAGTCGTCGCCCAGGTCGTCGGCGCAGCAGCAGCAGCAGCAGGCCTCCGACGTGCACGCGCCGCACGAGGCCTGGGCCACCACCATGTTGCAGAGCGTCAGGAACTCGCAGAAAAGGCAGGCCAGGATGCAGTGGACGCAGCAGTCTGGGTCCGTGACAGGAAGGGATGTGAATGAAATAAAACCAAATCAAATTATTTCTTTAAAAAAAGAAGAAAAAAAGAAAAAAAACACCCACATAAGCAAATATTTTTAATAGGAAATTAAATTTCCACCAAAACAAGGGAAGCGGTAGTGTAGCGTGAGTGGGTGAATGAGGCATGCACAGCAGGCTGACGATTGGAGCAGAGGGAGGAAGCGTGTTGCAAAGAGGGTGATGGCTGCCCAGGCAGGGGGGCCGAGGAAAATAAGAAAATTCAGAGGAATAATTCCTCTCCTGCAGTTTTGATTAACACACTGTTAAATAATTGTGGCATTATCATGCAAACTGCTGGGGAGATCAAACAAAGATGATTAGCAACGTCCAAGAGTCTCTCCCTGGCAAATAGGTAAATTAATGCCGGCAACGCTCACACCTCTGATTAACATTTAACCTTGTCCCAGACCCTCTTCATGTGTCTGGCGCAAAGTTTCCGGCATGTTGTTTCGCAGCAAACGAGCGATTCCCCGTCAATTTACTAATGCTCTCATTAACCGGCATCAGCGTGGTTCTAAATGCATTAAGCGAGCTACAACAATTATTAAAATGCGGTCTGAAAGAGCATCGCCTTTGCACACATATCTTTTAAGTTTTGCTGCGAAACTTCCAGGGAGTTTGTTTGCAGTAGCATGCGATAGCTTTTGTTACTATTTTTATTTCTCGTGAGTAAATTTGCATTGGATTTTTTCCCCTTCAATATAGAGGTTTCGATCACAGTGAGTTCATCAGATCATATATTGAATTTACCTCATCTCATCAATTGCTTTTTTTCCCCCCAACAAACTTCGAGGTATTTTTACTCTGATTTGCTCTGTGTTCCCAGCAGCAGCGAATGGAAGCAGTAAGAGAGGAGGAGCACCAGGAAGTTAAACCTTTGGGGAGTTTTTGACCTGAAGTCCTTTCTCACTGATTTTAGCCAATTGTAATAAAATGCTTATTAAGAGTGTGTTGTCGTAGTGTGAAAACCAACGGGTGTGATTAAAGATGAAGTGACTTTTTTTCCATCCTAATGAAAATTTCATTTGATCTGTTGCAGGATGAAAGAAACGCGTGACATTTTAGATGCCCTTCAATGATCGCATCTACTTGAACACGTGCGAAGTCCTCAGACACAAAACACAAGATGAACGCACAGAATTGATGCTTTAATCAAGACTTTCCCCCCTTTCTAGAACTCGTGCTGTTGAATGCAAGTCGCTGCAACACACCGCCTCCTGCAGCCGTCTCCGTTTTGAGCCGAGACGAGCGCTGCGCCGCAGCTTTGCGGCGTTAAAAAGACATGATGTGGATGGATGCAGAAAAATAGCATTACAAACAGGGCACATTTGCATAACTTTCATCACCCCATCTTGAGCTGTCAGAAGGGGCTGTTACTGATTGGGTTAGAGGGAAAGCGAAAAGAGGAGAGTGTGGAGGACGGAACGGGAAGCTGAGGGCCGCTGAATGCTCATGTTTGATTAATCAAAGTAGAGGTCTTTTTTTTTTTTTTTTCCCCTTCCTAATTTTGCAGTGGTAAGGCCTGCAGAGCTGACCAGCAGCACTCGCCGACTGCGATACAAACAAGATAGCGGAGGGAACATGAAACGGGGGAGCATGTGCGTACGTGTGTCTGTGAGGGTGCCTGAAGTTTGAATGCATCTTATTATCCTTATCAGAGGCCATAACATTAGCGGTGATGGAAGATTCATGAGAATAAACCCCTCGCTATTGAACATCAGGGGTGAACGTGCAGTAAACTGCTTTCGGGCAGATGGTGGATTTGATTCATGCTGGCATATCAAAACTTCTAACACATTTTATACTGGCGTCCGCAGTAGTGCGCTGCCATCAGAGTGTTACAAAATGCCAGTGAGAGCGATGAGTTCGGCCCGACCACAGCCTCATGCACAAAACCTCAAAGTTCAGCCTAACAAACTCTGAAGGACCCAGAGGGTATAGCCATGCCAGCATTGAGAATGTAACAGCATGCTGTGAATACGATACAAACACAGTACATAGGCATTAAGCAATGGCCAGCCAGCTCAAGTATTCACTTGGATGTATAATTCAACACCAGCGATTAGTCTGGATCTTACAGAAGCCAACAGGGAGGAGGGGAATAAGGAGGCGGGGGTCGTATACTGTACACAAGAGAGCTGGACGGAAGGCACATCTCCATGAAAACACAGAGAGACGGACGGAAAGGCAGACAGAGACAGAGTGAAACCAACCAACAGACAGACCGAACAGCGTACACTGACAATGCTCCTGTTTAATGTCAGCGAGCGGAGATGAAGCCCAGAGTTTGCAGGCCAAAAACAGCGTCCGGCGCCTCTGAGGAAATAGTATGAGACATCTGGAAAGCTAACATCAAAAAAAGAGAAGGGAGCGGCATGACACAAAACAAGCTGGATGGGCCTCAGAGCAGCAAGCTGTGCAAAACATTCAAACTCACAAAGAGGGAGAGAGAGAGAGAGACAGAGGGCGAGATAGCAAGTCAGTCAAAGATAAAGAGAGGGAGACTGATCAGACAAAGCCTTGGTGGCCATGGGAATGCACAGGAGGCACACATGGGTAAAGAGGGCAGAGGATGGAGGATGGACAGTGAAGGCCCACCACATGCACTTGAAAGCAGGTGTGTTTATAATGCATGACTGAGGGAAAAGTTAGACCCGAGGAGTGGAGCTTACAAAACACACACACACACACACACACACACACACACACACACACACACACACACACACACACACACACACACACACACACACACACACACACACACACACACACACACACACACACACACACACACACACACACACACACACACACACACACACACACACACACACACACGTCTCGGCTTTTGGCTTTGGCAAAGGGCTTACGGCTGTGCTTACGGCCTTGGCCTGGAATCTCCAAATGAGGCTCGAGCAGCTCCAAGGCCTTAATTGATTACACACAATTAGCACAAACACAAACCGGATGAAAAGAGTTGGGACGACCCACCGCACTGAACAAAAGGCGGCGCGGTGAATGGCTCCTCTGAAGCGGCGCTGCTATCGCAGATTGGCTACGGTGCCAACGGCATGTGCCAAGAAACACAGAGCACAACAGAATCCCCAGAGCTAGCTCCTGCTAGCTTACGCCTTTTATTTCCCGTGTTCAGGGGACTGTTTAGGAGGCTAATTTCACAGGCAAACAGATTATGTTAATCCATGTAAACATTCAAACACAACAGCTTGGCTGTTTTCCGGGGGGAAATAAATAGTTGAGAGCGAACATATTGATTCTGAGAGCTCTCGCATCTGCAAATAAGCAACACAAAAGCCATAATGAGACTTGTTGAGCGGTCGTTTTATTTTTTCTTTTTCTCCCGGCGCTCGCTCTTTTCTGTTCTTTACCAATTAGGATGCTGAAAACATGATGCGTGTGGAATATCTCTGGTGGATGCATTCCACCTTCATCCGCCGAGCGTCGAGGATGCGCGCTTGCCTTCTTGTTTTGTTGACGCGCTTTTCGATCTGACGCGCAGTTCAAGAAAAACATCATCAAATAAAGATCTGACAGCCCACTTTTCGCTTTCATTTAGACTTATATCTCAGCCTGACCCTTGTGAATATTTTAAAAACACAGAAAACCACATCTTAATCTTCTTCCTTACCTTGGAGCAAATGCTCATATAAAACAAAAAACCCAAAGAGCAAAGACCTTGGTTGAGGTGAGTAAGTGGGGATGGCCCATTCACTTTAAAGAAGCACGTCTAAAGCATTGCAGGGTATGAACTCCAGAAAAAGAAAAAAGAAAACACAAGCAGGTCCATAAATACACGCACCGCCGCAGAGCACAGCAGTCAGAGCATCGAAGCAACGGGGCCCCGTTAATGAGGGCCAAGGTAGCGCTGACGGGCTGTAGCAAGAGCCAAAAGGGGCCCACGGAGGTGTGAGGGGCCGTGCGGGGCCTGTGGAAGGCTGGTCACGACTTTTAATAGGCACCCCATGCTCTCCAGCCTTGTTAGGTGGTCACACCTATCTGGCCGACGGAAAGGGACCGGCAAAGTGCCTTCATTACCGGACTCACCTCAGCCTTACACCTGACAAAGTGACGGCTTCCCTGCACGGCAAACAGACTCTCTGACTTGTTGTTAAGGAAAATAAAAGGAACCGGGGCGAGACGAGACATCATTTGTTTGACGGGAGCGATAAATATGAGAGGTCATGCAACTTCCATCATTAAAAGGTGAGAGACGGGAAGAATTTATCAATATCTGACAAGGTATTATTTGGTGGTTTACAAAATGGTGCAATTGTGGAAAACTAAGAACCACTTCCTGTTTGATTTAGAGTATTTTAAAAAAGAAAGGGTATAGTATGATGCAGAGACAGAGTCATGCCAGCGATGGAGCGATGGAGAGGTTAGTATGAGCGCGAGTCGGTCCAGGTTTCAGTTCCTCGCCGTCATCCTGATCGGACACTCACCTTCTGGTAGCGGAGGCTTCTGTGAGCCGGTCGAACTGCCTTTGCTGCGTCGGCTGCTGTCGCTGTTGACGGACAAGCTGGACCTCAGCTTCCTCTGCACCCGCTGCGACACGGGCGTGGACGGCTGCTTCCTGGGCTGCTCCGTCGCCGGCGCGCTGACCGCCGCTTTCGAGCCGGCGCCTGGCCCGCCGCGCGCCGCGCTTCCGCCAATGCTGGCGCCGCAGGAGCACGTGCGCCTGGCCTCGGCCCCGATGCCCGGGTGGATTCCGTTGCCGTTACTCAGCGCGGTCGTGCCAGCGTTGCTGTGGCGAAAGCCATTTTGGTCCTTGGTGGCGTTTCCTTCGGCAGGCTCTGAAGGGACCGGCTTGGAATCCGGTCCAGGCTTGGGCTGAGCTGGAGAGAAAGAAAAGACGACATTTTCAGATTGAAGTTTTAAACTGTGCATTCAACGCAATTTAAAACTAATGACCTCCAGAGTCCTCCAATTAAAATCCTGCTGCAAAAAGGAGTTGTGGATGCCTTTAGCATAACTTCATTTCAGCTGAAAGACAACTTTTGTGTGCACTCCGTGCACCTTACACATCATATATCTCATTCGCGTAAGAAGTCGCAGCAGCCTGTGATGTTTGGTTCTCGCCAGACGAGCACAGTAATTGAGACACGCCTTTCTGTGCGGAAACCACTCTCAGCAAACCGCGCCACCATTTCCCAACATGATAATATCGATCATATAGCGAACATCTCCACCCGGGAATGACAGAGGAACCTCATATGTGACAGGATCACAAAAGCCATTGCTTAAGGCAGACAAGACATTTGTGCGAGCGCTACCTCGTGTGAGTTAAGATCAGCGCAGGGAAAGGGAGATTAAAACCGTAAGAAAGAGAGAGACAGCCTGTGATAGTGTACATATACAAAATGGCTGCTGTCTGCAATGGTAATGATCTCTCCTCCTCTCTGAAAGCTCGGAGATGGCCTCAACTAGTTTTTCTAAGTGCGTGTGTGACAGCGACAGAAAGTCAGGAGACAGCGACCTGTCTGATAAGAAAGAAGGGGAAGGATGTGAGTGAGCAAAGGAGGTGGCATTTCCCTGAGAGGAACACCTGCACATTCAGCTCTACTGGGACTTACTGCTACTTTACCTTCCCTCCACATCAGAGCTGCTGTGCATGTGCACACGCTGCCAGATTTTCTGAATTATTCATCTCTTCTTAAGTTTCTCTGTGCGAGCCATACTGATTCTTTCTTTCCCTCTGTTTATTACTTTCTTTATATACGTTGAGGGCGGATCGTCTTCACAGACGAACTTTAACTCGGGCTTAGTTAGCAGCTGCGTGGCACAAGAGTCTCGCAGCTGTCCACAAATCAACAAATTTTCCAAAGCGGATCCAAACACATAGCTTAATATGATGCTGGTAATTTCTTTCCATCACTTATTTTTCGTTCTGTCAGTGCACCAACAAGCGCAATTACAGTTAACAAGGGTGGGAGAGCGAGTGTGGGAATCAGGCCTCGCACTTTTTAACAACACATCACCCTGGGAGAGGCCGGACGTGAATGTGGATGTAAAACAAAGCAATTAAATACACACACTGGGTTTTGCCTTCTCCTCATTCAGGCTTCTGCATGCTGCTCCGATAAACAAATATAGACTTTAGGGATCAGGAATCCATGCAATTTGAATTAGACAACTGGGTAGCACACGATAGAATTCATTATGCAGTGATTTAAGGCCAGGTTGATGGATTTTCTCCTCCAAAAGACAAAAGCCTTGCAGCCTGCCCATGTCAGTGCGGGTAGAGGATGAAGCTTAACAAGGAGACTCCGAGAGGGAAGCGTTTGTTACTCTCTCAGTTTTACACCTGACATTTTTAATATTATGTACAGTCCATTATTTAATCTGTTTTATTCTAGTCAGACAGGTTTACAAAATAAAAACAGTGAATCCTTACCAGGATGGACGGAGATGATCTATTCAACAGAACATGAGTGCGTTTAAACATGTTTATCAAGCGTGGCCCTCCCACAAAATACACTACCAACTTGTCACAAATGTGCAAAAAAAAACTAAATAAGATGCAATAAAGAAGCAAATCTATCAATTTCTGATGGGGGAGCAAATATTCCTACATGCATCAACAGAACTCTGAGTTATCAACCAGGTCAAAATCGTCTTTTTTAATAGTGATTTCATTTGTGCGTCAAACCTTTTGCCTTTTACCGTTTGTCGAGAAGGACCCGCTAAAAACAGTCACAATGCTGCATTCTGAAATTTCCTCTAAGAGCCATGAATGATTAGAAGTACAATCCTTGTGTACTTTTTTGGAGAATGGAGATGTGGGTAAAAAGTCACCGTCAGCCTGAACGACATGATTTAGTCAGTTGAAACAGCCCCAGTGTTTCTTTTTTTGGTTCTTATTCTGAGTCACTTAAGTCAAGGCAGTCAACTGTTTTAGGAAACAAGACGCACCAGGCAACAAGACTGAAATGTAGTTTTTCCCATGGAACAAATTACCCTGTTGAAATTGTAATTTTCTGCTCAAAAATGTCCATTAAAAAAAATACACAGAAGCCAACTACAAAAACTAAACTCAAGTGCGTCGCATTGTTACTTTGTTCCACATCATCGGTTTCCACGTGCTGAGCTGCATTCTCTGATGTACAAACATCAAAAGCACAGTCGGAAATTAATAAGGTCAATGGGGGGAATCCCATCTGCAAGCAATGACTAACTTTTCTAAACTCATTCTGTCAAGACTCTATAAACACAAACATAGCATGACTCACTTTCAATTTACTTACTTGAAAGTTTGAAGACAGAAACATAGCAAACTCACATCTCGAGGAACAGAGTTTCCCAGTTTGCCCCAAGTATCCCACATAAAGCCAACCATTTAACCTCATTTAGAATGAGAGAAGGAGCCAAATGCAGTTTTACAGGCAAACAAGTTCACTGCACAATAGCAGACAGGGAAGAAAAATTAATCACCTTTTCCTGTGAAGGAAGTCACGTTTTAAATTGTCAAAGTATAAATTAGAGTCAGGTGATCAAGCAATAAAGGCATATATCACAAAAATATTTTTCCTCAATAGACATAAAAGATGGTCGAAATTTTATTTTCAGCAGGATCGACAGAGACATTTCACAGTATTTTGCACCAGGACACAAAGCCTAAAATTTGCATCATGCTGATGTACTTATTTTGAAGATATTACATTTTCATGCATGCATTCTATCGATCTGCACTAAATGTGGATTTGTGGATGTTTGTGCACCATTATGAAGTCATTTCACTAGTCTGAGCCCCTCCAGTTTCTCCTTGAACTAGAATCAGTTTTGAAACAGCTGGCTGAAACCCTACAAACATGTTTTTTTTTTTAATGCATGCCACTTTTTGGTATACTGACAGATGGATTTTGGGTCATATCGTCCAGCCCAAGTATAAATAGCTATTAGAAAACCACAAGGCAAAAACCACAGCACAGTAATGGTGACTCTGTGACACATTGTAAACTGTAAAAAAGTAGTCCAAGGCTAAGAAACGGTGCGCTTTAATCGCAGGTTCTGGAATAGTCTTTATTTTTATCCCACTGATAAAATGGTGACCGAGATTAATGGACACAATGCAGTAATATTCATAATCATTGATCATAATAATGACATTACTGTCAAAGATGGCAATGACAGACCTGTACAGTCACCATAAGACAAATGGAGAGATAATGAGAAAAGGCAGAAATACTCTTTAAGTCCTGTCAGAATTGAGCTAATAAGTCTAGCGAGCTGAAGGCATTAAACCCTTTTAACATGAATGTTCAGCATGTGCTACTAAATGTCAATACGGCTACAAGTGATGACAAGTTTGTCAGCTAAACAACAGATAATGGAATTGATTAGTTGACCAATTGGCAAATGAATAATTATCATAGAAATGCAATTTCTGTTAATGATTTCAGAAGAAAATGTTCATTAACGAATGCATTAAAACGTAATTGTTGATCATCTACTGAAGTCTACAACTGTGCCTGAAACTTCTCGCACTGCGACCTGATACAACATTAGGCTCGATAATTTCTAGGTGATGTAAAAGTGTCAGGAAGTTTGTGAACATACCATCTGATTCCACCATCGAAGGACGAAACTGATTTATGCAAATATGAGCTGAGCCAGTTAATAAATCCCGACAGAGCAACAATGAAACGGCACCACTGCATGGGCGCTACAACTCAGCGGGAAACACAACCGGCATCAAAATTTGATATTAACTAATCCCGGCAAGTTGTGCAGTGGCAACAAGCCCGGAGAAAAAGGGAAGGTGTCCTGAGATAACCGAATGCGCACGAGCTGACAGGTTGCATTAAAACACCATGTTTTGGAGGAAACACGCCGGACACACACGCATACACACTTCAAATTGGACTTATAACTGCCCTATTTCTAGCACATCAACAACTGTTGAGGGTGTACATTTGTAGTTGAATAAAACATGGTATTCCCCTACACACGCCGTCACACACATCACAGGGGAAACTAGGGGGTGAGTGGTTCTTGACTGTCTAAGCAGCATCCCAATTTGGTCCCAGCTACTAGTAGCTGACAGCCTCAAATATCTGGGGAGCATTTTTAAAAGGCCAGTGTTTGATGGATTCATGAAGAACACACAAATATAATTGCCATTTGTCACCGAGTCTTCAGTGGCTGCGCCACCCAGGGACCGAGCGGCGGAGTGCCTGGAGAGTGCCGGAGCTGCACCAGAGCTGTGCAGGGGGAACGCTCTGTATGTAAAACTGAGCATATAAACACCTCCATTTTTGTCACGGAAAATAGGTCCTACAGGAGGGAGCTGGAAATTGCACCCAAAAGACATGGGGAAGAGAAGGAGGAGTGCATACATGTCTACTGGATATCTTGCACTCACACACACACACACACACGCATGCATGCATGCAGACCAACCTCGAAGAAATATGCATACATGCATGTCAACTGAAACAAAGCTGTACAAACAAGAATTCTAAAATAGTCAGGAACATGAAAATATAACACAAAGGTCAAACAGGGCAGTATAAAGATACTCATTTGCGCGCCGCTACATCAGGAGTCACAGGTAAGGCATGGAGCGGATTGAACAATCACACAATCTCTGTGTTTCTAAAGCTCAGTCCTTTTTAATATTAATGCTCCTGAGACAGAGAGAAACGGGGAGAAGAGACACGAAAGGTGTTTGCCCAGGCTTATTAGAATGCCCATCATAGGCGAGCATAGAGTTATTCAAATGTCACATCATTCCCACCAAATAAACACCACAATCGATCTTGTATTCATCTCCTAATAGCCATTATTACACAATGCTATGAGTTTGTACGCTAACGCTGAATGGAATAGGAGAGTGGAAGAAGCACCTTTAATTTAAGTGTATGAGCACCAAACAGAAAACCGGCAGAATACACAGTGGCAGTTAGCTCTGAAATGCTAATTCCACTAACACGGTCAGTGTTTTGTTTATCTTTTTTGTGCCTCGTATTAGAAAAACATGTATATTTTCTGCTCGACTGGCCGTGTACCTGCATGATTGAAATGCTAATTTGTAAATGTGCAATGACCTAGCCAGGCTCCTCTTACCACCGCCGCCAACCCCCCCCCCCCCCCCCCCCACCTCCCTCCCTCCCTCTCTCTGCCAAAACAGCCTGAGGTATCATCTCTCCTCCTAACAAACAGCAGTGCGTGGAGCGGGCCCTGCCTTTCAATCCAAAGGGATATATTTTCTCATTAGAAATTATACATCTTCCCTGTCCATATTTATAGACGCAAAACCAGGGGAATTATACTGCAGAGAGAGTGAGAGGGACACACATAGAGAGAGGAAAAGAGTACAATGAATGTTATTACAAAAGGGCTCTGATTGAAAATTTCCTTGGGCATATCAAAGCCTCGTTTACCGTTTGACCTTCTAAACTCCCGTACAAGGACTTTCTTTATTGTCTCAGAGGAAAGAGTTGGAAAGCAACAGACAAGTGGCGAAAAGAATCAACACTCAAACGCCTGCTCACAACAACAATATAATAATTTTAAGGTTTGAGGTTGGTGTTAATGCCGGCTTTGAAAACATGGCATGGTAAGTTTATTTTTTACCACTTTATCACAATTATAAGTGGCATGACGTTCCACCTGCCGAAAACTTTAGCTGCACGTCAGTAGTGAAGAATAGGAGTGAATTGACAGCGTTAAACAGCCAGCGAGGACTTGCATTTTATAGGAAAATTAGATTCCCGCATTGTGAATATGTGGGTGTCATGTTGAAGTCAGTGGTCTGGTCTGGCAGGTTTACACAGAGTGGATGGCGACCTGACACGGGCTAACAGAAATGTCGCTTGTTCCACCAAATACACACACACACACACACACGAAAAAAAAAAAAAAAAAAAAAGACGACTCCGGACTTCACACAGCCATCCAGGCACTGTCACTTCATACACACACACACACAGCAGTGTTTTGTGTTTATCCAAGATAAAATAGTGATGATGACGGTCAGGCAGACGATGATGATGACTGCTGAAGAAAGCTAAATTACCTGCTCTGATATTGGATCCTCATCAGCAGGAGTGACACGCTTCTGTGTGTGTGCGCGAGTGTGTGTGTGTTCTGGTAGCTGGCAACAGAACTCTATTAACTGCCTTCACCTGTCAAGGCTGATCATATTGTGTTGCATCTCATTTTAACAGGAAAGATCACATTTTGGTCTGTTTTTCTGCTCCGCTGCAGCGCAGGGGGTGGATATTTCTCAACTGGTTGTCTGGATTTCACACGCCTCCTTTCCAGCCTCCTTTTAATTCTTTGTGACAGTCATTCAGATTTGACTCCTCTAACCTATCTGAAGGGGAAGTGACACTTGAAGACATCACTTAATATCATTTTCATCACACACACACACACACACACACACACACACACACACCTCACCCACTTCCACCCCTGGTGCTGCTGCTTCTTCTGTCCAACAAAAAAAAGAGGAGCAGTGGAGAAGCAGGATATTTGGGGATTTACTCATTTCAAGTTTTGCCGCTGATTGAGTGCTAAAAATAACCCCCTCGGACTTTGTTCGGCTTAATTACATTTTACAGTAGCAAAGGCATCTTGAAAGACAAGAGCCTAATTTGACGAAGTAAACCTCTCAGCGTACTCCGTGCGAGTGGCGAGGTATGCGTGGGAAGGGGGGGGGGGGCGCTGTGACAGGGAGGTGCAGGGAGTTATGTGTCGGGGGGGGGCATCAATTATTTTTTTGATTTAAAAATGGAATATTTTTTCACAGATTAATATGTTTGACTGCAATCTAAATCACTGAAACTCCCAATGAAATGTCAGTTTCTCTTATATGAATCACACTGAGGGACAGCCTTTGGCTTTCAGCCCCACCTCCACCTCCTCCGCCCGAGCTCCGGCCAGAGAAGTCTCTGGTCTCCACTCCTGTGTGGAATTTGGCACGGTGCTAATTTGAGTGCTGCTAATGCAGCAGAACACAAGGAGCGTTCAAAACCTTGCAACTCGTGTGCTGCAGGAGGCTCTAAACGCCGCCTTAGTCTCTACCTCTCCATATTTCTGAGATGAATTCGTACAATCCTGTTTCTGCATTAAGCCTTGTCAAATGTCTTTCATTTTTCTTCATCGGTTTCTTACCAACCAAGAGGGGAGAAAGAGTGGAGTATAAAGGCAGCCGAATGCACTGTAGTGTCTTTAAAAAGCTGCACATCTTGCACGGATTTAGACTTTACACGGCTAGCTCCCGCAATTTCTAGAAAGATCAATTATGACGTGACTCAGAGCAGGCCTGAGGGAGCTGCCAGGCTTCATACTCCAAAAACGTGCTCCACCCTCTCCTCGCTGACGACTCAAAACAAAAAAACCAAGCAACAGAGCCGGAGCGAGCGGGAGGGGGAGGAGAGGGCGGAGAGGGCGGGGGGGGGGGGGGGGGGGGGGGGGGGGGGGGGGTATTTTCAGTTTCAGTTACATCGATGACTCAAATATTCCACCGGCTTCAAAATCTCCTCGCTGAAGTTGTAGTTCCACAGGAAGCTCGCTTGTTTGAAATTCAACAGCGAGCTCGCAGACATGCACATGCGCACACTTGACGACGTTCACAAAAAAAAAAAAAAAAAGACACACGGATGCAAAACAGCAGACGACTCCACACAACCGAATGGATTTTGTGTGCTGCTCTGGGAGCATCCACTGGCGCGGCCAATAGGGAGCTCAGAAATGAGGACCTGGCAGCTCAGCCACTGCTTCTTAGAAGCCAAAATACAGCTGAGGTCTGTCTGCGGGTCAGAGAGGGGATAGACAGTCTATCAAAATACCCCCACACCGAGTTCCTTTATTTGCTCAGTATCAATCTCAGCATTAACCCTCTGCTAATGGGACAGCTGTGGGTCAGCGCCTCGCATCTTCGGGACGCCAATCAGGGCCTTAAGCTGAGAGATCAGCCTTTGGGACAGAGGTGCTCGTCTGCCTCTGAGTGGCTTTTAAAACACAGAGACACCCGTATCGATTTTAGCTCTAGCCTGAAAGAGAAGGGAGGCAGGTTGTGTGTGTGTGTGTGGGGTGGTGGTGGTGGGGGGGCTCGTGGTGCTGGTTGTGTCAGCTGTGGCTGTCTGAGCGTCTGGACGGGAGCCAGCCCCTGGTCCCCGGTCACCCTCCGCTGATCAGGAGGGCTTGACAGAATGACCTAGCAGAGGAGGCACTGAACCTGCAAACACGAAGGGGGCAAGGAGTTGGAAGCTCGGGGGGTTCAGGGCTAGCGAGGGCAACATCAGCAGAGATCCAAGTAATAGAAAAGGGTTTTAACCTTAATGTTGGAGCCAAAACCCTGTTAGAGGCCAAGTAATCCCCCCTGCGCTGCTCTCATTTGAACCGGCTGATTTTTTTCTCCTCTCCGCCCCGTCTCTGCGAAGGGCTGCTGAAAGGCACCGGCATTGTCATACAGAGCGCTGGTTAGCGACATGATAAACAAGCCAAACAGCCCACCGACCGCACCTGAGCTAAACAGGCTGGAGGAAACAAGATCGAGAACAAACAGAAGCTGGTGGAGCTCTGCGCTCTCCCAGTGCTTTTCTACTTTTTAGATACTTTCAATAAATTAAATCGTCTTGAGTGTTTCCTGCCCTCATATCGATATCTGCTTTAAAAAAAAACACTTAAATCAAAAAAGGTCAGTTAGAGTCAGAACATCTCTGAATATCAGAATTGGTTTTTTTTTTCATCATTAAATCAGGTGAAAAGAAAAACTATTCAACCACAATCAAACTAATAAATGTTGCCTTGTATCTCGTGGAGATTTCAAAGGCTGCAGTCCATGAATTGAGGTATGCATATCTAATCATCTGGCTCAAGTATTTTGAATATCTTCAAAAAAAAAAAAAAAATTAACAGTGAATAGTCCAGGGTACTTTGGGTAAAATATGCTAATTAACACACTTGAAATTTCCCATATGAAATCTATCTGCACCAAGACAATGAGAAAATAATTACAACAGAGGTAGAATTACAATGGCCATTTTAATCAACCCCTACACTAGCATTTCACCCTATTTATACAGTTTTTGATTCCATGACCCACTGCTAAGTAATCACTTGAAAATTACGGTTCAGTTTATAATAGGTCTATGCTTTAGACACATTATTTCTGCAGAGACAGGTCTCCGAGGATTACAATAAAGATACGAATCTTGCATAACAACAATCACCATGCAGTTCTTCTGGTTAAAAAAAACATCAAGGGAAAAGGGAAAACTGACATAAAGGTTAAAAAGTATGAAAGTACTTAAGGCACTTTGCTCGATACACCAGCCAAAGTGTGACAGTCTGAGAATGTTGATTCAACACTTAAGCAGCAAAAATATTTCAGCACTGATGATGAAAATTATGATGAAGAAGCACTTGCCCTTTGTTTTATCTTAACAAAACTCTACCAGCTGTCGAGTGTTGAAAAACTTTCTAATTTTGTATATGAATCTCGATTGTTAGAATCTTGTCTGCGAGTCGGGTCAAAGCATTAAACAATCCCTTTAACTGCTTTTATTAGAGGTCACAAAATTCACTTCCGAAAGGTCAATTCTGCACACAGGTAATCACCTTGAAGGTGTGCCACTAAAGAGTCAAATCAGAGATTCACACAAAGGCCAGACTTATGTCTTTCTATAAAAAAAGGAGAGTCATGTTATTTGACCTTCCTTTCTCACTACAGAATTTCCCTGAGATAAAAAAACAGACCCGTTCTTCAGAAGCTAGTAAGGTCGTCTTTATCAACCAGGGATGCATTAAAAAAAGTATTTGAAAATCTGGTGAATAATGCGATGATTAAACTCCTAAAACTGGTGCCAGGTGCCAGCAATTTATTTCAAGGTAAAGGCTGTGGAGGCGAGTCACCCGTTCGGAGGAGATACCAGCTGCAAACCCAGAATGTTCTCTTGAGGAATGTCCGTGTCCCCCACAAGATTCTCCCGCAGCCTCCCCCAGGACGGCTGCACCACTGAGGAACTCTTCACTCACAAGAAGGGCACAAATGCACATTTTTGGTCTCACAAGCGACAGTGGTTAACAATTAAAGTGACTTTTTTGGCCACAGTAAAGATTCATTATTTACCTAGAAAACAGAGGAAATAAAAAATTATGAAACTGGACTTGAAAAGTACATGCAGACATGCTAACTTGACTGAAATCAACACACGATTCACACCTGGATGTATGCAGAGCATCCAGACTGAATCAGGATGAGAAATCTGCACCAGAATTGACGCAATAAGCAGCAAAAAGGCGAATCTGTGTGTGACATAGTGGAGCCAGAAATGGTCCGGTGCTGACAAACTGAATGATTGCACACCACTGCATTGCTTCGACAACAATCGATCACACTCGCATGCATGTACACCACGACATGAGCAGCAGACCAATTAAACGGCTTCATGTAAACAACAAGGGCATGATGGGCCACGGTAAAATTGTGATAGAACCGCCAACCATGTTTACGTTTCTGTTTTGTAAGGACTCGATTTAAAACGGAAACTTGTCAAAGCAGAATTTTCATAACTGAAAGGGGATATGTGTTGTTATTACAACAAGTCAATGTGCTTCCGCTTGTTGTCAAAAGTCACAGTACACACACCGTAACACACACACACACACACACACTTAAATCAGACAGCGGAGAGGGGAAAAGAAAAAAAAGGAAAAGGAAAACAGTGCACGCTGGGATGTAGGCAGGCAGATGATTTCTTATTGATTTCCTGTTTCTGCAGTGAGGAGGGCTCTCAATTACCCCTGAAAGCGAGCACACTGGTGCCCCCCCCAAACAAAACAAAATCACAGTCAGACTGTAAGGGGCTGTGACATAAATGGGTTAATCTAAGATGCCCTGAATGAATTTCCTTGTTTAACCACAAACAGACACGTGTACACGAAACTTTCAAAGACATCACGAAAGCAAAACCTAACTTCTTTTTTTTTTTATTTCCACATAAAGTGGCTACTTTACGCTTATGTTCTCTCAACAGCATATCAGCTGGATGGTTTCTTTGCCGGTCTGTGTGTGTGTGTGTGTGTGTGTGTGTGTGTGTGTGTGTGCGCACGCCGCCAAAAGAGACACTTCATGTGTGAATGTTGAGGGGAGCGACATCAATTACAACGCAAAACTGTTGTCACAGGGGCTTATCTGCTGAGATGAAAGCAAAGCGCGGCTCCCTCCAGAAGTGCAATACTCCAAACACCTGCCAAGCTCGAAAGACCTCCTGACAGATATTCTTTTTTTTTTTTTTTTTCCCCTTCCTTTTTTAAACGCTACTTCAGTAAACAAGCCACCGGCAAGTCATTAAGTCTAAACACAAAAAAAATAAAAAAATAAATAAATAAAAAGGCAGGAAAAGGCGCCCTGGAAAAGTTAACAACACAGAAACAAAAGAAGTGTTGTCAAGAACTGTGTCAAATGAAAACACAATCCTTATTATTGCTTGGCACTTACATGGATGGAAGCAATCAGCTGCTATTAGCCTCTGTTGACACATCTCGCTCTTCTTAGGAACAATGAAACACACATACACAAAGCATTTAGCCCGAGCTTTTGTGACCTGCAATCCATATCTCCGTATCAAGTGAAATTACAGCACTAAAGTGCATCTCGGTTTAATTAGACCTGCTAATAACTCGAGCAGCTCAGTGGCAAATAATTGTTTTGTAAAACCTCGCTGTGCACCACATTTGCATAAAACAATGTGATTAGGCCAGAGTTCCAATCCAGGTTCACAAAGTTTCTTAAGTTGGGAAAGAAAAAAAAAAAACTTGATTAGAAAGAGCCAAGGAAAAAGCCAACCATTACTTTGAAATCGAAAACACATGCCGTTGGTATGACAGATTGTTGGGAGAAGCAAAACCAATCAGGGAAGATGTGAAAACGACACTACGACAAGGTTTAAAGACACTACAGAGTAAAAAAAAAAAAAAAAAAACACTTTTAGAGAAGAGGCTGTTGGCACCTTTTAACTCAAAATAGGTAAACGTTCAGCAAGGGATAAAAAACACTGCGGCTGAGGTTCAATCAGTGTGTAAAGACAGCCACTGCCAGAACCACAAACAGGATTTCCCCACTTCCAAAACACAGGGCTGAGGGTTTGGAAGGAGGGAGAAAAATGGAAAGCCAGGCCGAGCCAAGACTTGGTCATAACGGGAGAATAAGAGAGCACGCATGTCAGCACTCACACGCCAGGAGACCCTGGTATCATCTTGATATTACTATAATTGGTAACACTGAAGCCAATATTTAAGTTGGCCGACTGACCCTGTTGCACACGTGCAGAAGTCGTAGCAGCTCCTGCTCCTGACAGGTGGAGCGTGTTCAGGAAACTCGTGAAATTATCATCATCTCCATGCTAAATAAACACTTGCTGTGGTAAAAGTTCAACATCACTTGCTACAATTAAACGCCTCATTGTTGTTTATCATTACGGGGAGATGTCCGCCCACAGCCTTCCCCGGCCATGAAAACTTACTTCTTACAGGCTCGCAATAATTAGGCTTCTCCGCGGTCACGTGACTTCGTCCTTCAGATGCTGGTTTCCTGGGAGACGGCGTTCTTCCTGATGATTCGGTGTCACAAGCATCTATGGTGACAAGAATTGGACATCACATTTAAAAAAAAAAAAAAAAACCCTGGTGCATACAAGGTGAATCAAGAAATTATCGTGGCTGTCACTGTTTGCTTTAACTCCATCCGATTACAGGTTCAGCTCCTCTAAATTATCGTGTATTACAGCCGTTGCTCCAAATACAGACGTAAACTTTCAGAGTAAGGTTAGCCACAGAGGACAAAACATCAGGGACAGTCATAGATGCAGAGGCAACTCGGCCTATTTCTGCCAGAAAAAAAAAAAAAAACAGGCTTCTGGCAAAATGCACAACATGGTGGGGCGGTTCAGGTGAAGGCCTTGCCAGAGCTCTGGATCTCATTTTCTCTCCTCCAGCTCCCGGGCACGCTCTACCTGCCAAGCCTCTTTTACTGCCATAAAGGCTGCATTCATCTAAATTGGAAAAAGTATGTGGGCAAAAACTCCCGGCCTGATAGCTGCGCAGAAACACACACGAGAGACACTTTCACTCATCTCTCTTAAGCCCGGCTTCTTAACTTCAAGACTTGCTGACGCTTCACTCATTACACACTGCTGCTTTGTTCAATAAATAAACCTTCCACAATGACTTTATTCACTGGTCTGGTGCCAGGTGTCTGCTCGTGGCCTACAATTTTGCTCAAAGTTTCTCAGTACCACACCAGTGGGAAGGTAAAGCCAACCCTTCTGTGATCCTGAAGAAAAATGGGTGAAGAATGATTCAGCAAACCTCGCAATTACGTTTACCAAAGCTCTGCTGCAAGGCTACAACCCCTGGTGTTTGTAAGCAGTGATCGATGGGGGAGTGGAGCGGATGGGTGCAGGCCACAAGCCCTCGACAGATATGGCACATATCTCAGCTCGGAGCTGATGTATGGCGGCGGCACTTGCGCTCGCGGCAGTGCCGCGTGATGCACCGCAGTATTTAGTGATCACGGTTAGAAATAAATTGGCCTATTCTCAGTACATCCACAGTCCCCTGGGAGGGGAAATCTAGTCTTAACTGCAAGTCCCTTTGAAGGTCCAGCGAAAATCCATTCACAACCCAGCAGCCGCAGTGATTGCTTACTTTGTCCTACTTTGCTATTTTTTGACAGAGCCATAATGATGCTTGGTATAAATAGGATGGTTAACGGTTCATTGCTTGTTTGAAGAAAAATGAAAAGGGGGTGTGGGGGTAAGCTTATTTTACATGTGATAATCTTAGGGGCAACTAGAAAGTTAATTAAAAACTATAATTGGCTGTGGTTGCTGTTAATAGTCACCAGGGCGTTTCTTCAGACTTTATTGAGGAAAAAGCACAAACATTATCAAGGCTTAACACTGGAGCACAGATACTGATGTACACTAATAGTCACATGAATATAATTTAAAAAGACAAGGCCGAGATTGTCCCAAGCAGACTGATAAATGCTGATATGTGCCAGTAATCTCTTAATGCATTCACAGACTTATTCCCGACTTATTCCTCTTTTTAAGCAGTTTCTCTCATTTGTTTGACCACAAGACCAATATCAGTTCTCGCTGAATATGTCACTGATATTTATAGCCCCACTTCATTACTACTGGCTGCGTGGAAGAAAAAAAAACATTCCATAAACATTAACAAGCCAGAGCTCCACGTACACATGAAACATGCATTATAAAGCAGAGATTTCTCAGGGTTACACTGAGTGCTTAAAGGTATAATATGCAGCTGTTTTTTTTTGTATAAAACATTCAGGAATACCATTAAATGAACAGCAGAATGTCCTGAACAGGCTGTACCCTGTGTTAGCTGGGACACACTCCAGCTCTTACGACCTGAACATGGAAAAAGTGGATGGATGGATGAACATGAAGCGGTATTTCACTACTTTTCACACTTTTGCTTATTCATTTTGGATTGTCAGCTAGAGCTCCAATATTTCCCCTCATTTCTTTCAGAATGTAAATAAATGCTATTGTGATACCAAGAGTGGTGTTTAGGACGTTTATGTTGTGAGAAATTCAGCTTGGCAGGTTCATGACCTGGATAGACCTGCTGGTAGATGACCTAGTGTGACCAGTTCCTTTCAAACTCCATTTAGTTCAGAGGATAACATATTTAAAAAAAAACTACAGAAACAATACTTCCAGTGTATTCTTTATTATTTTTACACTTTGCAATTGCAAGATTGGACCCTTTGGTTGTATGTTTACACCGCTGTGTTAGAAGAGAGAAAATGCAGCTGCTGCATGACCATTAAAATCTAATGACCGAGACTAATCATGTAATTGTAATAATCAACCCTGATGCGTTTACATGCATTTCAGAAATGCAATAATCAGAAAAGAAAACCCGATTGTTGCAATCCATTATTGAATCTATTTCTTGGTTCATATGCAGTGATGGAGGACTGAAACTTCCTGTTACTTTAAAGACATCTGAGTTTAAAGTTTTTTTTCATTTCATTTATCAAGAAATTATATAATGTGACAACTTCCAAAATACTGGGAAACGATCAAATTTCTGTTTTGGATGTGTAATGGCTCATCACAATAAAAACAACAAAGCCTGAATCTATTGACAGTTTCTGAAACTGCAGAGAGATGCAGTGATTTCTCACTGACACTTGAAATCTGCACCTGGACCACGTGACTTTGAGACCTCAGGTTTGATTCTTACAGGTCAGTCCAGAGTTTCCTCTGTCATGAAAACATGAGCAAAGTAAATGTGTTGCTGATATGAGTTCCCTTCTTACCGTGTGAGGGTGACAGCAGCGGCCTCGTCTCTTGGCCGGGGCTCTTCGCAGGCCCTGCCGGCCCATCCGGAGGAAGGACGGTCTCCTTGGACATGAGACAGGCGTCTTTTACGGGAACACACACGCAGCAAGAAGAGGTTCCTCCCTTTCCTCAGCCCTCAGCGCTGTGAAAACCCAAGTCTCACCATGAGCTCGAACACACACAGTCAAAACAGCCAAAGTGAACTCGGTTCATTCGTCAAAGCGCGAGAAAGTAACGTCGAGCTGAAGTTTGAAAAAAAAAAAAAGTTGCTGGAAATTTCCCCCTTCCCGGGGTTTTATTTAGACAAACCTACCGAAAGCCTCCACATGCAGCCAATTTGTTCACACACTCCCCCCTTTTTTATTTATCAGAAAAAGCGGCCGCCTCCTGCTCGGTGCTGTTTACAGATTGTTTATGAGGCGTTCACGTACCTTTCAAACATGTCAACTCCCTCGCTTCAGACGTGACTCGTTCCCATCCTTCCTCCTGCGGCGAGACGTTCACGGCTCGAGACAAAGTCCAGAAAAGTTTTCCCAAACTTTACTTGGCGCAGCGCGTGGCCGTCCTCAGGTCCGGGTTCAGATGTCGTCGACGCGCCGATACCGATCAATAATCACAACAATAACAATCCTCGACGCTCCTTCGACGCTCAGCAGCTCACTGCGGACACAGGAGTCAGAAACATTTTCATCATATCCGGATTCCTGCAGCCAGCAGAACCGCGCTGCTCCCCTTCGCTTCCCTCGGCGGCTGGGAAGAGAACAAAGCCCTCCCTGAACATGTGTCCCGAAAAATAAAGCAGAAAGAAGCCACAAAATGTCGTTTAAAACAATAAAGACATTTTAAAAAAATGAATGTGTTTTTGTTTTGACTTTTACAAAAAGCGCCTGACTGAAATATTTCTGACTAAACTGTCTGTTCACATGTATTTACTCTCTTGAACCATGGAGTTGTAATAAACCTTAACCCTTTAACATCCTCTCAAAAAAAAAAAAGATGGAAATTGTTGTCTTGAAGTCAGTTTCACAACAGATGTAAACTTTAATCTAAACTCAAACTACTTAACCCTTTATTGAACACTAATCAAACAACTTATAAGTGGAAAATTTCAACATGGAGGACTTTCACGGGTACTTAAAATACCAATTTTGATTCAAATTTAACCACATTATGGACAGTGCTGTGTTGGTTTAGGTGCCATTTAAGGGGCCACACTGTGGAGCAGTTTGTGGAGTTTGCATGTTCTCCACATGCGTGCATGGGTTTCCTCTGGGTAGTGCAGTTTGGCCCCACTGTCCATAAACATACATTTGAAGTTATTTGTGCTTGTCTGTCTCTCTGCGTTTGTCCTGTGATGGACTGGCGACCTGTCCAGGATGTACCCTCCCCACACCCATCGTTAACTGAGACTGACTTCAGCGCTCTGCAACCAGGCACAGGATAGGACTGAAAATGCACAGATTTCATAATTACAGTGTTTCAAAATGGGATACATTTCTTCGTAGGTTTCAGTATGTCATTTAAAAGTCTTGTTTACACATCTCATTCACTTCTATACTGCATGCACGAATTGTCTTTGGTCTCCTCCTACAGGCATGTGATTATTATATATTGATGACGATGGCCATGCTGAGTTTCTGCCACAAAAAAAAATGGTTTTGACTTCACTTTAAATTTATTCAAGCTCACAAATGTTTTGGGAAACTGTACTTGCACTTGACTCAGAACCGTCACTCTTCAAAGCCTCCATTGTCTGGAGTCGCCATGGCTACACAGGAACAAAACTGCTGCATGGAATAAGTCACGGAACTCACCGAAGTTTAAAAAACTGTAAATATACAGTAGAACTACAAAATATACAATGGTTGAAGAGGTGATTTAGACTTTTTTTTTTCTCCATTCTGTTCATGTATAACTTATGCTTTTAAAAAAGCCAGCGCAGCCCCCCGCTGTGTCCTCTGTGTAGTCAGTAGGGTATTGTTAGTGCAGAGTCTTGCTGATTGCCATCATAGCCATTGAACCCTATTGGTAACAGTATAAGTGAGATTTAAGCCTTGGTAACATGAGAGTGTGGAGGTGATTGATGTGAAATATGCCCTCCCTCATTGACTGGATGAACTCCATTTTCTGCTCCTAATGCAGAAATCACTCCGGGTCTCCAGCATAATGATTTACGATGAATCTGTGTCAATGTTGAACTCGGCAAACCCCACGTAATCCATCTTGCAGATATACCTACCTACCCCGCCCCACCTTACCGGCTCTCACCCAGCCATCCCCTGCCTTCATGATGGGAAGGTAAGGAAAGCGTTTCTCTCTCTCTCTCCCTCTCTCCCTCTCTCTCTCTCTACGTCTGTAAATGTTGAATCCATTACAGAGCTGATGTGTAATCACAGAGGACCTCTGTGCCCCCTCAGACTGTAATTACCTGGATACAGATACTCCCTCACTCCATCCCCTAGAGCTGCTCAAAACTAAGAACTCCGTTAACCAGCATGCAGTGCTTTCAGCTTGCCTATCTGGGTGGCGATGTGGAGTTCCAGTCAAGGGACGGGGCCTTGAAGAAGGAAAAAAAAAAAAAAAAAATCATGGATTAAATTAAATCTAAGTAATGAGATTTTGACCTTCCTGGGTGTAATGGCCGTCGTTCACCGCAGAGATTGAATCATAAACACAGTTGAGGTTCTCCCCAAACGTATTCAAATCTTCTGAGGACTGTACATGCAACACAACTGCACCGTGAAATCAACCCCTGTTGTCAGTCTTTGTCTCTCTCACAGAGTGACACCGCTGTTGCTGCTGACAAACATTATCTTGTGTGTGATCATGTGCATAGTGTCATCCTCCCCGCACTCCCTCCCCTACCCCGTGTGTTGTTTTCTTCTTCTTTCAAACTAAGTCAAAGTGGAGCTGGCTGTGTAGACACAGTGGGTTGTCACACTGTGTCAAGCGCTGGTGTCAGCGTTGCATCTGTTGCAGTCACATCTCAGAAGACACAAGGAAACGTCTCTCTGTTGACTTCATCTGTTTGTTTGGCAGCCTGCCTGATTGCTGGAGTGTGTAGTGGCGAAGAGAGGCGCCGGCTCAGTCGGTGCGCATGCTGCCGACAAGCATAATCCTCCTTCGCGAGGGGAAAGGAAGAAACTGCCCCCCCCCCCCCCCCCCCCCGCAAACAAACACCGCCGCTGCAAGCTCCCATGCCTTCCTTGTGCCCGTGTTGCTTGCTTATGTTGAATATATGAAATGAAACTTTTTTTTTCTCTTAACCTGCAAAAAAAAAACAAATTGACATCCAGGGTGTGATCCTACATGGTATATAACAATTATGCTAACACAATTTATTGGTTGACAGCAAGCTAAACAAAAGCTATCACTAGTTTTGTTTAATTGTTTGTTTTGTCTCCGTCAGCACAGGAGCGCTGCCGGTAAAGCACAATCGGATTGGCGCTAATCAACATAAAGCGTGTCTCCTGTTAGTGTATATATTCATTTGAATATTTCCAGTCCATGTCCTATCAGAGAAAACAGCAGTCAGTTTGTGTGATGCTAGCATGCCAGTTCGTGGTCATTAGTGTCATTATGGAAGCATTAGCTCGCAACTGAAACATACAGAGCAGTGAATAATTTGTTACATGAAGGATGACTGTGGGCATAAACGCTGCTCAATGGAAAACACCGACACCCGACGCGGAGAGTAGTATTTAGCAGCAGGACAGAAATTGACAGCATAGGCTTGAGTTTTTGTTGTGATGGCGTAGTAGATATATTTAATTCAAAGGTAGTGGTTTCAGTTCAGTTTCCAGAATTATATAAAAACAGAGAAGACTCAGGTTCTTTGTATCAGAATAGCATGTTAAAAGAGGTGGAAAACTTTCTTAGATACTCAAGAACAACTACATTTATTGATGACGATGATGATTTTAATCATTGTCTTCTTCATTCTGCCAGCTTCACAGTACAGATACGAGTAGAACAAAACTTCAAGACTTGTTTCCTCATGGAGTGAACGTGGCTCAACTCTCACTGTGATACACCTGTATCATTAACTGAGAGGGTTCCCCTCTTTCACCGGCTCCCAAAACCACATTTGTTTTTTATTGAAGTACAACTTTCAGAGACACTTACCGAAAATGAGAACTGGCTGCAGGACAAAACATCTGTAAATGTCACTAATGAGCTTATTTCTCAACAGATGGTCATCTGATTCTGAAATGCAAAAGCTGGCCCTCGCAAAGACTTTAATGGCCAGGTGAAAGAGTTGAAGGCGTCGCTTTGAACAGTGAGAACCAGCACCTGCATCTGATCAAACCCTAAAACATTTTACGCAGAGGTCCATGCAGAATAAGTAGAACTTAATAAGAGAAGCTTTTTGAAGCTGACCCTGACATCAGCTGAACCTTGATGCCCTCGCATGATTAATAGCATGATGGTGAGACTTTACCCACCCTCCCTCAAAGCGGAGGCTTTTTTGAGCCCGTCTGATCAAAACGTTCAACTCTTTATTGGTCCGACTCACAGAGAGGGCAGATTTTGCTTTTTTGGAGTAAGTGTCTGAATGCAAAATGAACTTGGAAAGGACATAAAGTGATGGATTCATTAAGGATTGAGCTCGCTGTGATCAGAGTGAAATCTGTTACAGTGATTGATAATCCCTTTGCTGTAAATAAACACCATGTTTCTGAAGGAATTCGAACTCCTGGAGCTCAGCAGTCACTCACGTTTCTGCTGGTGTAGCCGCACATCTGGAATCTCGGTTTGGAGTGAGAAGAGTGCACGTAATCACTTGCAAATGTTCACACAAACGCACCAGACTCCATAAATATGTATCCCTCGGACCAGGAAAGAGAATAGCAGGTGATTGACGATTAAAGCTGACGTTAAAAAACAAAAGGAGCCCAGTCGGCGGGTTATCACAATAACTTGGGGCCAGGCGATGCGAAAGCCACATGTGAGGAAGACGCCTGCGCCGCAGATTTAGAGAGGACTCAAAATGGCTTCCGCCGGCTATCCGAGCAATATGAGATCAAAGTTGACACCCATCTGTGGTAAATTTAACTTTATTGACAATCGTCCAAAGTCACCAAGACAGCAACTGTATGTGAGCCATCACTCAGGCTCATTGCCCTGCCATATGTGGATGTGATGTGGAAACTACACAACTGGTGTAAAACTTCAGTCTGAATGCAGGCCACTTGATGTAAGGAGCATGAACACTCAGTTAACCTTCTCACACATATGATATGTCAAGACTGCAAATAAAATACTCTAAAAGTGTAAAATTGGGAGTTTTGTATCAACTACAAATAGAATTTACTCCTGAAAGTTTGGGTTTCTCGTCGTCCTTTGGTGCCTTTGTTTTCCAGTGTGGAATGATAATCAAAAATGTCAAGCTCTCTGGATTTCTATGATCCTGTGCAGATTTGCGATTAGCATAAACCATAAGCCAAGCTCAAGCGACACTGGCTAAAATCGCAGTGGGACGCTTATTTGTTAAGGCGTGACGCTCTGCACCCTCTATGTCCTTCTCTGAGCGCGTACCCCTGAGTCCTGTTAGCGGCACCCCCCGGGTTGAGGAAGATCAGATTTTACCCACAAGCACACGCACCCGAACGCACAAACGGCACACAAACAAAACACAAAATGAGCTCTCTTATTCAGCCACTGCGCTTCCTCACACGCACACACACGCAGCACTCCCCGCACGCTCCTTCACACCACAAACATACCTATTTCCTGATTAATTGGATGCCCTGCCTAAGCTCCCTAAATTATGCTTTGACATAGGTTGTAATTAAATAAGACAAATTCGGGAAGTGTATGAAATCTCTCATTTTCCGAGCAGAAATGTGAGTTTTAATTTACCTCACGCCGAGACGAGCTGTGGTCACCTGCAGTGAGCCAATTCGCCGTGCACGCTCGGCGCATGATGTCTGACTTGGACAGAATGCGTCATTAAAACAAACCCCCCCCCCCCCCCTCAATGCCAATTTATGGAATAGCGGTCAAATATTTATCCAGTTGATGAGCTGGGCTGTGTGTTCCTCCCCGACAATAATTAAAGACAAACCCGAGGTAAAGGTGAGCGGCAGCCATGGCATCATTTCACAATGACCTGCTTTGAATAAGAGGCGGTGGACAATTTGAAAACACACCGCCATGTGCTTTTATGTTTTGTTTAGTTTTTTTTGCTATTTTGCGTGCGTGATAAGTGTGAGGGAGCGAGGAATACGTGACGCGGCTGCGGTTGTTTGTTCCTGTTTGCATGCCGAGTAAACATCCAAAATGTCAAAGTGGCTCTTTATCCAAACTAACCTCTGCGGCAGCTGCGTGAGGAATGAGCGCTGGAAAAAAAGATGAGCTTGCCTTGTTGATCTAAACCTTTCGCCTTCGCCGAAGCACAACAAACAGCGCTCGCCATGACACGGTGAAATCCTATGCTCTCGTCAAAAAAAACAATTAATTTATTCTCCTTTTTCCACTACACACACACACACACGCACAACAGACTTCAACAGACGTGCCGGCTTCTCCCAGTGAGTGGAAGCTATTGAGACGTAGCCGTGAATGGGTCTGAGCGGTGCATTGTGGGAAGGGCCTGTTGCGAGAGCGAGGGGTTTCTCAGGCGGGGATCGCAGCCTGAGGTGCTGCGTGTGTCCTGTCCAATGAACAGCACTCAGCACCCGGGGAGAACAACGAGAGCAGAGCAGTTCTGAAAATCAATAAACTACTGGAGCTCTCCTTGGTCTTCTTCATAGAGAAATAACAGCATGCCAGAGTCTATCTGTGTCTCTTTATTTTCCCCTCCTGTCTCCTTTAATACCCTCTTTCTCTTCAGCTTTTGTTTTTACACACACACACACACACACACACACAGCCAGTGCAGCCCATGCAGTAAACACATTCACTCTTTCAGCTCTGAAGACATGTTTCCTATATATCTCGCGGTTAAATATACCCTTAGAAATGTCACATTTAATCTGGGGGACTCGCAGCATTAACGGGAAGATTGCGAGACGCGCATAGAAACAAGTCAGGACGGGAGAAAAGGAGGATTTTGTAAATCTCCCATCAAAGTTGTCTAATTATGTTAATCAAGAATTCTCCAAATGTCAGCGTTGCTGGAGAGGATGAGATTTGGAGCGAGGATACTGTAAATGATGAACCAACCAATCAGCTGGACCACAATGATAGTAATGGCAATTAATTAAGTCTGACACGCTAAAGAGGCGGGCTTAAATCACTGGCACTCTTCAAGAGATGAACACATGAATTGATATCAAGAATCAATTTTGTCGCGAGATAAATATTTTTCCTACTCTGAATCAGTGTCGACTTTGCAAAACATTAAAGGAAATTAAAAGACGGGGGAAACACGCCGTGTGTGGAGAGCGACGTCCACGAGTTGGTGCGAGAGGATGTTTATTTACACCAACTTTCAAGCATTGAAAGGATTTTACAATGGAAAAGTTTTCATCCAAATATTCTCGAGCTGGTTGTGAATGCAGTCTTTTTTCAAAACAGAGGGAGTATGAAAGGATGTTTTTAAAATACCACTGTCTCCCTAGAAGAAAACCCCCAGACACATCCACACTGTGGAAGCTGTTTTTTTTTTTTAAAAAAAAATCCTAATGAAAATAAAATATTACCCCGCACAGCAGAACGTGCTTTCAGACCCCATAAAGCTCCACGATGTGTGTAAGTGGCAGACATTAAAAACAATCATGCTGTTTATTGTGTTTGCAATAATTAGATCTTTAACAGCGGGAAGCTTTCTCCCTCTGATTCCCTAATTTGATACAATATTGTCTCATGGCTGTGCCACAGGTTAACCACATAGGGAGGAAACATTAATCTAATCTAACACTTTATTCCGAACTCCGGGGGGATCTCTGCTAAGTGTTGCAATATCTGGCTATTAAACTAATGTTGTTGTTTGTTTCGCGACGAAACAAATAGGATTTGCTTGACGAATTAGTCCCGTTGCTCAGCGTAGCGACTGTGGAGTGTTTACAGCTGAGCGGCTGGAAAACTTCCAAATTAAATGCAGCCTTCTCACTTCATTTCATCGCCGATGTCGTCTTGTTGAAGTGAATCATTTGGAGCCCCGAGGCTCCTCTGTGATATACAATCAATTCAAAGACACATGAATAATTTGTGAGATATGTTTCCGGGGACGTCCTTATAATTCTTGATTACTGACTGTATGTAACACAGATGATTAAAGCTCCCGCTACATCTTGAGTGTAACTGAAGAGGAGCTCTGTTTACGACGCCCAAAAGTTTCCCTTGGATTTGAAAGCGTCTTCTCTCAAACTTGTTTGTTATTGCTGGCAGTTGGCGGCATGATGCAGCCCGATAATTCCCACAACACCCCTGAACTCTCCGGAATGGGCTTGAGATGGGACACAACATTACACCCTATTTGCATGTCATTAGGAAAATGGAAGCCACCTCCCCCTGTGGGTTTAACCCCTTATAAATATATTTAAATATATAAATATCATGAATACATTAATTGACATAGCAACCACTAAAAACACACCCAGGTCCCACAGGCTTTGTCTATTTTTTTTTTTTTTTTTTTTAAGCCGTCATGTGCGTGCGGGCGACTCCAGCGCACACCTGGAAACACGAAACAACAGAAAATCATTACCGCCGTGCTTCGCCCAACTTATCCCTGACCTTCTCATAAACACACACACACGGAGCCTCACACTCCACCCTCTATAAAATAGCCACACATCCTCCCTCGCCACCCACACCACGTGTCACGTAATCCCGGCCCTCTTTCTGGCTCTACAGCACAGAGTGTGTCTCTCTCCGTCTTTCTCGACTTCCCCCCCCCTCCCTCCTTTGCTTTCCTCCCGCGCCTTTTCTCTCTGTTTTCATGGATCAGCAGAGAGAGCAATTACATCAGCGTCGGTCTGGCGGCCTGGAGATGAAGAGCTGCGCGGCTACGGGCGAACACCTGGCCATGGTTAGAGGAGCAGAGCAGGAGCGCGGGCAGGAGGAGGAGACGCGGCGTCGACAGATGTGCTGCAGGTTCTCTGGGCTGTGGGGAGGCCTGGAAGCACAGTGTGTGTGTGTGTGTGTGTGTGTGTGTGTGGAGGGTTGCATTGTGATGGGGAGCAGCGAAGCACAAACGTGAGGAACCCACAAGATGCGTGTGCGCGTGTCTGTTTGTAAACCGTGTGGCTGAGTGGAGTCAGCGAAGCCCTAAAACAACCCCCCCGCCCCCCCCACCCACCCCTCCATCACAAGCAGTTAACATTACAATCCTTCACACACGTCAAAACTCAGCGCTCCGCCAAAAGTTCCAGGCCATCCATTCGGCGTGCGTCGGCCTTTTTTTCTGCTTATTGACGGAGTCACGGACATTTGCATTACAAAAGGGAGCTGTTTGAAAATATGCACAAAACATGTCATCTGTGATACGGCTTCAAAATGCTTCAAACATGCCTGAAAACACGAAAAAGAAAAAAAAAAAAGAAAAGAAAGAAAGAAAGTGCAGCGAAACTCAAACGTAAAGAGGACAATAGACTGTAAATCATTTGCTGCGACTTCACTTCTTCCAATCTGTTGCTGAGGGGATATCTCGCTTTCATGTTGAGGGAGGAAGAAAAGGGAGAGAAGTGTGTTAAAGAAAATAACAAGATTTAAAGAAGTGGAGCAGGAGGAGGGAAGCGAGAGGCGGCGGCGGCGGCGGCGCGGGGTTGCGTGAGGATCACAGATCTGCTCTTTGACCTCGCTCTAACCTCGCAAAGTCCCAAGACAGACATGTGGTTGCCATCTGGCCGGCTCGCTGTGCTATTATAGCCCTTGATTTATTCTTAAATGTTGCCCGGATTGCGCCGCTATGGCTGATTTAGCTTTAGTTTTTTGTTTGTGGCTCATGTTGGTTTAACTCTTCTCCTCAGTGACAGCGACGGACGGACTCTCAGAACTGGACGAGCTGAGCTGAAATCCAAGCATCCGAGTGATTAAAACCACATTTTGGACAAGCTGGATGTCTTATTTGATTAATTCCGTATGATTTGAAGAAAAACAAGCAGGGAAACTGGTATTTATGCCGTATCTCTGCATCAGTCAATAAGCAGATTTAACACTGGGGTTGAAGGTATAAACATTTTTTTAATGCATGTTTTAATAAAAAATAATGGCAGTATACTGCATTAAAGTTTTAGCTTCGTGCTCTTTCTTTTTATGAAGATTTGTTGTAAAAGATTTAAAGGAAACGATAACGCTTTAGTCGTGTTGAACAATTAACGCTGGGGGGCTGCATCAGGCAAAATATGAGAAGAATGTTTCATATTTTGATTTTTGGAATAGAGTCAAGATATTCACTCTCAAAATGTCCACTTTCCTCTTGTTAACGGTTTTCATTCTCCTCAACTTCTTTGAATTTATGCTCAAGATTTTTACTTTTATTCCAAACATCCCAACTTCACTCCCACTTGGTGAATTTGGTCTTCACAATCTGCTTCCAAGGTCTTTTTTTTTTTTTTTTTTTTTCACAAAATACAAAATACAACTGTATGCTGTTACACCACAAGACGTCTTTGTCCACTCAGCGTGACGAAGAAATTAGATTTCATCATCGATTTCACTCGAGTCCACTTTACAAGTGAATTAAAACAGAACGCAGAACTGGGGGAAAAGTTTATATCTGCATAAAGTTTGCAGCTAAAGCGGTGAGCGACAGTATGTGTATGAAATCTTTTTTGCGCTCACAATAAATGACCATCCCCATGTGTTCTACTGTGCTTTTTGAATTTATCTCTACAATAAGAGCTCCACAATGTGCATTATTATTCAAACCTTCAGATCTGAATATGGATAGTTAAGGTCTGAATTAATTATTCGGCTTTATTTCTACATTTCTTTGCCATAGTGGTGTTGCAGTGGTCAGCACTACTTATCTGAAAAATGCATTTTGAACATACAAATCAATGCACTGCCACTGAAAATGCAATTAAATGTGTGTCATAAGTAACTAATACTGTCTGAAGTCTTCAAGAAGAATACTTTGCATTACTTTATGAGTCAGCCTTCATTTCAGGGGAACTTTCAGAGACTCTCTCTGCACGTCTGGACCATCCGTCATCTTCTACATCGCTTTGTCCAACTTCAGTCTGATCTGAGCTGACTTCACAAATGCTCGTCCTCTTTACATCCACTCCTGTTTATTCACAGAAAATAACCCAATCTTAGCTTGATCTTCACACTCTAATTAAAGAATGTAGAATTTGAAAAGAAAACAAACTATTTCTCTGTGTGCAAAGAAAAAAAAAAAAAAAAAAAAACGACATGAAAGAGAATCACCGGCTCGTCTGGGAGCGACAGATAATGCTTGTTTAGCCATCTTTAGAAAGCCTTTGCATCAGCCGCAGATAAGACTGCAGATGTGTTTGATGCAGCCCGGAGGATGCAGATCTTTGTGCCGTGCCGCTCGGATCCAACTCGGAGGCACTTGTTGCAGACGGGCATAAAGCCACAGCACGCCTCCCGGCCAATTAACAGCCAAATCAGCCAAAACAGATTTCCAATTGATAAATCTTTAATGATACCAGGGATTTTACACAAATACACACTTGACAGTGCTAATTTAAAGCAAATAGGAAGCTTGATTAAAAATTCCCCAGGCATGGTGGGGGGAAGATAAATGTTTGAATAATTTATCTGATTTAATTGACACGACTGCAATGCTGTAAACAGAAATGTTTTGATGTTCATAATGCATTTTGACGTGATGAGATTTTGGGACAGTTCCAAGGAAAGGGGAAAAAAAAAAAACACATACAAGTAGGAAGAGAGATTCAGTCGGGGAGGCAAATGATGAGAAGAAGTGGTTGTGTGGAAAATCAAGTCTTGGAAATCCACATTTGCATATTATCCCAGATCAAGCTCGGTGTACAAGCACTACCAACTGTTATCACGACGAATAAAAAAATAAATAAGCGAGGGAAAGCGGCGGGCGCTGATAGGCAGCGAAAGTGATGAGCAAACACAATGATACACAAGCCTGGGAGCAAAGCCTCGGGCTACCGCACTTCGGTTTGACCCCAAAAATGTGACACTAAACAAGGATGTAAACAGAGGAAGTGAGAGGGGAGAGGAGATAGGGAGGGGGGGGGGAATTCTTAGGCGGAGCACATATTGGTGTTTGTCGCGGCATAAATACAAGCACACATCGAGATGGACGGCGGCGGGAGCGATATTATAAGTAAGCATTGGGCGCAGGATGGGGGGGGGGGGGGAACAGAGCGAGCCGGTGGCTCCTGCTCCCACCGGGGACCGAGCAGGGGTTACACGGCCAGCAACGCCTGTCCGATAAGAAACCGATCTGCATGTGTCTCTCCGTCCCCTGGTAAACATCCCGGTTATCTGCAAACAAACAGAGTTTACTACTGACTATGAATGAATACATCAAATTTTGATGGAAGTACCATGTTGGGCTCCCCCTCGCGCACCCAGAATGCATCTCCAACATGATACAGTGTACACCTGAATACATGAATAGCCAACAAGGAGGCCCTCGCTGTTTGTAGGGGTAATGTCGGCTGAATTTTTAAAAGATGTTATTTTGATTTGACACGACTTGTGGCTTGGCGGAGCGCGGCGAAAATATACGAGACGGCCAGAGGAGGAGACAGAACACTCGCGTCTGGGGAAGAGGAAGGATAAACAGCCAGAGGAAGAGGACAAAGACAAAAAAAAGACAATCAGCTGATACGGGGATGAAATCGCCGCGCCGGCCCGTCATGGGGATGGACGCTGTGGAGAGAGTGAAGGGGGGGGAGGAGATGAAGATACAGACAGGAGCAGATCTGAGGATGACAGGCCCGAAACGACAACACAACACCAGACACCAAGAGTTGAAAGCGCCAAGACATAAAGACAGCCAGATGCAAAGATATAACGTGGAAAAGGATGTCAGCATTACAGACAGCAAAATAAAGTCACCCAGACTGCCTGCAGGTAATTGGCACCATTTGTTTTTTTTTTTTTTCTGCATCTTCAATTTATTCCCAACAATGACAGCAAGAGTGAAAAACCACACACATGCTGCAACACAAAAAAAAAAACGAGGCAGGGGGGCTTGGAGCAAAGCTGACATTACAACACGTGCATTTATGTTGCCTGACAATGTATCGCTCCCACATCAAAGACAGCCTCACCTTTCGCAAAAGGAAGCAAAGACGGAATAAGCGGCGGGCCCTCGCTTTATTAACTCCCAATCAATAAACATGCAGTCGGAGGCGAGGTAATCAGGAAACACTGGCAAATGGCCTGACAATGTATCAAAGCCGACGCTCCGAGGCAACGGCGCAAACTCTAACAAGCATTTTATTACCGGTAGCTGTTACTGACATTAGTCAAAAACCAAGAGAGATAAAATAGAATAAGGAATGCGGCGTGGCTGGCTGAGAGGGCCCCTCGGCTGAGAGGGTGCACCTCCCGCGTTTGATAGCCACACGACTCCTCTTTGATATGATAACAAATATAAATTGTTTAAAAAAAAATATATATATATCAAATAGGCAGGCTCGCTGCGACGAACGTCTGGGCGATAACGTCGCGAGGAAACCGACCGCTGCAAGCTTTCAGATGACGATGATGCACAGGTTCTCTAACCGCAAAGTAAAGCAGCAATATTACAGGAAGGTACACAAAAAAAATCACACAAATATCTCCAAAAAAAACCCCATCATATATAGAAAATATGGATAAATATTGAGAGACGTTCTCTCACACTTGTCTCTACTCTTGCTTCGTGCACGTCTCGCTCGGGGGATAGCGGCTCACTCCGAGGATCAAGTCCAGGTGAGGAGTGGAACTCCCCCCCCCCCCTCCCGCCTGCTAATTTGTTTGTTTCGTTCTGGGGGCAGAGCTGATATTAAAAGGAGATCCTGAGCAGCGGGGAGAGAGGGACGGAGGGAGCTGGGGAGAGAGGGAGTCGAGGAAGACGAGCAGGAGGCAGGAGCGGTGGGGGGTGATGGAGCGGGGGGGGGGGCAGGGCCGAGTTTACAAGCCCCAGGTACGGTGAATGGGCGAGAGAGAGAGAAGATGCAGAAAAGAAGGCAATGAGGGAGAGAAAAAAAAAAAAATCTCATCCAAATAATTTTCACCCTGTGGGCGCTGAAATGCAAATCACAGATCAAAGAGGTTTGCAATGGAAACTAGCGAGATTGGGAGAGAATATCATCAAGCCGGGGTTATATATGTATGTTCAGGATGTGAGCGAGACATGCTGGACCCAGGTAATGGAGCTGACCTGTACTTGAACACTGCCCCCCACCGCCACTATCATTTCCCTGCTTACCTTCTCCCAGGGTTGGAGCGTGTACAGTACGCCAGGAAGTAATTTAGTTTCTCTTTGCAGTATTTCTTTTCCCCCCCCCCCCCCCCCACCCTCTGTCTGTGTTCATAAAGCCTTTTCATCTGCCGGCAAATGTGCGGTTTACACAAACCTCCCAAAGCAGTGACGAATTCCCCACCTTGAACACTCGCAGCGGATTGATGCTCAGTGGTCTGTTTACCTGTTGCTCGTCGACCTTTGCCCTGGAAAACAGCAAGAGAAACGCTGCAACCGGGAGCTTGATCATGTGTGAATAAAGCACAGAAGTGATGAGGAGTTTGGAGGCGGCCATGTTGGTTGGTTATCGTCACAAGAACGTCGCAAACCGGGAAATGGGATCCTCCCAATTATTAACTATTCCAGCTGCAAGAAGGCGCCTTCAGTCTCTGAAATCTGAGTGTTGTTTGATTTAGTTTTACGAGACATTAGAGGCAGATTAAATGATCCCAAAATGCACCTGACATGGAGCAAAATTGAAAAATCTCAACGTACAGTCGACATAATAGAGCTGCGCTCATTTGCTTCTATAGACACAGATGTGAGAGAACATCCTGTGGGTGGAGAAAGACACACACACACACACACACACACACACACACCGAAAGAGCTATAGATAGAAACTCAGGGGAAGGATGTGACTGGAAGAAGGTGAGGGAAGACTGTACAAGGAGTCTCCACATTAATGCCTAATTAATGTCTGCCTCCCCATTAATGTCGGATTAATAATTGATGTCTGTCTCGGCCACCTGAAGCTGTCATAACTTTCCTTGTGCCGCCAAATGAAAGATGACAACGTTGACGTGCGGCGCCGACTTCTGTCGCGGGCGTCCTGATTGAATCTGGCAACGGAAGAGCATTTAGATATTTTCACGTAAACACAATGAAGCGAAATAGGATTTTTCCGCACAACTTTAGACTGAGATCAAGCGTAGTCCTTCAGTGTTTACACAAACTTCTAACTTTTCGCTCAAATCGAAGCGGATGAGCTAACGTGCTCCACCGAGTGAAGGTCGTTCCTAAAAAACAAATGCGTGCGCGTCTTCAGGTGCCGTCTGCATCGGCGCCGAAGCTTTCCACTCATGTGGATTCGCGGTTCGCGGCACTGTGACTCCGGCGGCCGCAGGATCCAAAACACAGCTGGGTTTTTTTTTTTTTTTTTTAAATTTCTTTTTTTTATGGCTGGTCAGCACAACCTGGACACGGCGGTCTGTGTGTTCACCTCTTCAAAGAAACAGCTTCTGCTTTCCTGGTATTTGCCTTTGAATGTAAATCCTTAATCCCTCCCATCTTGTCTTCTCTCTCTGTCCGTCCATCCTTCCATCTTCCTCTCTCTCTCTCTCTCTCGTTATTGCCAGCTGTCCACATTTTTTTTGCACCCGGTGTCACCTGCTTTGTAATCTGATTACTTCACAGCAGAATTAGTATGTATATTTAATGCAGCTCTTTTTTTTTTTTTCCTTCCTTCCCCTCTTTCTCCTCTCCGTCCTTTATTCTTTTTAAATCTTGATGAGTGATGCGGGGAGGAGCGGCGACGGGGTGGGGTTGCTCCACTTGCATGTCTGGCGGATATGCCAGGGCCATGCTAATAAATGACAGCTGATTTATGCGTCTGTATTCTTTTATTTATAAAAAAATAGCAAGCGGGCTGATTTCTGATATTAATAATACAAGTGGATCCACTTTGATTAGGCTTCTGTAGAGAGCTGTGCATATTCAGCATTACAATTAAAGCCTCTGATGTGAAATAGGAATGACACGCTAATGAAGCGAGCTAGCGAGCCTGAACCGCAACTGTCCAACAGCATTATGGCCCATCTCGGATGAAGAGTAATTATACGAGGAACACTGAAATGTCATTAAAAATCTTCAGTAAGTGATTTAACCCACCATTCCTCGCTAATGCTAGATATTTCTTCTTCGTCTTTTTTTTTGCTTTTCCCACCCCCAAAACCTCCACAGGATCAACTCCCAAGATTCTACTCTCTTTCTTTTTTTTTTTTTGTGTTAAACCTTTCTTCTCCACAAAGCCAAAACCAAACTTCTCCTGAAGAAAGTTCCCCAAACAAGGAAAAAAAAAGAAAAAAAAGGGGGCATCAGATCCCTTAAACGCAAACATATTGAGATTTGAGACCCAGATGTAGAGATGCATCTTTCTAATTTAATTTCAGGACTCTGTGGTGCCAGTGGTGTGAGATAATTGAAATCATTCCATTAGAGTTTCCATTATGAATTGTGATTAAGGCCAGATGTGATTACCATGGATTAAAGACGATAGTTGTGATTTTTTTTTCCCTTCCCACCTCCCTCAGCGTAACCTTTCCACCTGCGCGACATCCACTTCCTTCAACAGCTGAACATGCAAGGAAACAACAGAGAGAGGGCCAAATACTTGATAAAGCCAAGGACTGTGTGTGTGTGTGTGTGTGTGTTTGAAAGGAGTGTTGTTTCTAAGAGGATTTAGATAATCTGATTTTACCCCTTTATTCTTGCTTGATGTGCTCATTTTCAGAGGCAAAAGGTTTGCTGGCAGCCTCCGAGGGTTGTTGTTGTTGTTGTTCTCGACGCATAAAGCAAACAAATAATGAGCTATATCATGTTAGCATATCATCTTCATTAGGGCTCTTTGTGTGTGTGTGTGTGAGAGATGTATTGGAGGGGGGCTGATAGGATGTGCGTGCATGTGGCAGATAATGCCACGGGCAAGAATTCATGAATATCAGCAGTTTTCTCACCATTTTGTTGGGTTAATCCCCGGTTTCAGTCGGAGAAAGAGACGTTTCAAACTCGCGGCGAGATGGGAGGAGACCACGGGAGCGGCCCGGCGACGCCGAAAACGCGCACAAACCCCACCGACCCGCATCAAGAAAGAGAAGAAGAACCCGGTCTGGAACCTGACTGAGACTAACATGTGATGGCATCCGCTGGGGAAAGGCTTCCGCCTCAGCACCGGCCGTGTGGCGTCGGGTGGGGGGGGGGGGGGCGCCGGCGCCGGCGTCCCCTCGCCCACCACCGAACCGAGCGTCATGCCTTCCAGCCATGCAATTATTTTTTTGCACCGCGTCCAATATCAACTTGAGAGCAATGCAAATTATTTAAGACGCGCTTTTCAGGGCTCGCAATTATAATAATGATGATCTCAATTAGCGTTGCCATTGCCTCGGACTATTTAGCAGGCAATTTTGCAGCCTGGGGGCGAGGGTCTTCCAGGGAGCCGACACGCATCGTCAGGTCAGGGAGAGAGAAAGAAAGAGACGGAGGCTGCACTCTTAATCAATAAGCTGAGACTGGAGATATTTACCACCCAATCCCGCAAGGGCACGGCTCATAAATTGACCTAATTGGTCAGCGCCGGAGATGAAATGAATGATACCAAGATGCGCCGTCTGATTCAGAAGTGGCGGACGTAATGAGTCGCCATTGTACTGCACTGAGATCCACTTCCAGGCGGAGGAGTCCCGGGAAGAGTTTCTCCTTCTTCGGAGCCGCACTCCAGGCCGGGACATGAAAACAAATGGACGTCATGAACTGTAGATATAATGGGACAATTAGCCGGCTCGCCTCAGAGCGGTGAAGGCCGATCCTGGCTGTGGCGGCAGCTGAATGCAGGCACGGGGCGGAGGAAGTGCAAAAACACTTAAGAAATAAGTAAAACTAATGACAAAGTGTCAAAGGAAAAAAACTAATAGATGAGTAGAAGGGCTGCAGGTTCAAGAATTTAAGAAAAGTAGGTTACAAACGTTAAAGAAAGAGATCAAAAAATCAGTATTAAATACAACACGACAAAGGAAGAAAACACACAAAAAACAAAAAATACAGAAAGTATCTGAAAACTACAAAGAAAGAGAAGCAAAAACATGATAGCTGCGTGTTTCACAAGTTTTCTTTTTCGACCCACACGTTTTTCAGATTCAGATGATCGTCGACCTCATGCTGACTCCTGAAGTGTGTGTGTGTGTGTGAGTGTGTGCGTGACTGTGTGGACACCTGAAGCAAAGGGCAAGCAAGTCCCTGGAGGACCAGCAGGAGAGACGGCGCCATGTGGGCGTGAGGACGCAGGAAACAAGCCAGCTTAATTAAGACATCAGGAAGTCGTGGTGCAAAAAAAGTAAAGAACAGCATCGAGCATTTCAGGAACCTTTCAGGATATCTGTTGAAATGCATGTAGGAGCAGGAAGAACATGCAATCGGCAAACAGAAATTCAATCCAGAGAAGCGCTAAACAGAATTTGACTGGAGCCACGAAACACGTTTTAATGGCTCCATATCCAACATGCCGATGGTGCCAGTGCTCTTTTGACGTTGGACGAAAAAAAAAAGTGGGAAGCATGTCTCCCTGAATGTGTAACAATGCTTTAAAAGCCTCCAAAGCGTTTGTTTCTTTTACAAATTAACTCCCGTTTGCCAGTTTGGGAGCATTCTCGCGTCCCCAGCATGTCATGTAGTGTACTGCTCTGCCGCTGTATATTAGAGGCACTCTTTCCATTCCCCGCCATTCATGTGGAAACGGCTTGCACCACCAGCTACCCTTTCTTTTATTCATCGCACTGTAAATAACTCCACTTTATGAAAAGCAGCCAGTGTGACTCACGGATACCTCTCTAACCACAAGCCATTATTATTTCATGGCCTTTGAAAGAAGGGTCTATAGCAGGCGCTCTCACACTTTAATGTCGGCGCTCCCTCTGATGTTGTGTAGTACACAGCGGCCCTTGTTGCGCTCCGTATGCAATCCCTCACTTGAATTCACAAACACTTCCAAGTGCATAAATAGCGCGGGAGACAAGTGCCTTGCGAGCTAGCTAATGCTCTGGAACGCCATTGCTGAGGAGATAACAGGAGCCTGCCATGGCTGATGCCTGGGACTGTCATGGAGGGGGGGGGGGGGAAGACAAGTGTGTCTGTGAGGCTTCATGAAAAATGCTGTTGTTTTCTGACCCCTCATGGGACATCACATGGTAAGGCGAGAGAACACGCATCAGCGTTACGATTAAATGACCAGCGGATATGATTCAAAGGGTCCCACGGTGTCCCCCGAGCGGCCCTCGGAACGTGCGGGAGGCTCCCGGCATACAGACGAGCTAATGGGCAACCTATTGGTCATGGTAGATTCGGCCTGAATCTCAATGAGGGTGTCAGTGTGTGGCTTGCTCCATGACCGACAAGGTGTGGTGGGCCTGCTGGAGTTGATTTAGCCACATCGGCTGTCATGGCGCTTTACCAGTCAACATCAATCAGTCCAAAGGCTAAAAAGCACACATTCTTTTTTTTCTTTTTTTCTCTCTCCTTTTGAAGTGTCAGGAGGAAACTGCCGTGTCGAGGACGGATGAAAAATGGAAGACGTCTGATGAAATTTCACATCTTTGTTTTCTCTCCATGATGCAGAACCTCGATGCTAATAAGGCAGATTTCTTTTTCTTCCTCTTCTTCTTCTTTTTCCAAACGCCAGCATGACAACAGACTGAATAATGCGGCTGGTGTTGGAACCACTTTTGCAGTGCGTAACCCAGAAATGAAGCCTAGTTGGGGAAGTCACTCCTCACAAAAGAGAAAGCCTTTCAGAGGTGCGCGGCGGTTCTCCCGTGCACGCCGGGACACGAAAGCCGAGATCTTGAATCATACAAAGGCTAAAACCCATTACAGGTCCGGAGAGGGTGGGCAACGCGGCGTCTTGTCCCACTCCTCTAAACAAGACTCTAGGTGCTGGAAGCTGGGAAAAAAGCCTTGTAACATACATTAAATTTTAATTGTTTTTTTTTTTTTTTTTCCTCCCTCTCTTCCTCCCTTCACATCTCCTGAAACGTTAAAAGTGTAATGCCAGCTAGATTTTCATGGCTGCGCCTTTGTAGGATAAAAGATATATGTGTCAAGAGCGGAGGGGGAAATAATTTACTCTCTGATGCTGGAGGTAGACAGTTGCTTTTTCAAATTCCAAGTTTTGGTCCTTTATTTTATTCAGCAGTGAAATGCCATGAATACAGAAAATAATGTCTGTTACAATTCTCAACCATGACCTTCTAATGTCAGAGAACCTTAAACGTATGGACACAGTACACAGTAATGAAAAGTATCAAAAAAAGTAGCTGAATCTCGATCGGAAAGGAAAAAAGAAAAGGAACAAAAATAAGTCTTCACCAATTACATAAACATATGTTTGCTACAGTCCCAATTTACTGTATACATAGGGGGATCATATTCTCAATTATTAGAGAAGGATAGCAGTAGAAAGGATACATGACTCAACTGCCAGACATAATGCTTCATAAAGTATGCACAGAGGTACAAGCAATAAATACACACATTAGGTTAAGCCTTACAGCTACGCAAAGCAGATGCAGAAAAAAGCAGGTTTTGCTATTCTTAGCGAGCAATGAGAGAGAAACAGTAAAAATTCAGGTAAGTCAGAAAAGAAACACTGAGATTTTTTTTTTTTTCCTCTTAGAAAAAAGTCTGGTAAATTTATGGGTCCACCAACATTTTTTTTTCTTTTTTTATACATAAGTATGCACAGTTATCAAAATACAGACAAAATCAACCCAGAAAATCCAGACAATCCTAAAATCTAGTGGAGGAGCAGATCGCAGTTCTGGAGGTCTTTCTGGTATTTATGTGCAAGCAACTATTTTAGACATTTTTTTTTTTTACTTAATTTATACAAAACCCATGCAAATCTACAGGTAATATGCATTCTGTGGCTGACAGGTTTCATCCCTCCCAAAACAGTATATCTGAGGTAATGCACTCCTATGCATTGTACGTACATTTAGGCCATCGTCCCAATGATTTTTCATTATATTCTTTTTATTAGTCCTCGTTTCCAGTCCACCAAATGATTTTTAGACATGCATTTTTAAAACACAATATTCCCTTACAGGTAATCTATACATTATCATTCTACAAATGTTTGAGGAAAACCTATTACAATGCAAATCTTCCATATCTTGACGCAGGGAATGTAAACGTTGGTTTGGAGCCACGTCCTATGAGACAAAGCGTAGTAAAGTGTAACAGCTCTTGTGGCATTCTCTCGTGCAATCTGTTGTAATTGTTCTGAATTTGTTGTGCAGAGGTAGAAGCTTTCAGAAAGCCTTTTTGGGTAAGTGGGAGAACCCTTTTTTTTTTTCCTTTTCCTTTTTTTTTTCTCTTTTTTTTTTTGTTGAAAGACGCAGCGTCCTCTTTATTTGGTGTGATAAGATTATTAAGGACGTCGTCTTCAAGTCGTTTTGCTGACTCCAGCTAAGTATTGAAGGGATAAGCTTTGTTCCTGGGCCCAGTACCCTCTTGACTGGCACATGTGTGTGTGTATGTGTGTGTGTGTGTGTGTGTGTGTACTCTACACGCTGCGTGTTTGTACAGTACTGCGCGTGTCTTGTGTGTCTGAGCTCTTCCAGCCAGTCCCTCGGCTTGGCACCACACTTGAAAACAGCATACGCACAGTGTGTTTCCATTTTGGTCAAAACAAGCAGCCGCGTTTGCTCGTTACGGCACGGATACGAAGCCGCGCCGGGCGGCTCTTTGACAGCATACGTTTTTTTTTTTTTTTTTTCATTTTTTTCATTTTTTTTTCTGCAGCGAGAGATTTAACCAAAACAAAAAAGTCGGCAGACCAAACAAAAAGAGAGAACACCCAGGGATTGGGGTTACTGTGTGTGTGTGTGTGGTGTGTGTGGTGTGTCTACTAGCTTCCGACCATGTGTGCATGTGTGTATGTGTGTGTGCGTTAAGGATTTTCTTTATCCCATACAAGAGGAGGCAGAATTTTGTGTAACTTTGGTTTACTGAAAACAGAAATGACCATTAAAGCAACAACACTTTTCTAGATGACATTGGCTGCGAGGGGGAAAAGAGGGCGGAGCTTCAAGCAGGCTGCCTATATCACCTGTATCCATATAGGCGGAGCTGTGACCCACACAACGAGGACTGGATGGAGTTAAAGCAAATATCACCTAGAAAAGATTCCCTTTCACCTTAGATATCCTCTTCCAGCAATGGCTATAACTATTTGCTTCCACATGGTAACCAAGCCACATCATTTCATATTAACTTGAAATTATGACTTATTTGGCTTCACTAGATATTTTTCATGTTTGGTTAGCGATGTTTTCAGTTTTGTTTAGTTTTTTTTTTTCGTTTTTTTTTTTTCGTTTTTGACGTGGCTCAGAACAAAACCTCCATGGAAATTAAGACGTGACAGAATTTTTTGACAGTCCCACTTAGAACGACACATTTTCACCAGGTCAGAAAACAAAAAAAAAAAAGGAAATAAATAAAGAAGAATGACTTCGGATGAGTGGCGCTGTAGCGAATAGTAGAAAAATAAAATGAAATTAACTTCACAACAATACAATGCTTCTGCACTTCCATTGAATACACAAATGTTTTGGTCATGATCCACTTTTACAGTTAGCTGCTCTCTACCGGGTGAAACCACCAGCACCAAAAGCCTGTAGTCCCAACATCACGCCGCCTTTTTCCCAACAGCACGTCTGGCAGGAAGTCTTCAAAGTGGACGTTTCGCGAGTCATCAAATTACACATCAAAATCAGCATTTATTTCCGCTCTCTCTTTCTCATGAGCATCTTTGTATAGGGCTAAATGAAACAATCCCAGAGGTTATTCCAAGGTAGTTTTGCGGAACAAAAGCTTCTCTTTGTACTAGTTTAAAGTCAACAGAAGTTGGACCAAGAGGAGTTTGGTGGCTTCTGTCTATAAGCTATTGGCCATTGCTAGTGTTGGCTTTGGTTTCTAGCTGTTGCCTGTGACTGTTTGCAGGTAGACAAAGCTTTCGAACGAGGAGGTAAGGAGGAACAGCGAGAAGAAAACGATGCAGAAATGCATTTGTTGTGTAAATGGTGCTTCTTTTTTTTTTTTTTTCAAATCCCCAAGTCAATTCCAGTTTGTTTGTTTATTTTTTTTTTTGGTGATTTTTTTTTTTTAATTTTATTTTAATCACAAACAGATAACAGACTGGAAGCCAACTTTTTTTTTTTTTTTGTTACTCTTTTCCTGGACAGCTGCAACAACAGTCTTGGTACCGCAGTTCTGTTACTGGTGTGATTCAGGGAATGGCATTTACAGTCGGTGGTGCCTGAATGAAATCATATCTGGAGATAAACGATGGTTAAAACAAGAGAAAACTAAGGAGAGAAAAGAAGAAAGAAAAAAAAAAACATCTAGCCGAAAATAATATACTGGATTTCTTAATAGTAGCAACATACAGGCAGTGACACAAATTTCTGAGACTACTCCTGTGCAAATGATAACAGAGCAACAACTTGAATTGAACCAGCAATTGTCTCTAGACATTAACAACTACTGTGGGTTGGGTTATTCACAAACAGAAAATGTCTTCCTTTTTGGCAGTATATGAGGCCGCTAGCTTTCAACGGAACGTGATTTGCTCATTAGTTTCAGGTTTTTCTTTCCCCTCACCCCCCCCCCATCCATGAGTCCATCATCCTCGTACTGTATGTGGCCACGCCGTCCCTAACGAACCAGGTCTCAACGAGTTTTTTTGGATTTCTGTGAATCAGACATCTCATGCCTGACATGTTTGGGGATCCCAAAGGGCTGCAGCAAAGAGTTCCTTCGGACCGGTCTCTATCCGGATACATGCTTAATAAATAGTCCCAGTGGTGAGAGAGACGGAGAGAGAGTCAGCTGTGGTTTGCTCGGACTGTGGAGTGGTTTCTAGTCTTGCAGGAGGTCTGTGTGGGAGAAACAGTGCGGCTGGGCGACGGGATACGGCCACCAAAAACTGTATCCTAGTCACTCCAGGTCCTCCGATAAGTTCCCTTCCTCCAGCTCCCGGTCCTCCTCCAGCTCCGGACTGTGATTGGCTGTCGTCACGAGTGACATCGGACAGTCGTCGTCGTCCATATTGAGCGGCTCCTCCTTGACGTGAATGGGCGGCCTGCGACACAATCACACCGGCGTTAACCGTTAGTCCGCTGCATCGAAAAGTAAATATATTTGTGACAAATTCCTGCAGCTGAAAGAACTTCTGACCTCCAGCTCATGTTGGAATTTGTCTCGTGCAAACCCCTAAAGGGGCAGAGACAAAGGAAAAAAATGTAAAAAATGCAAAATATCACAGATGCAAAGTAACATGTAAAAGGGAGAAAAGAGGCGGTTAATTCCCTTTGCTCTCATGCAGCGTGTTGTTCAGCGGACATAAATATTCTGTTGTATCAAAAAAAAAAAAACGGGCATTACATGCATTATCTGGTGCAAGTAACAACCGTGTTGTTTGCGAGACGCTAATTCGACATGATGCCTCACGTCTACTGTAAGTAAGCGCATGAAAATTGCATGAAAAACACGGCCCCTGTAAGGCCGATAAGCTGTGATGTTCCAGACATGTTTGGCATTTAAAAGTTTACTGATGACACCAGGTTGAAATACATGAAAAAGGAAAAAAAAAAAAAAAGGGGGGGGGGGGGTGAAAAAAAAAACAGGCCACATGATAAATAATGGAGAATTTCTCATCCCTGAGCCCCCTGGAGCAAAGGCAGAGGAGAGGCTTTTTTATCTAGTTAATAGAAAGCGCAGCCACTCGTTAATATGCAGGGGCTGTGCGTGTCGCTCCTCAAGAGGAAAAACCGGCAGCTAGGTTCTGCCATTAATCAACTTCAGCCCCGGCAGTTCGCTCGGACACCATGATACATGTTTTTAACTCTAAATGGATGAATATCTTTAGCCACTGTCAATAAGCGCCGAGGCAAGGAGGCGGCGGCGGCGGCTGACTGGACGCCGCTTCCTTCAGAACAACAGAGGAGTGGGAGGGGAGAGAAAAAAAAAAGTACAGGGCGACTAACAAGAATAATAATGCTGTCACACACAAACAAGGCATAACATGATCTGGGGCCCTAGTCGGGGAGAAGGGGTTTGTGCCACGATGATAAATCTGACAAAACCTAATTATTTCTGACACATCGGATGCATCAGAAAATCCCCCAAGACTTTGAAAGAGGAGAGCAGGGGGAGAACGAGAGAGAGGGGGAGAGAGAGGGAGACTTATCAAGTGGTAGTGCGTTAGGACGCGCCTCTCCTGGGCTGCCTTCATCAGTGGGAGAGGAGAGGGTGAGGGAGGCGGAGGGGTGCGGGGTGGGGTTTGGATTTGAAACGAATTTTAAAAGGTACAGATGACTTTAATATTCAGAGCCAAATACTGTAAATTAATATTCTGATGTGGCGGGGATGAGAGGAGGAGGCCGATCTGAGCGGGATGCGAGTTGGAGCGATGAATATTTCTGTTTTTCTGCCTCTCGGAGTCGCGGAGGCAGAGGGACGTGAAGGGAGAGGCCCCTCTGCCAGAGGTGAAACAGCAGAAACAGCTCCTCTCATCAGCCAATGAGGAACCTAATGAATGCAATTACTGTGTGTGTGTGTGTGAATAAATATAAATAAGTGTGTTTTTCTTGAATAAAATACAGGAAAACAGTATATTTTAAGGCTTTTGCATTTTTGCATATAAATTCAGCGGCTGATTTATTTTTTAAATCACTCTGATGGCGGAAAAAAAAAAAACCAACATGAAGAAAAAAATGGCAGCACCATTTATCTTACTCAATAAACACACTTCATTATGGTCATATCTGGCTTTGTTGACAAAGCTGTATTTATCATGCTCGACAACAAACCGCCGTAACAAATAACTTCCAATAATAGATGCTGTGACACGCTGACTGTTGAAGATTAATACATGATCAAACTCTAATATGTATGACGGCCGATAAACACTGACTGCATGCTTATGCACTGATTATTCAACACTACCAAGGTTTGACTTCGTGGTATCTGACGACGACATTTCACATTACACTGCCAGAATGCCTAACTTATTTCGCACAACGGTAAAATACATTTCGGATCGGTAATTTTTAGACTAAATCACTTCAAAAGTAAAAACGAGCCTGTACTTGAATGCACCGCATTGATCACCCGGCAGACCTGCTTGTCAGGCCCTCATGCGCTCTTTAATGTGCGGCTCATTAGTTGTTTGTGTGACTCACAAGAGAAATATGAGGTCCTGTATTCAAAGGCTCCGGCCTTCCTTACACTTTATTAAAGTACGTGGACGAGCCATTTAGCACTTAATGGCTGGCCGCCATTACTGAGTCACTCAGGAGAAAACACTGGACTTTGTGGCGTAATAAATACGCGGTTGTGCGTCCAGGAAGACGCCTGCTCTCACATCAATCGCAGATTAGCGCCGGCAATCATGCAGAGGTATGTCAGGGATGCAAATAAGGTCATTAGTCCGCGGGCCTAATGGTAGGTTTGGGGGACAGGGGAAGCGGCGGCGTGAGGATGGGGGAGGATGAGATGGAGGAAAGAAGGCAGGGGTGAGGAAGACTGGAAGGGGGGGGGGGGCAATCAAAGACATTCATCGCGTCTCACTATGATTCATTAAGTAACACCAAAGAGGGGTGGCTGCCAAACAATTACACCAAGACCCATAAAGGGGAGCGACATTAAATCTGTTTGATTTGCTTCCATGAGAGAAGGTGATGAAGTTCAGTGAGTCAGGAGGAAGACTTTTGGTCCGTCCTGGTGCCCCTTCAAAGCCCTCGGGGTGAAACGAGAGTGTGTTGCTCATGCATACGCACACACACACACACACACACACGCCGCAGTGTGACCCAGGGCTGCGGTTACCATGAACCTTTAGGGGAAGGGGAACTTTGGTCCGACTGCTGAGTTGAGTCCCTCTCCAGCGAGAGGCCTTCGAGGTGACGTGCTATTTAGCTTAGCGCTACAAGCCGATCCATTATTTAAACGCACGCTGCAGGAGCCAGCCGTGGAAAAAACACATTTCTTCCATTTTGAGGTTGTCTCAGCTGTTTGAAAGGCAGGCGGGGATGGATGGAGGGACAGGGGAGGGAGGGCTGCGTCTCATCCTCCAGTGGCGTGGCCAAAGAGAGGCGGGTAAGAATGAAAAAAAAAAAAAAAAAGGAAAAGAAAGAAGTCAATGCTGTCCTGTTACTAAAAATTAAATGACCTGAGGGAGTGGTGAGTCTAGGATTCTGTCTGGAGCGGGGCAGATTTGCTCCACTTAACACCCCATTTCAGAGCGGGGTAAACACGTCCAAATAGATTAATGTATAGACGCGTGGCGAGGCTCATGCAGAGGCTTTCTCTGTTCTCCCAGATACAACCCGAGTGCATCCTTTCTCCATTACAGGAGTGGTTAGAGTAATGTCGACTGACTGCAACACCGGCCGTGATGGACAGCAGAGGAGAAGCGTTCTGGTGTAATTTCTGTTTGTTTCAGAGTGTGTGTGTGTGTGTGTGTGTGTGTGTGTGTGAGGCCTCACAGAGACCTTTGTCACGTCACTGACGTTCCTGAAAACTCACACGAGTTTAAAAACTCCCTCCACGACGTTAAAACAGAAACGGGGAAGGGGGAGTTTTTTAAAGTAATTAATGCTCCACTTGCTAAATATTAATAGGAACAGTCTTGCATAAAATATAACAGCTAAACCGCTATAATGCAGACAGTGGCGTAATTAAAGACGGATGTGTAATAGAGCCTATTTATAGAATCTGTTACTCAAAATCTCAGGTATGAGCCCAGAGGCGGTGAAATTACCACAGCTGATACAGGAAGACAGAAGTCTGCTTGTGATACAATACAAGATGGAAATTAAGCCTTGCCCTCGGGTCAAAGAGAGAGGGGAAAAAATACTGATACCGTGGGTTAAATGTCAGACAATTAAACTAACAAAGGGCAAAAAGACAGCGGAGAGGATTCACTGTGGGAGTGGAAGAGGAGGGGGGGGGGGTTCAACATGTGCTTGGCTTCTCAGGTAAGTACTCCTAAAAATGTGTGTGGTGTAAATGATCCGGTTCCCATTGCATTTAGCATAGAAGCAGAATGTTTTAAATGTTTGCTATTTTGGCACCAATTGTTTATTGATCCATGCAATCAGGTTCGATCAGAGAGATAACAGTCTAATTCAACTGACAAACAAAAACCCGCTTTATCTTCATGCTTTCATTTCTTGGCATTCGTAAAACCATTCAGAAACACAGATTTTTAAAGCTCTGCAGCATGAACTGTGCTCCCCGTGCAGCGGTCTGCAGGGAACTTACATGTGTACTGGGGGGGAGTATCCGGGGCTGCTGTGTCCGTTGGTGTCCAGGTGGTCGAGCGACCCGTTGAGCTCCTCGTGGCCGGACTGCAACAGGGTGGGGGGGCTGCCGCTCATCGTGACCGGAGGGCTGCCGCCCAGCAGGCCGGGCGGACTGCCGCCCAGCAGTCCGGGCGGGCTCCCGCCGGTCAGCACGCAGGGGTCTCCGCCGAGGAGGCCGTGGGGGGCGCCGCCCATCGGTCCCGTGTTACTGCTGCCCATGAGCCCGGGGGTCCCCAGCAGAGGCAGGGAGGTCTCTGCCAGGGCGGCCTGCCGGACAGGGCAGAAGAGCGGGAATCAGACTTTTATTAGAATAGACTGGGGAGGAAAATGAGGCACTCGAAGAAATGGCTGTGATGGCTAAGTGGGGAATGGGGGAAGCAGAAAAGGACATCGCCGCAAGAAACGGCGAGCAAACGCATGTGAGGGGCGAAGAATCAGATGTAAAGAAGGCAGCTGGGTGAATAATACAATTTAACAAAGTCATTATTAAAACACGCGCGCTTTGTCTTGTTCTGTTCCGAGCCATTCGACCCGACTGAATCACATTGCTGACAAATACCTCCAATTCCCCTGCCCTTGTGCAGTGCGGCTATTAAACAAAAAGTCCCTCAAAAACTTTATCTCAAAATAATAAAAACTCCTGACATTTTCGCCTGCTGCGCATTAAAGTTATATACAGTGATTAAACTTTTAAAGTTTTTGCCATGAGCACCTCGCCGGCGTACACTATGAAGCCAAATCATTTATGACAGCTTAGATAAATATTAATGCACATGCCCTTGCATTTGCACACGCCGCTATCAATCTAGGGTGGAAAGGAAAGGAAAGAGAGAAGCCAGAAAAGGAGCAAAAAGCTGCTGCTTGATTCAACCACAGGGTGGCCTTCTGAGTCTGACGATGTGCAGGGAAGGAGGGAGGGAAGGTGTGAGAGGAGAGATACAGAAAAACAAAAGCTGAGAAAGAAGCAGTAACACGAATTCGAAAAAAGAAGAAAAAAAAAAACTTGCTCACTCTTATGCAAAGTGGAGGAACTAATATGGAGCTCTTTTGTGCGCTGCAGCCACACTCATTCAGTCACTCATTTGTCAGTCAGTCAGGCAGCGGCTGTGTCTGTCAGTCAAACGAGCGGGCGGCCGGTGAGTCAGGGTTTCTCCACGCCGCGTGGTTCGTACCTGTAAGCTGGCGTTTAGTGCAGTTCCGTAGCCGAGGCTGGAGGGCAGATTCTTGACAAGTGACGGGCTTCTGAATGCAGGAGGCAGACAAAACAAAGACAGGCGTTTTAATGCTCTATCTAAGAGCGAGAGGTGTGATTCAGATCTTTCTGTGATCCTCGACACGTCATTGACCTGCCGTCCCTCGTCTGCAGCGAGGCGGCCCGGCTCTTACCCTGTGATCTTCTGCGACCGGCGTTTCTGGTACTCCACCTCGTCCACCGTCCACACCGCCCCCTTCACGTTCTCCACCCGCACAAAGCACTTGTGCAGACTGAGATTGTGGCGGACGGCGTTCTGCGGAGAGACGGGCGCACAGGTCAGAGGGACGAGGTAAAAAGGAATCATATTCATTCATTATCTGTCAAGAAAAAAAAAGAGTCCTGGAAATTGATTTTTTTTTTTTTTACCCCGTGCATTTTGAAGAAATTCTTAACATTCACGCACCATTGATTTAATTAGTAAAAATTGAGTGAGAGCGAATGCTCTTACAAGTCCTGCACACAGTACATATCAATCAGAGTAGTAGGCTAAAAGGAGGTAATCAGCATAGCGAATGGCTTATGGTGGTGACAGAAGTGGTAATGCCGGCCTTGATAATGGCGATGTCAGTAACCCTTCCTGTTCCAGAAAAGCATCGCTCTTAATGGACACGTCGTTTTCCAGATGACAGTAAAAAAAAAAAAAAAAAAGAAGAGAGTCATCAGGAGGCCCCTGTGTCAGTGTGCGCTGAAGAAAGGCAGGATTTAACAGAGCTGCACCTGGCAACCCTGCGTCCAAACACTCTCTGCTGTGGAGTGATGAATATGTATTCACGTGACACGAGTGCCAGTTAAATTTATTATTTGAGCTGTGTTTAGATTAAAATGTCAGGAGGAAAAAAAAAATTAATTGCAAAATAATAAAAATAATAAACCTATGCGAAAAAAGTGAATCTTATATTAATATGACCATAATTAAAACATGCATCAGACTCTACAAATAATAACCTTGGCTTTAATATCCTTGCCTTACATATTTATCATCTCCCTCAGCTTGCTGTGTACTGCTCTTTCTCCAAGAAAAAGGGATTCAGAAAAAAAGAAGAAAAAAAAAACTCATAAGCAGATCTTGCATCTGACCTGAAAATCCCAGGATTTGATTGATCTTAATGCCCATGGCTCTGAATATGATAATTTTAATATTAATGAGCAAATGAGCAGTTTTATTATGCATGCTATATAGTTAGAACTAATAAGCTTCTGGGTGAGAGAAAAGAGAGAGAAAGGAAAAGTGGGGTGGGGGGGCAGATCCCTCTTTTGAGCTGATGAGACCAAGCTGAGATATTAAACTACCTTTCATTTCTTTCTCTCTTTTTGTCTTTTTTTTTTTTTTTTTTTTAAACAAATTCTCTGCGTTAATCAAACGACAAGCCCATCGCTGATCGCGGCACTAATGCTTACAAAGGGAATTGTAGAGCTGCAGATGTAAATAGATCACCGTGGTTATTGTGCGGAGGGGCGACACATGAAGGAGAGATATTTTTAATGTCACTGTGGTTTCACTGCTACTGTCAGAGGAGCAGAAAGACTGCTGAGAGAGTGTTGTCCTGTTTATTTGTCGCAAACCGCTACAAAGCCGCTGAGGATGCATCCGGTCATTGTTACGCAGCGCAACGCAGCGCCCTACTGTACCTAACAAACTGGAAAAGGGCACCAATCCTTTCTGCATGCCCTTCCTGAATTGGTGATCACACGCCCATGTGCTCATTTGCATCCCAAATCCAAATTAATTCACTTTGCTAAATCTAGTGCCGTGACACGTCTTGCATGCTGATGAGAGAACTGGTTTTCGGTTTTCCCTCCAGTCCTCTTGTGCCGCCACAAAGGCTAAAGGCAGGCTAACGAATGACGCGCCAGGGCCACGGGACGAGACGGCGCAGACGCCGACGCCCGGCGAGGCTTTTCTTTATCAGCGGCCAGACACGCTCCCGGTTAAAACATGTGCTGCGGGAAAGACATTTTTTACCATCTTTGTGCAGCAGACAGGACAATAAAGTTGCGGGGACAGATATACAAATGGGGCCTTTTGTGTGGGTAAATAAAGCCGTCCATGACAGGTCAATTCCCACTTTCCACCCTTAACCCCCTCGTCTTCCTCACGCTTTACGTATCTGCGCGCATGTCCTGCGTGCGCGCTCGCGCCGCACACCGCTGCGAGCTGGTTAATAGGCAAACAGCCATCTTTCCTCCTAATTAACCAATGATACGCGGGAGAAGGTGGTTTCAGGAACAGGAGGAGGGGTGTATCTCTTAACAAAAGGTGCTGATGATGGAGTGGCTGCTGTATAATTAGTGCGTCAGAGCCCTCTCCTCTCCACGCCAAGCCTCCTCTATTAATTGCACCAAATTAGAAAACGATATCTGAGGGAGAACAATTCTTTTCAGCTGTCATTTCCAAACAGAAAAGGCAGAACGGTGGAAAAATAAATAAGAGGAAGAATGGGCTCTATTCAGGAAAAGGTTAGGAAGAAGGGGGAGAGGAGCAGCGATCGCTCTGTGCTGAGTAAATATATGCTTTCTTAAGGATTTGTGCTTGACTTCAGCGGGAGGAAGAGAGTTCTCTTGGAGTGAGAGTGCACGGCGGGGGCGGGGGGGGGGGGGCTCGGGGAGTCAGGGTTCAGCGAGGTTACCTTCCAAGTTGCGGCGTTGCGTCTGAAGTAGGCGAACGTGCGCGTGAACCAGCTGTAGATTTCATTAAGCGTTAACTGCATGTCGGCAGAGTCCATGATAGCCTGGAATGAGATGACATCAAATAATGGTTTACTAACGAGGCCAGGTAACTAACACACACACACACACACACACACACACACACATACACACACACACAAAGCCGAGAGTGGCAGGAGAGTGGACGTGTGTGTGTGTGTGTGTGTGAGAGAGAGAGCTGCCATGATTCATACAGCAATTAATTTTAATCTAATCAGGCAAAGTTAATTTATTTCCCACTCACCTGTCTTATGAGGGTTGCATAAGTAAATGGCGGTCTGACATCTGCGTTCTTATAAAACTCGTAGTTTGGGGCAATCTCTGGAAAAATAAATACTGTGTCACCACCTGAAATAATTGGTAAATTTTATTCCTTTAGGTATTGAATTTACTCAGGGTTTCATCAAATTAAAATGGGAGGGGGGGAAAGGTGGGGGGGTGGGGGGGTATAGGGGGTGGGGGGTTGGGAGGAAAAGAGGGTGGGGGGGGTGGGAGGGGTGAGAGAGAAAGACAGAGAGGGTGGGGGGGGCACATCAAATCAGCATTTTCCATGTCTAACAAAATGCATTTTTAATTAATCTCTCTCGTGAGAGATCTTAAACACTAATACATCCATAAAATGAGATCCGTGTAGTTAGTTAGGGTGAAGTTGAATAATTTATGTTTCTTCACACTAAACACAGAGAGTAAATATAAACATCAAAGACGGACCGTTTAAAATGCAAAGCTTAATACACCGAATGTCTTAATGTAATAAATATTGTATTTTTTTTTCCCCAACCATTATTTGAACTTAATTAACATTCATGTAATATTTATGTGCAGAGGAAGTTCTTGTCTATTTACATACAGAGTGATTAAACACAGACTTGCTTTTATAAACCCACCAGACATCTCGCATTGCTAAGACCAACAAGCCTCTGTGATTGTGCGCATGTGTTTATGTCAGCGGACACAAGTGTGTGTGTGTGAGTGCACTTTCATGTCTGTGTGTGATTACGGCAGCGCCATTAATAGTCCGCCGCTCAGAGTTGAGGTATCACAAGTAATTTGCTGTTTCAACATTATTTTCTCATTATACTTGAGCAGAAATTTAGTTTAAATGTTGAACTTAAAGCATAATCAGATTGAGAAAGACAGCTAAAATGCCTCAAACGAGTGTGTGTGTGTGTGTGTGTGTGTGTGTGTGTTAGAACTATTCATTTTCATTTGAGGGAAATTAGGTTAATTTCCTTCAAAAATCAAAGTTTATGTCTTTTCTTGATACTTTAATTTGCTTGGAAGTTAATTATGTACATGGACTGGAAATGTGTGTGTGCGTGTGTGTGTGTGTGTGTGTGTGTGCGTAGTGCTGAGTAGTTGGTCCTACCTGACGACAAAGGCATGGAGTATTTGTCCGAGTGGCGCCTGCGCATGGCTCCCATGCTGGGCACGTTGGCCCCCCCCAGTACCGACGGCACCTGGGGCATGGCGGCCATGGGCGTGATGGGCGCCGTGGGCGTGGTGGGGGTCTGAGGTAAGTTGGGGGGCGACGCCGAGGGCAGGTTCTTGGACATGGTGACGCTGGACACCAAGTTGAGCTGCGGCGGCGGGACGGAGACAAAAAAAGCGTGATTGGTGGAGAGCAGACAGATACAAGTGGGGGGCGGCGGAGGAGGAGGAGGAGGAGGAGGAGGGGGGAGGCATTATTTTGCAGCTTCTCTGACAGAGCGGAGTGTCTCCTCTCCTCCTCTCTAACACAGCTGTGTTTCCACTAACAAGGCTCGTGGAGAGGAGCCAGCCCATCTCCACTAATTACAACCACCAAATTGTATCATAAGAATTCTAATTAGAGCACGCTGTTCAAGATTATCCAACGATCAGCCTCCGTGTTATCCTGGCCCCATCTCTCTTTATCTCTCTATTTATCACACCCTCCCTTGCTCCCGCCCTCCCTCTCTCCCTTTCTATCTACCCCTCCGCAACCACCAATAATCCTTATAGACTGAGCAGATGAGCTTTTGAAGACTTGTGATGTTGGTGGGATTTTTTTTCGCCAACACGGGTTATCTGACCTTGTTGCGGGAGAGAGTTACACTGTGTCGCTACAGTCAAAGTTACTGTAGCAGCGACATGAAGATCATTCAAGATGGGGGTCGTTCTGGTGTGGAGGGTTGAGCGAAAACTCCTGTGTTCGGAGTTTTAAGCATCAAATCAGGGCAGATTAGGAGCGTTTCATGATTTTCAAAGCTAGTGTTATTTTCTTGACATTACGAGCCTCATTAGATAGGTGAGAGTTTGAGAGTACGATCCGAACGATTCCGTGGAAACTTTTGATTGCAGAATGTCAAATCAGCAATAAATGTGGAAGTCAGTGTTACTTAAGCCGAGATTACAATCAAAGATTTATTGTCCCTAATTGAGTGAGACTTGCTCTGTGTGAGGAATTATATAAGGCGGGAGTTTGGGTTCGTTCTCAACGTTCAAGGCTTCAAGTTAACGAAATCTGCACGGACAGTCGTGGTCACTCCAGACACACGTGCACTCTTTATCTCTCCGTCTCCTCCTCTCCTTCATCATTAGCGATGAAAGAGTCTGGGCTACCTCTGGCTCGAATGCCAACTGCGGCCGCTAATCGTCCAGCTTTTCCACCACTTTCGCATTTGCTTCCCAAATCTCATGTGAGAGCCTCTAACCGACTGGAAAATTCCTAACTGACCTTTTAGTCTCTGCGCTAATTTAGCTGGAATGGTAATGACATCGTTACATATTCAAGCCAAATTGCCTTAATTGTGAGTCCACAAGTGGAATGCATCCGTTGCAAGAGTTCGAATTAAAACCGACTTGAAACATGGGAGGGGAGCGAGGGGCCGGAAGGCGCTGGGAGACGCCGAGCAGGGGGTATCTGCGGTCATTTGTGGCATGTGTTGATAAATACGATAAAATGTCAAGTTTGAGAGACGTCGGGGTTTTCAGATGATAATTATATGCCCACTTAGCTGTAATGAGGTGCAATGGAGACGGGCTGGGACAAGGGCTGGAGGCCGAAACAGGCTCCTGCTAAGGTGGATACTGAAGAGAGGCAGATTTGTGTATTTTGAACAAATTCAAATACATAATTTGTCTCAACAGATTCTTATTTTGCATGTTAACCAGTTTATTTTGCTTTCATACTGCGGGAAGCGTCACGACTTTTTCTCCAATTCCAATGATTCAGTGATTTGCGACGTGAAGTTCAGAGTGGGTCAGACTGTCTAAACAGACAGCCAAGAACATAAATGGTGAGAAAGTAGCTGCATTTTCATGAAAAAAAAAAAATGCTGTTTGATAAATACTCACATTCTATACGGGAGGAAAACATCTTAAATATGCAAACTAAATTCTAAATAAATGCCCTCCCCGGTGCATATGGGCATGTATATTTATAATGTTAGAGCATAATTTCCCCGTCCTTTTTTCCAACCTCTTTACCTACGAGAGAGGGCGACGAGCGAGACATGTTTGCGCGAGTGTAATCCCATTTTGGCAAAACAGAACTGATTACAGTCAGACGGGAGGAGCGAGCACTTTGTCGCCACTCGCTCATCTGAATACACACTCAAGGTTGGCGGCAGGAGGAGGGGAAGAGGGAGAACTTGTTATTCACAACTTGCATCCTTGCTAACTTTGATTCTCATGCAGTCACGGCGTGGCCAAAAGGTAGCGTTTAATGAAGTGCAAGGCGGTCATACTGGAGACAGTGCACCGGTGTGTTGTACTCCTCCGCTGGCCTCTTAAAAAAAAGAGAAAAAAAAAACTTGGACCAAGGCTTTTCATAAAAAATGAGTCGCCTATGTTGTACCTGTAATTGTGCTGGCTGTATTTCTATGCTGTCATTAGAAGTATGCCCTCTAATCCCTCCTTTGTGCCAGATGTTATTCCCTGTAACAGAAATTGTCATCTCACCTCCCCTTAAAATCCGGGGAAAGCCTTAAAACTGAGGACTTAACTGTTTCGTTTAGGAATTCTGTCTGAATTGCCCCCACCATCAAATGCAATTAGCTGCTCTTTCATGTGTGCTTTATGTAATGCAATACTTCATTAGCATCATTCATTCATATTCAGGCATGGATTATAGGCTGCAAATTCTTTATTGGACGCGATGGAACCAAGCTGCTGGAGTTTTGAAGATTAAAAAAAAGAGCTAGAGAGCAGAGAGAGAGAGAGAGAGAGAGAGAGAGCAAGAGAGAGAGAGAGAGAGAGAGAGAGATTGAATAATAAAAAGGGAGTTTGATTCCTGATGGAATTATGGGATAATTATGCTATCTTGTGATTATCTACATTCTATGATGAGAGCTGATGAGGAAAATTATTCTATTGAAAGTAGGCACTTACTAAGCAGCAGAAACATGCTAACAATGTTTTGCTCTCAAATATTTCAAAACGTCTAAAATTGGGGGGGAAATACTGTTTGCCAAAATGTATCATCTTAATATCAAATTCGAATAGTGACTGGGAGAGATGCATTCGTAATCATTCAATCTGAAAGTAAAAGGCGAGAGAAAGAAAATCGAGAATGACATCATTTTTCTTTTTCAATGACCCCTTTTTTCACGATTTGGGATTTTCTTTTCTCTCCCTGCGACCAATTTCAGCTCCTCTGTGGGTATTTATGTCAACACTGCGCCATCTTTGGCACTCGGCTGTAATTTTCAGGTGTTTGTTGTTAAAATGACATACCTGCTCCTCTCTCATTCCGCTCCTGAGTGCTGCTGCAGCCACTGAGCCAAACAGTCATCAGCAGCCAACAGGTTGTTTTGGCTATTATATCTATCACAGAGAAATGACCCGGCGTTTTAGCCAAGGACTCCGCCGCTCTGCCATCTAATACACTTCCAAACTCTATTGTCCTCTCGCAGCGCCCAATAACTGATAAGAAGCAGCTGTAACTCGGTATTACAAATCCCATTCACCCCCCCCTCCACACCTCCTCCTCTTTTCTCCTTTCATCTTCTGTCGCTCGCTCACGCGACTGCTTCGCACAGTTAAACTGTTCATTTTCTGTGCGGCCGCCGCCGCCTCCTCGTCGGAGGCCGGGCCTGTTTACGGCGGCCGGGAGAGCAATATGCACTCACTGGTTTGGGAGATGACTTGGGTTCTGAGGGCCGCATGTGCAAGTGGGTCATCATCGCCTGAAGACGCTCGCGTTCTTTAGAAAGCTGTTAAGAGAGAAGGAGAAGAAGGAGAGAGTACATTAGAGTAGATTAGAGAGGAGAGGAGAGGAGGAGAGTCTGAGGAGAACATGTGGGGTTTGGGGGGGGGGGGGGGGGGGGGGGGAGCGGGCCCAGACGGGTCAGGCTAAACAAATAGCATTTCATCTTTTTGTCAATAGCAGAATTTAGGTCAGCGAGGCTCTGACAGTAACAAGCTGCTCGGGCCATAAATTAGGTAGTCCTGAGTGTCTGCTCAAAGTCCTGTGGACACTGTTAGGGGGATGGAGCGCAGCCAGCAGCTGCTGAGAGGTGAAGGGGTCTTCCAAACAGGGTGCCAGGCGGCCCCGCCTCCCCGGTCCAGTTAGCCGAGCCCCAGCCAGCGCCGATCATCAATCTAATTCACGAGGAGTGACAGGGACTGGACCGTGTGAAGGGGTGACGCCCCCCCTCCTCCCTCCCCAACCCCGCCACACACATCCCAACACACCCTTAATAACCACACATATGGATCAAACATACAGAGAAACAGACAAGGATGTAGGTGTGCACGTACACACACACACACACACACACACACATACAGAGGTGCACATGTACACAGAGCTGGGCCTCATTACTAGTGACTGCTGTCGTAAAAAAAAAAAGAAGAAGAAGAAGAAAAAGGGAGAAATGGTGGAAGTAAAGACTGGGAGAAAAAAGAAGAGAGGAGAAGAGACAGGACAGACGACACAAGTGCACCACTGTAATTGGTCACAGTGTTTAGTGCAAAGCTTCAATAGCTTTGAGCCACAGCGAAAAACAAACGCAGACAATGAAAGATAAATAAATGGCAAAAGATCCCCTTTTTTTTTTATTAATTCCAGGCCAACACAATTTATTTATTCTTAAGACATCCCAGATGGCTAACAATTTCATACAAACTGTTTATCAGACCAGAAAATAACCATGTGTGGGAGGAAATGCCTGGTCTGCGACTCTGGTGGAGGGTAAGTGAGCGAGAGAAAGAAAACAAGTTTTCAATTGTTCATTTTTTTTCATTGTGCTCTCTATTTTTTCATACAGCATTCAGCGAAACGTTGGTTTTTGAGTATAATTTGAACCTAAAAGTTGTTCCAAAACCAATTGAATCCAAAACCGAAACATATTTTCCCATAAGAAGCGATATTAAATGGATTAATCCGTTCCAGATCGTCTAAACCAGACATGGGCAACTGGCAGCCCTCGCGCCACATGTGGCCCTCGTTCCCGATATGATGTGTCCCTTGAGCCAGTTTCCAAAAATAATAAAGTTAACAGTAGAATGACATTTATTCTGAACCAGGTATCAATTAAAATGACCCAAAACAGTATATCCTGAGATTGCTTTCTTTTTAGAACTATGGAATAATGCATATCGTTGAACATGCAGATCATTGATTAAAAAAAAAAAAGTGGAGAGGACTGAATTGTAGCAGTCATCATAATAATAGCAGAAGCCCATTGCTGCTCAAGAAGCAAATGCAGTGTAAGAGAATATATTCTAACATATGAAAGTACACATTTGATAACATTGAGGATGTTTTTTTTCCTCTTTCTAGTCTGTGCTGAGGAGTCATGCAAGTGACGAGTAAAGAGGAGGTGAAAGTAAAGTCAACTGCACAGCCAGATTTTTTTTTCATACTTTCATGCCATCTCTTTCTTCGCCTCTATTGTTCTAATTATTTTCCTTTATTCCATCCTGCTCTCTGCTCCGATGGTTGTTAACAGAGAAGAATATCACAAGAAACCTTAGAAACATGTCGAGCGTCGTGCACAGGGATGGCGTGCTGCTATTGAGTATGTCAACTGAGACATTTAAGGGTTTGTAAAGGTAAATCATCGAAAACCGAAGTTCGTCTGTATCTTTTTCCTTTCTCTTTAACTTGCATGTGAAATTCACCTAAAGTTCTCAGCTCCACACAATCTGCACAATAAGCTCAGGCCTGTTTTCCAGCCCAGCTCGAAACACACACACACACACACACACACAGCTATTTGTTTCTAAAGGCAGAGCAGCCATGTCGGCAGTGCTGAGTAATAATGTCGCTCAATCAGCGCTCTCATTATCTAGCCAGCATGACTTCTTAATAAGGTCACGCTCCACCTACTGAAAATAGTTCCCTCCTTTTGAGCTTTCTTCAGGTGCAAAGTGCAGTTAATTAACACAGCAGACTGGGAGAGATGCGCTCGCTATTAATTGGAAAGAAAAAGAGGAGGAAAAAAAAAAAAAAAGAAAGCAGAGAAAATAAAGCATACGCTTAATTCAATTAAAACAGCCATAATGGCTTTGGTTGTAAGGCCTGAGGATTCCTTTGTTTAGTGGCTTTGTTGAATTCTGCAGGTCCTGCTTGTGTGGAAGTGTTAAGCAGACCACAATATGGCCTTTCTCTCGCTCACACAACTTTGAAAAAATGAAGTTTTGAGTGGATGGCCCGTGACGTAAATGTGAATCACATTTGGTATTGTAAAATGTGACAATGGGAAAAGCTTAACAACCATATGGCTCCTTTTTTATTTCTAACTGTGGTCTTCTCTTTAATATCCTAATATCGGGCATGTTCCCATATTTGATAACTTCTGCATTTCTCTCTGTTTCTTTCAAATGAATAAGCCATTATGAAATAGTTTTACTAATGAGTGCTGCTGCTAAGTTTTGCATAGTTCCTCTTGAAAGCATCTTTTCTTTCCAGCCAATCTCTCCTGATTGATGCATTTAACTTGAAAATACAGTAAATAAAGTGAAAAACTGTCCCGGACTTGATAAAATCTTTGCAGGTTTCTGTGCAAGCCAGTCTGTGACAGAAATCAAAGGGAAAGATTCATTCAATTTGGACACTTTTAAAGCAAAAAATTACAACATTTGAGAAACTTTGGTCTGGACGATGCACTCTCTTCTATAAATGGGACATCACAGTGTTTTGCATTGACCTGGAATAACAGTTTGGGATTCGGTATTTTAATGAATGCCCTACAGAATGATAAGCGAAAAAACAAAAAGGAAAAAACAAAAACCCAACTCACTTGTATTTCCAGCTGCTGTACGACTTGCATCTGAACTCTACACTGGGCTGTGCTCCGGTCGTCGAGGGCGTGTTCGTTGTTTAGGTGCCTGTTGGCGAGCAGAGGGAGGGACACACAGACAGGAAGAGGAGAGGTGACACACTTTAAAAAAACATATCAAACATGTCACCGCGTAACGGAGACAGCAAATTATGCTCACTTCCACCCGGATCAAAATTATGGAGGATGATAATTACAGTATCAGCTTCACCACTGTTTTGTCTCAATGATAATATTTCTATACTGCAACAATTATCTATAGGGTCCTGTTAGAGAACCATTGTTCCGCGGTGAAATGAGGTAATTAGAAGTAACATGACGGTGTGGGGTGCCATGTTTAACATGACAATGGGCCTGCCCCGGTTTAGATGGCTAACTTCAGTGCCGCCACGAGCAGCGCTTTCTGCAGAGAATAAAAGCTGCTGGCCCAGCAGAATGGCTTTGTCTCCTTCGTTTACCGAAAACAATACGCACAATTTAACACCAGCAACATTTGACACACAAAAGCTGCACTTCACTTGGAGGTGCATTATCCGGCGGCAGACATATTAAATGTATCTGGTGTGTTCGCCTCATTAGAAGAAAAAAGGCAGTCAGACAGCCAAAACAGTCAATGAGGTTTTTTTTTTTTTTTTTTTTTTTGTCTTGATTGGATTTCGTCTGTAGGACACAAAAGCTCCGCCATTAAGATAGACCTTTATTCCTGGTAAGGCACACATACACAGACACACACGTACGCACAAAAACACAAATATAAGGCGAAAAGGGGTTTCCAAAGTGTTGTGATGCTGGGTAATGAGCCTCTATCTAAATGATCATTGGTGACAAACTCACAAAGCAAGCTTTGAGGATGCATGCTTATGAAATGCCAGAGCTGCCACTTTATCTCCAGTAATTATAGGTTAGCTTGCAGACCCTTCAATGATCATTTACAGCTCTGCCTCCAGTGCATTAGAGGGAGTGCAAAATCTCTCTGGCTTTCACTTTATCTGAGGACACACACATGCTCGCTTAGATTACTATGAACTTGCACAAGCGCTGACTGCAACACACACACACACACACACACACACACACACACACACACACGAAATGCACGCTCTCGCCAAATATCTCTCCATTGTTTCGCTCACTTCTTGTTTATCTGCAATGTGCAAAACAAGACAACTCATCCAGGCGCCTTCTCCTGGCCTGCCAATCAACCGCTGAATGGACCGTTTGCAATCACAATGGCTCTGCACCTTTCAATTAGACTGTACACGTTTAAAAACCACTTCATCTCGTCCCTACTTTTTTTTTTTTTGGCGAGCGTTTCAGGTCTAATGCTCAGAAATATTTCATTATAAATCAAGAATGAGGTAGCATGAAAAAAAAAGGGGAGGGGTGGCGGAGAGGGACGTATGTGGGAGAGCAGCGGAGAGGGGAGGAACGAACTGGTGGATTTCTTCAGCCCGGTGCCTAATTGCTGTTTCAGAATGCGCATGCAAAAAAGGGGGCATTTCATTAATCATTTAATCACGTCCCTCGCAGGATGAGGGAACTAATGTTGCAAATACCCTTTTCATTTCACTGCCCATAATGCTATCTTATGCACTTGATGTATGGCGTGTGTCATGAATTACAGCTGCTTCAAAAGCAGCGAGCGGGGCCTGCTCGCTGTTCCTGAAGATACCTCGTTACAAAAAAAATAGAGAGAGAGAGAGAGAGAGAGAGAGAGAGAGAGAGAGAGAGAGAGAGAGAGAGAGAGAGAGAGAGAGAGAGAGAGAGAGAGAGAGAGAGAGAGAGGCAAATCTTTATTAAGCTCGCCTCTCCTTGACGAGCGCCTTGTTTCTCCTCTGTTTTGTCAGGGTGCGGGCGTTTGTGTGCCAAGGTCCTGCGGAGGCTTCTGGCTCAGTACATGTGCTCCTCGCAGTCCTGGCCAGTTAGCAAGGTGATTACAGGAAGATTACCACATGCATTTATGAAATATTCAAATGGCAGCGTGTCCTACTGAGCATTAATAATGCCACAGGAAGACAGGAAAATGGAGGAGGGGGATGACACAGATGGGCAGACGGAAAACAATAAGAAAGGAGACCTTATTTACTGAGAGGTGGCAGAAATACTGGTCTTAATTCATTTGCTCCTTTCATATTTCTTCTTTAGTCACACAGGCAGTAACCTCCATTTTCATCATTTAGCTGCTTTGAATGAATCCTAATAAAATGAAAGAAAACGGTGTAAGTCAGAGGATTCCTGGAACTCCAGCGTCCAGGCGCAGCGTAGCCACTGAAACTTAAGAGTCGGAGGCTGCGGCTCTGACCGCCAGGCCCGGTTCTCTACTGTTTGTGTTTACTGCGCCACACTCATTCTGGAGCAACATTGATTTCTGCTGTTGGGAGAATTATGTGATGAGGGTCTTGTGAGGATGGTGAAGAAAGGGACGGGAATGGAGATTGAGAGATGTAGCAAAGATGGAGAAATCAAAGCAAATAAAGAGACAAAGAGAGCGATAAACAGCGGTTGACGGAGAGGTGAGACACAGCGGTTGTTTTTCAACCCCGAGATAAAGACTTCTTCTTTTATTGGATCCTGCTGCTTCTCTTTTCTCTTTAAGAGTAGGGAGAAAAACATCTCAAAGGTTTTTCCCCACAGCAGCGCACATGAATATGTAAAAGCCATCAACGTCCACTAAGGGCCCAATAATAAATCTACTCAAGCCAGAATATATGGATGATACACTTCTACTAATTGTCTGTGTGTATTATCAGGGGCTGCAGAGGCCCAGCAGAGAAAGTTAGGCCCCTTAACTGACTGCGCATGGCACACACACACACACGTACACACACACACACACACCAACTCAGTCAACCCGACACACACACACAAACAAACATAACACAGACCTCTGTCTCTACACATGTACTGCAGAGCAAGAATCATGGATAAACCAACCAGTGTACACAAGCATGCATATTTACAAACACGCTCTCACACACACACACACACACACACACACACACACACACACACACACACACACACACACACACACACACACACACACACTCTCCTTGGTGGTGGAGCGTTAAGTAATGCCCTCCGTTTTAAAGGTCTTGTCACAAGTGCAGCAGAAGGGGAGGGTAGAGGAGAGTTTAGCTATCCAGGGGCCAGGGCCCTGCCCGCAATGCCTCCGCGGTGTGTGTGTGTGTGTGTGTGTGTGTGTGTGTGTGTATGTGGATGCTATAGAAAAGACAAAGACACTTGCCTGCTGCCTTGTGGGTTTAATTAGCAGTGGGTTACAGACACCAGCGCTCAGGTTAGCGGCTGAGCTTGCCATTTTAACATGGAGCCTGCCTTCCTGCCAGTAATAAGGAGAGTCGAGTGGTGACACGAAGTGGACGAGTTAAGTGTGTCTGCGTGTGTGGGAGCAAGTGTGTGTTATTGAGGCGGAAGGAAACTGACTCAGGGGGGTATACAAGGTGAAAAACTGAAGAAGTGTTCAGAAAATGTGGATATGTCGGAGCTTTATTAGTTTGAGTGATGATTACTTTTTGCTGCCGCCTATACACAAAAGGCAGAAAAGCAGTAAGCAAGAGAGAGTTTTAACAATAAGGCTGTGCATGTAAAGTCAATTTTCAAACCTTAATTGCATTTGGAATCACTGATGTTTACCAAAAAGTCTCCCACAAAAATAGCTCCAGCACATAACCTACAAGCATTAATTTCTATCCCTGTCTCTTTTTCTCATAGCTAACACAAACACACACACACAAACTGCAACACCCACCACTCAAGAAACATATTGTCTCATTTTGAACTTCACAGAGCTAATTCAGGGTGCCAGCCACCTCGCGGCTACCTTTTCCAGGTGAGAACACTTTAAAGCGAACTGAAGAGCTATTAAATGCTGATCTTGACAAGTTTCTTCATGCAACAAAACAATAGATGACTAAACGTGTCACCGCCGCTGAGCTGAGCTCCTGCAGCGACTCCTTCGCCGCCCCCTCCCCACACGCATGTAACCCACACCCAGCTACCAACATCTAAACTGTCATCTAAATCTGACATCCACTTTATGTAACCCCCGTTTAAACTGCACCCGTGTGTGTGTGTGTGTGTGTGTGTGCATGCGGCAATCGGTGTGTGTGTGCAGTTGGCTGGCATCTCCGGAAACTTGAAAGGACTCCCTCTGACACCTACAATCACTGCTCCAAGGCACGCCACCGAGCAGCCATCTTTGTTCTGATGACAAGTGTGCCTTCTTTGTCGGTGCCTGTTTTCATGTGCCGGCTGGGTTACAATGTAAGAGCCAGCCTCTGACTGTGTGTGTGTGTGTGTGTGTGTGTGTGTGTGTGTGTGTGTGCGTGTGTGTAGGGAGGGGGTCTGAACCAAGACATGGTTCTGTTTTGTAGCACTCGATGTTCTGGCAAGTGTTCTTACAAAACCGTCAGCCAACCTGTGCTCTCGCTTTCAAGTCTGAAATCACCCTGTTTTCCCTCAATCTGTCTTCCTCGCTCTCGCTCAGTTTGCCTTTGCAGCCACGCATCCTTTCGCATCGCCTCGCCAGCTTACCGGCTTCACAGACGCGTCGCTCTCTACGGCGCGTCGCCGTCCCTCACCTGAATAACCGACTAAGCTACCCAGACACAGTATCCCTACTGCACACAGACTTGCGAGTGAACGGAGTGTACAGTGCAGAGGAACAGACTGATGTCTTCTTTAAGTAAGTGTACAGGGGTGATAGGACAAGATATCAGCAAACCTGCTAATCCGACACAGGCTTGCTTTACCATGCACACATCTGCTCCCAAGCTGCAAGACAAACTCCTCTACCTGGACTGGCGCACATGCAGTCCAGGTTGGACGATGGATTCTTCGCTTTTCATGAGGACGACTTCTAAAAAAGATTCACATGATGCCTATGGATGTGTTCGGCCGGAAGGCTCATATTGACACTGACGTGTATGTGGGACATATTTTTCATGGGGGATAAGCAAACACATGTATATTCACCTCGCTTCGAGCGTACAGGAAAATGTAGCCTAATGTGTTGCCTGGTCCTGTCTTTGAAAGGTTAATAAATACCAGAGAGCTTCATGTCACAGGTGCACCTTTTGGAAAAAAATGCTAGAAATGCAGCTGACCCAAATCCTAAAGCGGCTCCCTGTTTGCTCTCTCTAGAATTTTTAGGTCTGTGTATCGTAGAACAGTGATTAGTGCAAAGAAATGCAAAATTTGAAAAAGAGAAAAAAAAAGAAAAAAAGCTGGAACACTGTTCTGATTTCAAGAGTTTTTACGAATTCACATGGACATTTGCAGCCCATGAAAATCACTCGCCAGATCGTTATTTCACAGTTAATTACAAATCTAATTAGAATATTCAAATTAAAGCTTTCCCTTTCTTTTCTTCTCTGTGTGAGAGCAGGGAGCCAGGGAAAGAGTGAGCGGAGGAGAGGAGGGGAGAGAGAGAGAGGTAGAGAGAGGGAGGGAGAGAGAGAGAGAGACTCTCAGTGAGTGGCAATGTGATAACCTGTAATCGGCAGTGCTGCAAACACCTTCTTCCTTTGATGTCCCTCCACTAACATCCTGGCAACAAAGCTGGCCAATTACAAATGAGCTAATTAACTAAATTGTTGATGGAGCATGAAGAGTTCATTCGCTCTGGTGCCTGCACCATGACAACAGTGAATGAGGGCCTTTGTTGTGGAGGTAAGTGTGCGGCCGTGCGAGTTGCCATTAGCTTTTGACGTTTTTTCACAAACCTATCAGGCCCCTCCATGCCAGGGAGGAAATTTGTTATGGATCAGAGTTGGTTTGAATCCTGCATTGCTGGAGCAGAACCCTGTCAACTAGCTGCCGAGAAGGTCAAAATGTGCTCTTTGAAAGGCAGTGATGTTTTCTTTTGTTACCGCCTCTGTACCCACGCGGGGAGGAGGCGCTGTGCTGAAGGGGACAGCTCCTCTGTGTTTCACAATAAAATAGATATTGCCACATGGTGTTAACAGGAAGGGGCGAGCGGAGAATCGTCTCCGGTCTTACATCTTTGTCACAGCGCGAGCTCTTACTTCAAAAACTGTCCAAAGTCCTCGCAGATGTTCTCACATCCGGGCCACTTGCAGACGCCGTGGCCATACAAGGGGTGGGTCCCTCCACTTTCTTCATGTAGTGAGCTATAAAAAGAGAGAGCGAGGGCAAGAGAGGGAAAATGAGCAGACGTCACATGGGAGGAAGAATAGCAATAACGTGGACGTCTCATCAAGTTAGTATGAAAAACAACAAAACAGCCAGTGAAACACAATCCAAACGTGATGAGGTGACTGTGTTTCATTCACAGTACAATATTCAAACAGATTTGCAGAAGCAAATAGTGGCATTAATAACACAATATCTCAATACTGTACTTTCCTTTGCCTCCACAATAAAGTCCATTGAGTTAACCCATTAGTATTAACCATACCTGGGACAAATTGGTATTTCTTTCCATATGATTGACATTAAGATTAATACATTGATCCTCATCGTTGTTGTGTTTAACACAGTCAATTCTCCTGATTTATGCTCTGAACTCAAATAACTAAAGTATAAATGGTGAAGTATGGTGTCAATATATCAAAAAAATGAAAGCTATCAAATTGAGTTAAAGCACTTCAGGTTTTCTGATCATTTTTTGGATTAGAGAAAAAGGCTTGATTTGTTTGTTGTTGTTGGGTAAAGCAGCATCACAAAACTTGCAAAATCCAGTTTTCAAAGCACCGGAATTGAGAGACAAAGACTTAAACAAGACAGTTTAGTTGCACAGAATTCAGCTGTAAAGTCACAGATGACAGATATGAGATGTGCGCCAACTTTCTGAGTGGATGTGGATAAAGGCAAAACTTGATGAATAAGTAGTAAAATGTCAAGTAAAAATCAGTCAATGTGATGTATAACTCTCTTTAAAGAATAAGAGTGGCCCAGAAGTGACATTGTGCGTGGGGTTCCAGGAAGAGTCCAGCCTGGAACCACAGGAGGTCTCTGGGACGTTTGGGACAACCTCCCTGCTGGGTTCATTCAAAATCTACCTCAACTTTGGGACACTATGGGGGAACGTGCCAGACGTATAGGCTGAACCGACTTCCCCGATGGAAATGGAGCACAGACTGCAGCTCTGCCTCCACCGCAGTCACCGTCACATCTTGCAAAGCTATTACGGGGGAGGAGGGGCGGAGGCTTTCAAGTAAACATTAAAAATCCAGACAGCCATATAATTTTCATCAGGAGATTAATACTCTGTGTAACTTATGTTCTTAGAGGACAAGGGGAGCAGGGGTGTTCTGGCGTTTTTCAAATGGCACCCAAATAAGTTACGACCCTGCCTAGACAGCACATCCTATTAAAGATGACAGTTTAACCTTTAGGCTTGGCACTGGTGTGTGCGTCTGTCATGTGTGTGTGTGAGAGAACGTGTGTTGTGTGTTTGTCTACTTGCAGGCTGTGCATGCATGTGTGGGGTCTGTGGCTACATGCATGCCTGCTTGTGTATGTGTGTGTGTGTGTGTGTGTGAAACAGGAATATGTGTGTGAGCGCTGGCAGAGCTCACACAGTGTTTTACAGAGGGGGGCTTTCCCCGCATCGATCCATGGCATGTTAGTAAGCAGTGCTCCTGACAATACTCCTTGTTCGATCATTATGAGACACCACACACCCCTCGGGACACAGGAGAGATAAAAAAGCCCCCCCCCCCCCCCGCTCTCCTTCTTTCTTCCTTCTCTTCTCATTCGTTCCCTACCTCTCCTCTCTCTCTCCGTCTTCCTTCAAAAGATATCTTTTTCAAGCCTCCTTTTAGTGGTACTGGAGAGATAGCATCTACTTTAAACCAATTACACAGCACTTCCACCTCCAGTGCGAGTCTCCACCAAGCATCCACACAGACAAACACACATACATACACACACACACACAGCTACTCTAAGTCCTTATTATAATATCGCCCAAGAAAAGCCTTTGAATAATGCATGGGCCAGATAGGCAGATATGTGAACAGTCAGTGTTTCGGTGCTGGGTGCATTTATAAAAGACGCCATCACAAGGATAAACATCCTGGAAACGCCATTCAAGGCATCACGTATTCTGTTTACATGACAAGCAAGTGAGGGAGGTAATTTTCAAAAGAGAGAAAAAAAAAAAGAGAGAGAAAGCACTAAATACTTAATGTACAAGGGGGTTACCTTGTCTTGGCTGCCAGAGAGGCTTGTTGTAAGAGCGCCTGCCTGCTTGGCTTCCTCTCCCCGCTTTTGATATGTGAGCGCAAGCTAAGTGTGTTCAATGGCACGCACAGTCCCCTGGGAGAGCGGGGCTCTTGTTTTTTTTTTTAATAACAACAAGACACTAATAAACTATTGAATAAATAAACAAAACAGCCCGTTTTCTTTGAAGTAACAGAGCCGCAGATTGTTGCTCTGATGCGTTCCGCCACTGACTCGCGGAACAACAACTTTTCATCTGCGCGTTATTTCAGCTTGTTGCTGCGTCTACAGTGTGGAAGTGAAGGGATGCGTTTTTACCTTTCTCGCTCCCGTTCCCTTTCCCTCTCTCGTCTGTGGTTGAGGGCCGGGGACTGTCCATTGGCGATTGAGTGGTGGGAGATGGGCGGCGATGCTTTGGCGGGATTGGAGGAGGAGGTAGTTGAAGAAGAGTTGTTGGTAGAGAGGTCTAGGCCGCCGCTGCCGCCGCCCCCGCCACTGCCAGAGCCGCCGCCGCCACCGCCGCCGCCGCTGTTATGTTTGATGCCGTTGTCTTCCATGGAGTGTCCGCCACCGCCGCCCCCGGTCACGTCCTTCCATAGCTGTTGGAGCTCGGCTGGGCTCAGGCCGGCTAAGACACGAAGACAGAGACAGCAAAAGTTGAAATCAAAACATCGAAAAAACTTCTAGAGCTGCATAGCTCATGCTGCCTTTATGTATGAAGTTTTCATGTTTTCATGTGTGATCCGTTTGCTGGGATCCCCTCCACCGCCACACAACCTCCAACAGGAGGAAATCTTAAATGAAGGATGGACGGAAAAGCTCATTTGTGTTGGTTTCACCCACGAGCAAGTATAAGAAGCATTGATTGTGGCGAATGTGTGCATGCACATTTGCAGATAAACAACTTTTTGTCCAGTGCTCCTTTCCAGCTTGGCAACTAATTAGAGAATATTCGGTCTTTGATTTTCCTCGAACAGTTCCCTGCCTTGTTGTTTTCCTTCTCCGCCATTTTACTCACAAACAACAAACACAGGTGTTTACTTGGCTCACGGGGAGAAAATGGAGCCTGTTCTCTCCTCTCCCTTCTGTCTTTTTTCCCTCCTCTTTCGCCTCTCCCTGGTTCTCAGTCAAGGCAGTAAACAAAAACAACAACAACTGCTGGAAGAAGGAGGGGTGCTGGGGAGCGGGGGGAATAGAAGCAGAGATGGAAAAACAACAAACACAAACAGGCTGAGTAGAGCTAAGAGAGAAACAGAGGTAGACAAAGAAAGCCATAATCAGACAAGAAGAGAAAGAGAATGGGAGAACAGAAGACTAAACAAAACAATCATGGGGAGAGTTAGGGACAAAGTGGAAGGCAGGAGAGCATACCAATGAGGAAGAAGATAGACAGACATACTTAGAGATAACGCAACAGGGACACAGGTGCATACAAATTAGAAAAACAAAGACGGGCAAGACAGAAAGACGGAAAGGACAGGCGGGCACGAAGACGCGAGAGGGAAATCTGGCAGCAGGAAGAGTCGATCGGCGACAGAGAGGCAGTGGCTTACACTTCCAGCCGCACACAAAACACAGGAAGTGTGTGACTACTACCGCTGCGAGTCACGTGCTTCAGATCAACATCAGCCCTGCTCCCTCTTCCCTCTGCCAAATCTCCCTCCTTCGTCCTCCTCCTCCTCCTCCTCCTCTTACCTGGTGGGGGCAGGGTCTGTCCGGGCAGGGCGGCCTGGCCCGGAGCGGGCCCGGGCAGCGACAGCAGGCCCTGCCGCTGCATGTTGAGCAGGTGCTGCTGCTGCTGGAGCTGCTGCATCTGCAGGAGCTGCTGCTGGAAGACGAGCTGCTGGGCGGCCAACTGCTGCTGCTGCTGCTGTTGCTATAGAGAGGAGGAGGAGGAGGAGGAGGAGGAGGAGGAGGAGAGGAGCAAGAGAGGAGCAGGAGAGAGGAGAGCAGGGGAGGGGAGGGAGGGAAAATTACAGGCGAATTAACAACTGAGAGAGGAGAGTGAAGACCGGGTGGTGTGTGCGTGTGTGTGTGTGTGTGTGTGTGTGTGTGTGTGTGTGTGTGTGTGTGTGTGTGTGGCGAGCCTGCACTCACTTGCCTCTGCCATGACCTTAGCTATACCTCTCTGCTTCCTCCTCTGTCTCTCTGCTGCGCTCTCCCTCTCCGTCTGAGCTCAGTCGTTCCCCCGGTTTGTTTTGGGCTGCACCACCGAGCGTTCGCCTTCCCGCCTTTATGCACGTGTGTGTGTGTGTGTGTGTGTGTATGTGTGTATGTGTGTGTGTCCGTCATCATACACGCGCGGAACGACACAAATCTATGCTGATGTACCGGTTCCCACGCCTGTTAGGAGTGTGTGGCTCGTAACTGTGCATGATACTAAGCCTCTGGTATAATCTCCGCCACCCCAGCATCCCACAGTCACCCTCCTCACCCCCCAACCTCCTGCCACCCCTGGTAGTTAATTGTCTCGCATTCACTGATGGTCCGTTTGTGCTTATGTGACCAGAGGGAACAGGCAGAATGAAAGATTTACAGCTCCGTGCGCATGTGAATGCATAGGCATAAACACACACACACACAAACACACACTTCAGTCCCCTCCCTCTCCGCTCTCCTTGCCGTCTCACAGAGTTGTTTATCACTGGGCCAGACTGGCAATTGCATAAGCCCCTGTGCAAAACAACAACAACAACAACAACAAAATGAAAAACATCAAACTCAGTCACCGCGGCAGAGGAGAGAGAGAGAGAAAAAAAGAGTTGGCGAAGAAGCAAATTTTAGGAAGAGACAAAAGCTGGCTCAGAGCTGCAAAACAGAGCCAAACACCTATATTAAATTACAAAAACTCCAGGTAATAATTGACTGTAAGTGCACTCTATTAGATTTAATGGATATTCCATTTTCCTAGTCTGTCAAGCAAAAGGGAAGAAGATGCATATTTGTTGTGATTCGCCGGTGATATTCGTGTTTTTCAGATTTGCACCGCTCCCCACACACGTGTACGCACAGACAGCGTGTCATGCTTACATGTTTCTCTGTGTTTGCATTGTACCTGGACAAGTGTGGGGTGGGGGGGTGGGGGTGGGGGGGCAAAGAGGGAGGCGGGGGGTAAAACTTGTGATGCGCTCACTGGAAAACAGGGCTGCATAATGGAGTGGTGGAACTGGGGGTGGGGAGTGGGGGTGGGGTGGGGGGGGTCTGTCCCCCACAACCTCCACCTGGCCTCAAGAGAAATAAGGGAGCAATTTCTATTCCATATTTGATGGCGAGGCTCCTGAAAAACTCTATTCACAAATCCAAACAGAAACAAAGCCGTCGGGAGGTCAGTTGCGACTTCCTGTTGGGGCAGCATAATGGGCTGCTTGAAGAGACAGCGAGAGGTAAAACAAGGAGAGAGAGATAAAAAAAAGAAAAAAGAAAAAAACAAGGCACAGTGTGTGTTGATGTGATGCCTATTTTTTTTTTTTTCCTCTTATCAATTTAACTGCTTCCATACATAAAGAGTGTTGTCAGGATGTGGCCCCGGACTGGCTCGCCAGGTTCAACGCCAACGCCGTTACGCAAATGTGGCTAAGGCTGGCGCGCTCGTCTCCTCTGTCGGGCGGCTGCCTGTCACCGTGATTTATAGCCGTCGTGCATCGTAACTTTAGCGGTGGCGCACGTGTTTGTGTGTGTTTTGACGCCCGCAGAAACAGTTCATTAACGAGTCGGACGCCGGACCCTTCCCGTCTCAGGTCTCCTTTCTATAAATCAAACTCTGTCTGAGCGTGTGTGCAGACGCGCCGCGCATGGATGTGACCTCAGACGATTCATTAATGGAGAAAGTCCCTGTGTGTCCCGTACTGTATGAAGGCAGGACGGTGTATCGCTTGCAGACGAGGGAGAAACATTGTATACACGCAGTCAAACCCAAGAAAGTACAGGCATTTGTTTGTAAATGTAAGAAATAAAAGTCAGTCAAAATGTGTTGTGTTTCAGTCATTTTTGTTAACAAGTCCCAAGATTAACACGACGGGTGAATCCAGCTCTTCTGTTATTTAAAGAGTGGGAACCAGTGGTGATGCGGATGTGTTACCTCTTTAGCCTGCTTGCCGGGGTGTTGCTGCTGGAGAAGCTGCAGGTGAAGCTGCTCCTGTTGTTTCTTATAAAACTCCTGCAGGTGTTGCTGGAGTAGAAATTAGAAAGTGAAAATGAGGGAAACAGGTAAATATGCGTTTGTCAAATTAAGAAATTGTCTCATATCACATCCTAATTAAACCTCAGGTCTTCTTAAAAAAAAAAACAAAAAACTTTTCAGTGTTTAAGCGACAAAACACAGGCTCATGCAGACATTTAGAGGCTGCAGAATTTAATTCCAACTGATTTACATTCAGAATACTGAACAAGCATCCCTTACAAATCACTACAAATCTCCTTTCAATCTTGCCCTCACTTCCAGAGCGCCAGCTGGAATTCACATGCTTTGTTAAATAGAAACTGTTGCGCTCTGTCAATAACATTCTCTACTGCTTTTGGCATTTGTATCCCTGCTGTCTTTCACAGTTCTTTTCACATGGACTTTAATAGTCCCACAGTTCTGTGGGGACACCAATCCATCATATTAACTACGTGATTGGCTGCCAGAGTGCACAGGCCTCCTTTGGAGTGGCTGAAATAAACAGAATCAACCCTCTCCACGTCAGGTTTGCTGCAATGAACAGATTGTTTGACACACAAAGGGTGACAGCTGTTTAAACTTTGATTTCACTTTTGAGACGGGAGATCTTTAGATGGCTGTGTGGCCTGAAGTAAAAGTCCATGAAGCGGGCCACTGAAATGCACGGCCCACTTCTGTGCAAAACATCCACATGATTTACCAGTCAGTAATGATAAAAATGAATGGGAGCCGGAGGAGCGATTGAGAAATATTGTGGACTCTCACCGTTGTCACTTAATCTACGTACATCGACTATCGACCTCAGCTAAATAATGATGCAGGGCTGCCGCGGATTTTACAATCAAACTGATTTAATTCAAGATGATCAAGCTGAATTAGGAACAATGCAGGACAGCGCTATCCTAAAAAAGATATAAACTAAAAACGTTGAGTCAACTTTTTCGACCAGTGCCTTTAATTCCTGTGAAAACGCTGAGCAAAGGCCTGTAATTACACCGAAATCGCATCTTGAGTTGGGGGCTCTTAATGAAGAGGAATAATCAGAATGACTGATGCTCTTAATTAAACTATTCTCTTTTCCTTAATCAAATCCATAAATGAGAAATGCATTTCAATTCCGGCGTGAGACTGAGTCAAGCTGAATCCAAATATTACATCATCCATCACCTATCACTCAGCTGCTGGTGTTCAATCCAACGGTGCCCTACTCTCCCAGTCCCTGATGGATGCTTGTCAGGGAATTGAACCAGCGACACGGTGGAGAGTTAATTAGAGGCGACATGACCAAGTACGTCAATTTTCAGATTCCTCTTGGTAAGCGTGTCAAGGACGCGGGACGGCGGTGAGTTGGCAGAAGCCAGCAGAGGCTGTGCTGCACAGGAATGACTCAGGCTAGCAGGAGTTTTGGGTGTGCATGTCTCTGTGCACACACACTCAAGATATTACTGCAATATTAAAGTATTTGAGGGTTAAAATAAACATGTAATGAGGTGATAAAGCTTTGGATTTAGGCGCTTGGTTGTGTACGGATTAGCGTGCAACTCGCCTGTTTAGTAAGCTTGTGCGTGTGTAGATGTGTGTGTTTGCGCATGTACACACCCAGTTCCTGCTGTCGGGGCACGGCTTACCTGCAGACATGCGTGCGTGTGTGTGCATGTGTTTGTTGGCGGGCGAGCGAGTGAGCGAGCTTACCTGCTGCAGCATGACGGCCTGCTGCTGCTGGAGCAGGGCCTGGAGCTGCTGGGGGGAGAGCACCTGCTGCTGGAGGATCTGCTGCATCTGTTGCGGCGTGATCACCTGGGGACTCATCATGGCCACTGACACTGGAACCTGGACGGCGGAGGAAGGGCGGGGGGGACAAAAACGTGGAGGGATGAGGAGCCGACAAGACAGGAGCAAAAAGATGCGGAGGAAAGTACACTGAAACTATATTTAAGCTTGGAAAAATACACTTGTGGCAGTTAACAGTAAGCACGTAGGTGTGGTGCAGACAGTATAAAAAATAGAGCATTAGAGATTTATGTCAGCCATGGTGGCACGGATCTACTGGGAGTGTGGTAATTGGTGGTTTGAAAGGTAGGGAGAGCAGGCCTCCCAAGGCCGTGCTGCTTGGCAGCCTGGAGGAGATGCTGAAGGACAGATGGGTGCTGTGCCTTTGTGTTGCTCATCTTATTTTCTTGCCTTTAGTCCGCTGGGAAAAGTAAGGGATTTAAATAGACATAGACCTTAATTAGCAGGACCCTTGAACTCCCCCACTTTAGCGTGCCTATCAGTGCTGCTATTGTGAAACAGCGTGAAAATGCACCACTGCAAAGTTGATTAAAAACTACACTGATGAAGTGGACATGTGGCAGGCCCAATCAGCGTGATGGGGTGGGCCGTGGCTGAGAGTTTGGGGTTCATCCTGAGCATTTCTTTCCTTTTTTTCTTCATATCCAGGGGAGGAAAAAAAGTGGAGCATTTTTTTCGTTGCTCAATGCCTGCTGTAGAGAACATGGCTTTAAAAAGCAGCCAAAAGTACTCGTGGCCTCTGCCGGCATGCGACTTTGAAAAATGTGTGTCATTTTTGGCGATTATCACTAAACCACAAGCTGTCAAACAGCTGCAGGAGGAACTTTGGCAAAACTGAGATAGGTATTCTGTATTTCTGCCAAATTCTTTTACAGACGATATGTTTGTTTTCAGTCTTTGATTGTGAGTTCAGAGTCCAACAACTGCGGAATTTCCGATTCGTATGGCCGCTTAAAATGTATTTGAACCACTCCTGTTATAACAAACAAAATCAGCCTAATTAGCGTACTGCGTGATTCACTCTGCAACAACACAATATGTTTTTAAGTGTTCATCTTTTCCTGTCACATTTACAATGTGATATAATCAGGTCAGACGCAATTAGTTTGGTGTTTTATACAAAAAAGATAAAAGAAAAGACTTGGATTGAAGTAGCAGGTACAGCCCATCGCAGCATCTTGTGAACAAACAATGTGGACAGACAAGCTTTATGTGCTCTAACACCATTACAAGATCAACACGTAGCGACACCTTTGCTGATGCTAATTGCAAGAGTGTTGGTACCGAGCTGCCATGACAGTAGCTGAGCCTATATGGTGTGTCAGGGGGCCAATAAGACATCCCTGTCCTCATCGCCAGCTAATCAAGCTGGCTTGATTACTTTCCATGCATGTCTCTCCTCCCTCTCTCCCTCTCTCTCTCTCTCTCTCTCTCTCTCTCCCTCTCTCTCTGTCAGGCCTTGACACGTCCTTGTTTAGCTCTCCTCTCCTCGACGCCTACCCCCCACCCCCAGGTTTTCCCCCCTCTTTGATTAGCCGAGACATTTGCATGGTCACTACACATTTTTCATTTTAGAAGTCATTATGCATTAGTGGCTCCTGATCGCCCGCCTTGACTAATCCTGATGAACTGAAAATCACAGCTGAAGGTCAACTTCCAGCCGGCCCCGCTGCACATTCATATTCATATTCAAACAAATCCTGCCTCCATTGTTCATTAGGGTCTTAGAGAGAAGGGACTCCATCTAAGGTGGAAGGGATGGAGGAGGAGGAGGAGGAGGAGGGGAGGAGGAGGGGAGGAGGAGGATGTTGTGGTACATCTCTTTTCTTCTGTGGACTCCTCTACGCGGGAGCACAAGAGAAATTGCATTCAAAATAAGCGAGGTACTGAACAAAAGCCGTCAAAAGTTGCAAATTAAACAGTCCATGTGTAATTATGCAAATGCTCTGCTTACACCTTCAACGTTATTAACCCTTAAAGGTACATTTGCTAGGTAAGTAATTACCCCTGCAGTCACTCCTGGTTTTGTGTTGGATGCCATTACAATGGGACGAGTGTGGCTGAGAAACAACATGAGAAATGCACTCATTAAGACTATTAATTGGACTGCCGGCTCAGAGATGGTCTGCTTCATGAAAAAAAGGAAGCAGGCTTAGATGTGAAGGATTTAACATAAACGTATGCGCATGCATATGTAAAACAGCGTGAAATATAAATTCTGTGTTGCACTTCAAACACTTTCTTCATTGTGAAAGTGGCGAAGCACGCGACAAGGCAGATACTTGTAAATGAATAATGCAGCATCTCAGTGTCAATGAGTGAAACGGAACAAGACTTCAAGAGCGAACAGATAAATAAAAACAGCAAACATCCAGATTGTGAAAAGAAACAGCGACTGCTTCTTGCACTTTTATTAGCCTTTAGTGGCGTAATGGCTGCAAATCATCTTCATTTCACCACTGCTCCCAATACAAAAAAAGGGGAAGGAAAAGGAGAGAAAAGGCAGGAGAAAGAAAGAGAGGGGAGAAAAGGCACTGGCCCACATCCATTGTGAAGTGCAGCACAATGCTAATTCCAGCATTTAACTGCATGCTTTTCTGCTTGACGTATCAGAGGCTCCAAGATGAAAGCAGATAAGTAATTGCTCTCCTGGTTCTTATTCTTCACTGACAACCCATAAATTTAATTTTACACACACGTTCATTTACATTTTCGAGTATATGACATGATAATTGCAGGAATATAACACCTCCATTCTGCAGGATACTGCAGGAGGGCTTGATTGACGTGAGCGGTGAATTGAAAGGAACAGGAGGCTGAATTGCCTCTCCTTGAAATGATTTTGCCACGAAGGGATAAAATTAATGAGCATTTAGTAGACGCTGGCAGTGGCGTAAACATCCACGTACTGTGAATAGACCCTCTTTCGTAGAAGAGGAGCCGTGATACGCAATTGGTCTGTGCCTCTGTTCCTCCATAATCCAAAAGGATATGTTCCTCGTATCGGCGCACAAAAAAAAAGCATTCATGAGATTTATTAAAATGGTCTGAAATTAGCTGGAGCTGATTTAGCCACTTGGGACCCTAATAACAGAAGGTTACAATGGCGGAAATTTGGAAGAGGAAAAACTGAGCCCCTTTCAAATTACTTGGAAAAAAAAAAAAAAGACTTCTGTCTGTCATTCCTACTTTATAGACATTTGTAGGAAACATGCTCGTTTCTGACTGCGCTCGCAATCTGAGCCCATATTTGTTTATGTCCCTCGTCCTAAAAAGAACAATGAGCCATATTGACGTGAACTTTGAAGACATGTGGTTTGCCCTAAAAGTTGGAGAGCAAAACAAAGGACCTTTAAATTGGCTCATGATGTAAAAACACTGGCCGGGCCCTCAACAGAACAAGCAGATCATTACACCACTCTTGTCACACCAGCAGCCTGTATCCAGCCTCTCCAATGCTTCGCGAAAGGTCAAGCTCTGTTACCGAGAGCTCAGGTAGCTCCTTCCAGGCACAGATGGCACCTGAGTCCCTCATTAGGCTTGATTCAACTGGGCATTGTGGGAATAAATGCAAAAAGCTCCAATATCTGTTGTTGACTACGCTGGCTGACAGCGCTGTCCATCCTGTCCAGCAGGTCTGGATGCTCCCATGTGGCACACTTCATTTTTTTAAATAACACTCTTTCGGGGGAACTCAGATCAGTAGCATATGGATTTAAAATAACAATTAGACCAGAAGACTCCATTTTATTCCAAATAAAATCCCGGAGCACTAATATTCAGGGGGGAACATGTGATTAGATGGCCGCCATAAACATCAAGTGAGCAGTGAAAAATGGGCAGTTATCAGCGGCGGAGGTTCCTGTAGCACTGGACATGGGACTAAACTGCACTCCAGACACTGCTATGATAAATACAATGAGGAATCTAGGGTCCTGGTTGGTAATTACTGAGAGGAGCCACTACTAATTAGGCCAAGCGGCTTCATTGTGCACAGAAAGAAATCAAGAAAAAAAAAAAAAAAGAAAGGGAAGAAACTCCCTCATCGTGACCCCCCGTTGCTATTTCATCTCAATCTCCTGAGCATCCCAGAGGGGGGAAAAGGGACAAACCTCAGACCTCCATTGTAGCCTGTGGACTTCTGACCTCTCAACTCCCTCTCAGTTGACACTGCTCATTTACTAGCCAATTACTGCCAAATGTGGCCTCCACCATTATTGATAGCTGGGACTCTCCACTAAAGGACCACCAAGGCAAGAGGTCGAGCTTATCTGGCGCGCTGGAGTTCCAGTGTGCGGTCTGCAAAGGCGGCGTGTGTGTGTGTGTGTGTGTGTGTGTGTGTGTGTGTGTGTGTGTGTTTACAACGTCAAATCACACATGCATACATGTGAGCCACATTCAAATGTGTATCATGTGTTCAGCTTAGGGAGATCAATACTCTAGATTGTCAAGACTGAAGCTAAGTAGATTACTGAATGTTTTCCTAAATCAATTTCCATAGCAGTTTGGCAGCAGTGCGAGGGAAGTGCAATTTATCATAACATAAAGACCCATCATGTAAAAGCCTCTAATAAAAAGCCCGAGGAGATTGGGACGAGCTTAGCACAATTTCCATATTGATTTATCTCTACATGTAGAAAGTCACTGATTAAGCCTCTTGAATTTACTGTGCATCAGAGTAGCTGCACAACACGGCTCGTGCACATTGTTTGTGTCATCATCAGTTCAAACTGTCGCTGCTTTATCATCACACTGGCGCGATTCACTCCTGACCGCTGCGGCCCTGCAGGTGCACAGAGTTCAAGAGTAAACGCAGGCGACAGAGAGAGTGAAATGGAGGGAATTAAAAAAAAAGAAAGAAAGAAAGTGCAGAGAGAGGAGAGAGCTGCGACAGGGAGGCAGAGAGCGTGAGAGAGAGTACAAGCGAGAGCAGGTGAGGAGGACGACAGAGGAGGAGGGGGGGGGGGGGGGGGGGGGGGGGGTGCTTTCCTCTGATGTTGCAGGTAATATGGCCTCCACTGGATCAGCCTCTTCATCAGTGACACACAGTAAATTACAAGTGCTTCAAGCAGCTCAGTGAATTATAGTTCATCACTTGGAAAGGCTTTCCCCCTCACCACCGGGGCCCAGGCGTATCAGATCTGCCGGTTAGGATCCAATTAACACCCTGGCCAGAATCATCTGATTGCATGTGTAAGGGCTGGTATAACTCGTTTATTGCACCCATGTATCTTCTGTCACAAGGTAAATTTGTTGCTGCTACATCAAAGGTCTGAGCTACTTTTTTTTTTTTTTTTTATCCCTCCCTCTCACTTTCTCTTGATCCCCCAAACTCAGCTACCTCGCCTTGGGGTTGCATTTCAACTTCTTTTGCATCACAATGATGAACCTGCTCTGTCCTCGCAATTTAGCAATCTTGTCCTGTAGGTGTTGTAAATGCAGGCAGAAAAGAGAGGTGGGGAGGGAGATGGGATGTGAAAAAAAAAAAAAAATCTTGTTTTCTGGTTACAAAAGCAGTAACCAAGGGTGTTTGACTTAAAATGTGCTGACGTTTTTTTTCTCTCTCTTTTTCTCTCTTAGAGTCAACAGAAGTTTTCCTCATGAATAACATAATATCCCCCCCCCCTTCTCTTTTCCCCCCTTCGCTGTGATAATTCTTCTCTATTTTCAGATCCAACCAGAGGGGATGCAGCGGAAAGATATATTCATAAATGTAAATGTGAACTAGCATCCTTTAGCCACGCACGCCAGAGTCAGCTAACCTATGCTCGAGCCTAGCGTCACAGCCCTTTTCCCTGAATCTGCGTGTGTGTTCCGCATGAAAGCCAATAAGCAGATGAGTGCCGCTATTGAGACGATATTGGCTCAGTGGCGAGACGTGTGGAGCTGACCTTTAAAAGTGTGACACTTCCTCGGATGGCCCGGTGGCCACAGTTACCCTGACTGGTCTGGGGCTGAAAGCCGCAAATTTACAGAAAACTCGGCAAAAAAAAAAAAAAAAAAAAAAAAACCCATCATCTCACACAATCCTCGAACCGGCCAGAGAAAGCCGGAATCTTTTCATTCCGGCTCGGAGCTGGAGCATTGCACAGATGGGACTGAGGTTATTAGTCTTGTAAAAAGGTATTCACAGCTTGATAGTGTGAAAGGGGGGAGCGGAGCAGCAGTTGCTACACTCGCTCGGGGCAAGCTTTCAGGTTTTGCATGATTTAGAATTGGACGTTGGGAACGGGGAGGCGGGTCAGAAGGTGCCTTCACACTGTCAAGCTCCCGTCTAACGGGCCGGCGGAGCGGGGTTACGGGAGGTCACCCGAGCTGTTTCACATGTGCCCTCTGACTTATAGAGGTGGTAGCTGTGTCACAATGGGGAAACATGTTATGCGGTGATGTGGCAGAGATAGCTGGGCGTGTTTGGGCCAGACCGAGCACATGTTTCAGTTTGTGTAACAGATTCTGAAACCATTTTTCACAAACGTTTCCAAACCCGATCGTTCAGGAGGCGCTAAGTCACCAAACTGTGCAAAAAGTCACTTCTAGCAACGTGAAACTTTAAGCAGCCGCCACTGTGCTTGTGTTTATGTGTGTGTGTGTGTGTGTGTGTGTGTGTGTGCCGTGTGTGGATGCGTTATGTATGTGCGAGCGCGCGCGAAACAACTGTCAGATTCGTAGGCCTCTGTAATCCTCTCCGCCTCTCCTTGTCCGCGTTTCTTTATTTGTATTCCAAATGTCAGTGTATAAATGCCTTTCAGAGGGGGGATATTGCCACAGAGAAGAGGAGAGCGAGGCGAGAGAAGGAGCAGAGGAGAAAGGCGCCAAGACGAGAGGGTGTTGTGTGCCTTGGGAGAGCCGTGTAAGCAGCATGGCGGAGGCAGGGGGATTTACAGGAAGAAATAGGTGTTTATTGAGTGCTCCCGTGGGCTTACTGTGTAATAATAGACCTGTCACATTACGCAAATGTGGAGAAGCAGCTTGTGTGCGCGTGTTTGTATGTGTGTTTGGGGGAACTGTTTTCTTCCTTGCGTGCATGTGAATGCCAGAGCTGCTTTCCTCCGCATCATCAACTCCTGAGCAGCAGCAATGAGCAAGTGGATAGAATTAGTCAGGCGAGAGCCTTTAGCCGCTAATACGAGTAATTAAAACTGCAATCTGAGGCACTTAGATGCTTGTGTACTAAATAATTTACATGCCATGATCTATGGATCATTTCTCGCTCTTAAATACCAAAGATGGAGAACAGAAGGGGAAAAAAGAGACTGGCAGAGGATTTATCAGTATCTCCGCCATAAGCAGGATGTCATGGTAATATTAATCCCTTCCCCACTTTCTGCCGCACTAATCATACAAGGGGATCAATCCGCCTGATTCCTCTGGTGGAAAACATGTAGCTTGATTGCAACTGACTCTTATCTAGTGGTAAAGCTAATAAAATATTGCACCGTAGCACCCGCTGTGGCCTCATAATCCAGGTAAATAATGCAGCTTTATTGGGTAAACTCCCTCAAGACAGGGACAAAAAAAAAAAGAAAAAAAAGCATAATCTGCTCCTGATGAGTGGAAAGAAATAAAACAATAATAAACAGCCCAAAAAAAGAGGCATTCTAATCAAGTTTCCATCGCATTAGACTGATATTTGCACAAAGGAGTATTACAGTTAAAATGTCACTTGAAATGAGAGGATTCAAGGGCACACCGGCAGCAACGTTCCCACTGCAAAAAACGGAGCAGGATGCACGCCGTGCTGTTTGTGTGTGTCGCTGTGAGAGCAGCGGCGCCTCTCTGGCGACACCCTGCATGGAGACTTTTTGGAACAAAGAGGTGAGGATGTTAATAAAAGCTGGATCAACAAATGGATTAGTTTGGGAGCAGAGGACGGGCCGATCGGCAGGCCCTCTGATTCATATTGATTCATATCGCCAACAAGCCAAGGATGGAGTAAGCAAATGTAAATATTCAATATTTACTATCCGCTGGTGTTATTAGAGGCAGGGGCTTGGACAGGGGGCCGACGGTTATCATGCACCCTCACAGCTCTCTTTCAATATTATTCTTCATGCGATGTATTGTACTTGGTGGCTGTGCAGGCATTTGTAGATCACAGGATCCCATTTGTTTGAGTCGCTTCGCTCTGGCATCCTCAAACAGAGGAACCGCAGTGGACCCCGTCAAAAAGCCCCACACAGCGGATGTTTAATGATTTCTTTTTTTTTTTTTTTTCCTCATCCCAGCTGCACACAGTAAGTATAAACCCAAAATTAATAAAGAGTTGTCTAATTTTATTGCCGCTGTGTTAGAATTTACTGATAATTTTCATGCCTTCGATGAGTCCCGGCTAAATTATTTAAGCATAAGCATGACTGAGTCTTCGCCAACCTTATCTCCTCGCCAGCACGTAATTAGGTACACAGGGGTGTGACTCCAATTGAAGGTGTCGCCATTGTTAGACTCTGTGAAAATATCAACGGGTGAGGTTAACGCCAATTTCCCTGTCATTAATGAAATGCACAGAGCTCCTAATGAGGTAAACCATTGCTCCTTGATAGTGCTTATTAGACGAGTGGAGGGCACAAACTCCCACACTTCAATTTGAAACGACTAAAAATAAATTAAAAGAAAAAAAAAGTTATTGTTAAAAAAAAAAAAAAAAACACGGAGCAGATGTCAAGGAGCCTTACGTAATTTAAAGCGAGAAAAACTGTCTGGTTGACTTGAGGAATGGAAAAGGAAAAAAAAACTCGCTAGTGTGCGAAAAATCTTAACACCAGGAAGAAAGAGGAATGAAGGCAACGTCTTAATGTGCGCACGTGAGCGCGGCAGTGTCGGCGTGAAGCTGTTGTGAGTGCACATGTGTACAAGTGTGACCTTCTCCAAATCGCTGACAACAGAAATAGACAGCTCTACAAATCAATAAGGTAAATTAGTGTTGAGGGGTGGAACTGACAGGCAGTTGGAATTAGCTGTCTGCATAACCCACCAGCCAGGCTGACATATCTTTCAAATAATAACTAACCTCTGGATGTTCCTGCGTCGACAACACTATGGATCCATTGTAAGAAAAGCATGCAGGTCAAAGAGGTCACCCAATTTGCCGTCCGCCAATTAAACGCTGTGGAGATGCTCGCCGCATTTATTGTCCAATCTGATGGACAATAAGCGCCACATTTCACAATCAATGAAAAACCGGCGTGTGCAATCGAGTGAACGGTGGAAGTATGCAACTTCGCTCCCTTCGTGCTGTTTCCTGCGGCGATGTGACGCTGAGCTTCCTGGGGACCGGCTTGTCCAGGTTTAAGATTCCAATGACAGGTCCAAGGATTGCGTTGGCAAATCAAACACACTTTGCGGAACAGAGGAAATCTTCTTTTCGGGGGAGCATGTATTATGGATGGACTTAAGAGATTAGATGGGGAGCTGCTTTACCTGCAGTGGACGCTGCTTGTCCTGGCTCTTTGGAGATTTCAGGCCACTGCCTGGCTGCTGCAAGAGTAATTGCCTCGCTGCTTGTAGGGCCTGCGAAGCAAAAGAACACAAAGACAAAAGACGGCGTGAAAAAAAAGAGAGAGAGAGAGAGAGAGGGAGAGAACGATAAGGAGGAAGGAAGAAATAGTAGAAATAAACTATTTCACTTCCTGAAGATAATTCAAATTTTCACACACAAACCGCCGTCTCTGAATGAGAAACCCTGTCAAATGTCACCTTCCTCATTTTGACATGGGTAACATTACGCTGGAGATATGTTTTAGTTACGATTCATAGAGCTATGATCAGGGATAAATACAGTTTGTCTGGAGCAGGCCAGAAGAAGAGCGTGGCGTGGAGGGGGGTGGTGGGCAGGAAAAAAAAAAAAAAAAGGCAGAGTAGAATTGACCTGTCTAGTGTGTGCTCGACTGAAATACCCACTTCTCTCTGCAAATTACCGCCACATTTGCATATTCATAATATCAATTTGAAGTAGAGGCAGCACCATGTGAAGTGTCCCTGGGAGCTGTAATTAAAGTTGACAAAATCAACATCAGATTACATTTAGAGTGAATTAACTAGCAGCCCAGGTTTTACACTATGCATTAAGGGTTCTTATGCACGGAGGATGGGTGATGGACGGAAAGATGGAGGTTGGTAGCGAAAGGGAGGCCTGCACCTGCCTTGTGAAATTAGTTCACGGATGTTTACCCGCGACAAAGAGAAAAAGTCATATTTGTAAATTGTAAAAGATCGTCATCAGCGCACTTTGATGTGTTTGCCAGACATGGATATGATACGAATCAGAGGGGCTGGGATGTGGCGTAATTTATTTCTCTGGGGTTTGATGGGATTACAGATCTCCTTCTGCGTGCTCGTGTGCACTGGATGTGTGTGTGACGAGCGAGCGCCGGCTTCACAGGTACGATGGCAGCTGGGCCAGCAGCTTCACTCCGATTCTTCAAGAGCAGGCGGATGAAAGACGTCTGGCAGAAAAGAACATTGTGCACAGCTGCTACTGTTGCTGCTGCTCCACACAACCGTATACCTCGTGTTGTGTCGGGCCCACGAGTATCAAGTGGAAGTGGAGGAGGAGGAAGAAGGAAAAAAAAAAAAAAAAAAAAACACAACAAAAAAAAACTATGCATGCACACTCACAACAAAACACAACAACTTCACAGGAGTTTCGCTTTTGATGAAAAAAGAAGAGGACTAGTAGGAGGAGAAGCAGAAAAATAAAATAAAATAAATAAAACTGGGATGGAGAGTGACACTTCCTGAAGAATCAGGGGCTCTCATTTTATTTTCTGGCGCTTGCCAGTATCCATGACAACAGCTGCCTTGACAGGGCGTGCATATGGTGTAGCTCTGCCAGCTGGTGGGAACAATGTTTGAACTAGTACATTGAGATCCTGAGCAAACAAGAGGAGAAGACAGGAGAGAGAGAGAGAGAGAGAGACAGAGAGAGAGAGAGAAAATAAGAGGGAAGAGAGAGAAAAAAAAGTTGCCATGTCTTAACCCCTCAGGGAACGCAGCCACCCCCCTGATCAATTATGAAAAGACAGAACTGGAGGAGAGGTGGGTGGGTGCTGGGAGAGGCAGGGGTGGGGGTCTGTCTGGCTGCTCAGGAGGAGCCAGGCTTTCTGAATCAAAGTAAACAAACACATTACACTGGCACTGAGTCCTAACTGCATTGATCTGTCTCCTTGGTAAGAGGAGCCAAGTCGCCAGCGGTTTATATGTGTGTGTGTGTGTGTGTGCGCAAGTGTGTGCGCTGTAAAGCCCAGCCCCGGCCTCTCTTCAAAACACACACAACACCTGCAGCCGACTGCACACGGGGGCGCAAACTTTGGTCGCTGGCGGACAAAACGGACGGGATGTCAGACGTTGCTCCACTTCTGCTTCCTTCTCGCGGAATGTGAAAGGCAACACAAATTCCTTGAATGCAGCCAATCACTTGGCTAATTAAAACACAGGCCCTAATTAATCTCACCATGATTGGTGAATCAAAGTAATTATAAGGCTTATTGAGTCCTGCACACAGTAGTTAGAGGAAACGCTGCTTGATGAGTGCAGCTGAAGGTAGCTGTCAGGGGGAAATGTTTATCCATGTGTGAATCAATAATGACTTGCTGTGTTATATCCAAAGTCAAGAGAGCCACTCGATATATTACACACGGTCAAGAGTACAAAGAAAGAGATGTTTTTAACTGCGCTGCCAATATCCGGGCCAAGTAAATATCAGGGGAGGCAGAGGCAGGAGAGGTGACACGGAGGGGTGAAGCTGAGACATCAACTACACCCGGCTTATTAGAAAAGAAGTCTGCTCCGACTGCATAAAAAGTACTTCTCCAAACATAACACGGAGCTTATCAACACCGGGCAAACTTTTCCAGAGTGGTTTGTCATGTCTGAAACCGTCTGTCACCTCATCCATGGAAGCGAGGTTAGCCATTTTCCGGAGAGTCTATGATGGTGTGGAAGGTAAGGGAGGAATAAAAGTCCCCGTCCCCTCACTTTCACTGGCTCTGAGTATTCAGCCATTACAGTAAAAAGCACCAATTTGTGCCACCCACTTCCCCACTCCACAGAGATGGTAAGCTGAAGCCCATCTCGAAGCACAAAAAAGCGCCAAATGCCAAGGAAAGTCATCAAAAGTTTGCTGAAGAGCTGCTGGAGCGGACAAAAACACAGACGAGTGCAGACGCACCGTCTATTTAACCTGGGTTGCTATGCACGGAAAAATGACATCCCCGGTCTATTAATGCACACATTGTATAAACAGCACAATGTGACACATTCTTCAGAATGAGAAAGCAAGCCAGACGGCGAGCGAGGGAGAGAGAGGGAGAAGGGGGAAAGAGAAAAAGAGCCAGGCCCTGCTATATAAATAACAAGGCACTCAGAGGCATATTTGATGTTGATATCCATCACTGAGGTTGGAAAAGAGGAAAAAATAAGAGGGGGGAAAATAACACAGAGCGACCAAGACTGCGACACGGGGATCCTTATGAAAATAAGATTCAGCCCAAATGGATCTGGTGTAATTGGTTTCAGATAGTGAGGTCAGGAGAAAGGCGATACAGGCGACTATTATGCGAAACGGACTGAGAAACAAGAATGTTTACACAGGCATTCCTCTGCTACATTAATAGGCATGCAGAGATCACTGGAGAGGGAGGAAGCGAAAGAGTGAGGAGAGGCTGACAGGGGGAGGAGGAGAGGGGAAACTGAAAAAGAAAAAAAAAAAAACCCATATCAACCATCCATTCACCCCTCACCTCCCTCTATCCTCCACTCTCTGAGCTCCATACACAACTATACTTCAATACAGAATAGGGTAATAAGCAACACCTATCACAATGCACCTTTGTAAGGAGCATGCAAAGATCTTAAACAAGCATGAAATACATTAGCAGGCCCCGTAATGCCGGGCCAAACCATTACAAATCTCAAGATTGCTTATTGAGTCGGGTGGTATTGGTGTTGGTGGATGGGGGAGAGAAATAAGCCGTCCGCTACAAATATCGCTCTTTCAAATCCACCTGGAGTCCGCATTTGATGCGGCCGTGTCATTGAAATTGGATATATTTGAGGGGCTGTGACATTGTGTTTGGACAGTGCAGATCACTTCCCGGCCCGAGTCACGTCGGGAGTTGTTTGTTATTAGGGGATATGGCTGATATTGGAATGACGACACGAGTGTGAAATAAGCGGCCCTCAACAGGTACGCCTCCACACGACGCTCCTGCGTGCCGGAGAGCAGTCGCAACTACGACCAATTGTTGATCGACAAGAAACAGAGTTGCATCACGGTAACTCTGACTTTCTGTGGTGTGCGGAACAGATGTTTTCTGTGTGTGTATGAGATGTGTGTGTGCGCGTGTGTGTGTTTGTTGCAGGGTGTGAAAGGCTGCATGTTCAACACCAGGCTGTCGGCCAGAATGACTCCAGTTATGCTGACAGCTTTGACAACTCGCACACACACAAACATTCACAAACACACACACACACACACACACAGTACTGCGCCACCAGGCTTATCTGTCGTTGTTTCCAGGACGCAAAGACAGAAACAAAGGGAGCGGTGGGGTTGAAGGGGGGGGTGCAAGAAAAAAAAAAAAAGAAAGGAAGGAAGGAGTGTGACTCTTCATCAATCTGGAGGGAGTCGCATGCCATGGAAAACAAGGCACAAACAGTTTAAGCTGAACAAACAAACATGGTTGATTGGAGCGAGGCTGCTGGCCCGCTGGCGGGGAAGATATGCGCTGACACTCCACACCAAAATATTTACACCCTATCGTCTTATATAAGTGGATTCGGGGCAGATGGATGGATGGATACAGCTTTGGAGGGGCTGGCTGGAGAGGAGAGACAAATGAGAGGAGGGGAGCAGGACAAGATGTCCTACGCAGTGTTTGAATGTAAAACTCTGGACTGAGTTTATGAGAACTCGAGTCTGATCAGTGAGCCTGTTTATGTACACGTTAAAAATCAAATCATTATCTGATACCTGGAGTTATGAGATTATAAAAAATCCTCACAATGCAAAACGTTTTATGATTGCAGTTATCTAAATATTTGCATGACATGCAGCAGTGTAAAGTTGGACAGGATCAGGGGGTTTGAAAATAACGGGACGTTTGAGTCTCACTTGAATGTTAAGAAAGAAATCTGAAAATGAATTGAAACATTTTTCCAGTTAATTTTGAAGTACACTGTCTTAACCAGATTCAAGTTCTCTACCTATTATAATCTAATCTATGATTTCAAGGATTTGTTTGCCCTTTCAAACCACTGTTGTACTGCAGCTGCTTCTGTTTCTCATGCCGGGTGTCGCTGCGTTGGCCGAATATAGCCGCTATTGACGGTTTCCGCCTTAAGTGACACAGACACAGGAATAAAAAGACTCCTATCCTTTCATAAAGGTCAGAATTGGCGACGATGCCCGGCGCTCCAACAATGGCGCCACATTCAGTTTCTCTTATCGCCTCCACAAAGCCCCACATAGAGCACAATACACACCTGGGTTCAGTTAACTCTGCTTGGAAAGAAAAAAAAAAAAAAAAAAAAAGAGCACTTCTTCTGACCTCAGCGCTCATACAGATAGCAGCATGGGAAGCTGATGCAGGAGGAAAAGAAAATAAACACTTGCAAAGCAAACACCAAAAGTGCGGTCAACAAGTCCTTCACTCTCTTCCTGTGTAACCAAATTTGGGCAGTCTGGCTCTGATAATGCTGGAACTGTGACAGATGTGCAACCGCAATATGGTCCGCGCAGGTTCCGACGGCACGGTTTCCATCACGGACGATTTCTCAGGCCGTGCTTCTGCGAGAGAGAATAAAGAGCGAGGGATCCTCGGGAGAAAGAAACAAGGGAGAGAGGGGAGAATTCGGAAAGTATGTAGGAGTAATGAGCATTTTAATGTATGACTCAATAAATCAACAGACTCAAGTGAAAAAAAAGAACGAGGAGAGAGAGAGAGAGAGAGAGAGAGAGAGAGAGGGTGGGAGAGGTCCATGGAGATTCTGCTCAGGCCTCAGGATAGAGGTAAAACTATCCAGCAGAACAATGGGCTCCTGTGTCTCTATCTCAGTGTTTTCAGCTTCTTCAGCTCTCTGTGTCGAACACACAGAGTTTCCCAGCCAAAAATGTTAATGAGCTCACGCTCATTTGTGCATTTTGTTGTCATTTAAGTCTAAAGTGAGCAGGACAACCTTTCATATTGATCATTTGCTCTTCGCCACCTCCTTGTTGCACTTTATATTCCTCTCTCCCTCTTCATAACACATTATTCATTTTTGTTCCCCCTCATCTCTTCTTTCTCCCCCTCTCCCCCCCTCTCTCTCTCTCACCTCTTGTTTATTGATTCTCTAGATTAAGAATTCCTAGGCTGGAGGATTGTAACACACAAGCATCAAATTATTTTTGGGTGTGCTTATTTGCCTTTCTCTTGCATCTATTTGGCCTGTGTCTGTAGACAATTATGCCTACCCAGCCCCAGACTCAGGTGCTAATAATGAAGGACAAATAGAATCGTATGTGTAAACTTCTCCCACTGATGAAAATTTATATTAACTTTCTACCACAGTAAACAGAGCTGCATAGCTACACCGTCCCGGGAGGATTGGTACGAGATGAATTCGCTCGCTCCTACCCCAGGAAGAAAGCGTGTATGGGAGAGAGGCGCACTTGGTGGCAGGAGGGGGGCTCCGGCGGGGGGGGGGATGCCGAGCTCCATTGTGTAACCTCGCACTTATTTTTCCACTAACAAAGACAAAACGCGGGTCTGTTTTGCCCATCACAGATAAAGCGTGCGTGTTTATGTCTGAGAGTCGAAGGGCGCGTATGCGCTGATATGTATGTGTCTGCGCAGAGGCTGGGAGGCCATGCCAGTAATAACACAGCGCGCGGCCTGCTGTCGCTCACTGCAACCACTAATATTCGCTAACATGCCACCCCCTACTGCTGTCACCATGGATATTCTGTGCAAATACTGCGATGTATCTGTTCCAGCACAGGAGAATAATGGTGTTATACTTTAATGCACAATTTTATCACAATATCCCCAAAGAGTCTGCACAGAACTATAGTTAAAAAGTATTTGTGTTGAATCCTGGACCATAAAATGGTGTTTCATGATCTCAAATACAAGGGTATTGCTTAATATCTAGCAATCAAACAAATAGTCACTTTCTTCCCGTCTCTTCTTCAGACTATTGTCTCACTGCAGCTTTTCAATGCCTCATCACTTATAAAACTCAATTTACCCTCACAATGTGCCCACTTTCTTTGCTCTCCATCTCTGCTGGTGGCTCCTGCACATAGTCTTTGCTTTGACCTGCGCTGTACCGCTCCATTTAGATAAGATGACAGCAGGACCATTCAGCAAAGGTCTTTATCTACTGCCGCTCCAAGGGAAGTCCTTTAGAGCCCGACAACCGCGAGCCACCACAATATACTATCACAAAGAGACAGAGGGGAAGGAAAAATAGAGACAGACAAAGAGAAGTGGAGAAACTGTAGTGTATTTATATGGGTGGAACAAGAGAAAAGTATGTATTTGTGGTTTTAAGAGACAGTTTGAGTTTAATTTTAAAGCCCACTCTCACATGTACATTATAAGCTACAGCATGAACAGCCTGTATACACACACGTGTTCTCGCTCTCCGCGACTGTCTGATTTCTTTCTTCAGGTGATTACGATCCCGCTACTTCTCACAGTTCCAGGCAAGTGGAGGTCACACAGCTGGATGAATAACTGATATGAAATGTTGCATTGAGGCTAGCCATAGTTCATTTGGAAAAGGCGCTGAGCCCAGCAGGAAAAAAAGAAAAAAAAAATCTGGAACTATAGGGGAGGAAAAAAAAAAACAACTCAATGGCTTAGACCTAGTTTCTTCTGAGGAGTGTGCCGATTTTGTAAAATCTGTTGTATAAACAAAAAATAAAAAAAGAAGTTTACACCTACTTGCCGTTGTTGCTATTCAGAGATAAAACCAGGGGTTTTTCATCACTCTTGTCAGAGCATCAGACAGAACGAATCTGTTCTTTAAGGAGTTTGTCTGTCTTTGTTGACAAGGCCTTACTAAGAAGCTACTGTTCCCCCCCAAAAAAAGAAAAATGGCCAGAGGCGACTAGCAATCTGATTGTGGCGCCGGAGAACAAGCAGCTGCCGTGCAAGATGCCGATGCCAGTCGATGCTGCTGAAAAGACGAATGTGTTGACACAAATGTGCGCGTACAAGAACTGTACATAAGGAGCACATGCACAAACAAAGACCTGGGCCGTAGCGGCAAATAAAAGGTTGGGTAAACCCAAGCTCATCTCCACTGCTGCATCCTGGGTAGATAAACTGCTTTTAAGTGCTTTTACCTTGCACTGATACAGATGCACGGCACATATATATGGGCTTAAAGCAAACACAAAGTAGTCATTAAGGAAAACATGGAAACGACCAAGCGGCCGTTCCACTTTGGTTTGAAAAAGGGGGCTGAAGCCGTTTGAATGTTCACTTGTTCCTGTGCGGCTGTGCATTGACAGGAGCAACCCAAGCCTTTCAGCTGGCTGAGTGCGTCTGCGGCGGACTCTGTCTCGGGGACTCTGCTGTTGCAGGTCAATAGTACGAGTGTCTGTCTGTCTCGTCCTGCAGAGCTCAGGTTAAGTGTTCAGTGTAAGTGTTACCCTCTTCTGGGGGTCGATGAGGGAGAGCATCCTGACCTTAGCTGCAAGTGAGCAAGCCTAAGTTGTAAAAAGATCAACTATTCCATTTTTCTGATGTGCACATTTTAAACTCTGCATCTGGAGCAAACCAGGACACTTTTAACAGGCACTAAAGAGTTTATGTGGCTCCTTTGTCTTACCATTATCCCCCAGCTTCTTTGGTGAGGACTGTGGGTGATGTATCTTTCAATGAATGCCTTGCTTCACCTAAAGATCAACTCAATAAATAGCCACTGCATCTGCCCGTGCAAGGGCAATGGATCACGATCAGCCCCCCCCCCCTCCCCTCCTCTCACAATCGCTTTGCTTATGTAACACCTATCTCTTCCTGTGCTCCTCCTCCTCTCTTTCTTCCCTCCTCACTCTGCATTGTACCTGGGCGGTTGTCTTGTGAATATTCCAATTACAGCGATGTGTGTTTGACCTTTAAGTGAGCAGCAGAAGATATAGTTATCTGCCTTCCACTCTGACATCCAGCGTCTATCAATCAGTAAACCCCCCCCCGCACAAATGTGTGTGTCTGTGTGTGTGTGAAAAGTGAGAAGAAGCTATCATGAGCACAGACTGTGACTCGGGGAAGGTGGAAAAGGATAAAGAAAGGTAAAAATGCATTTGGTTTGAGCTTGAATACATAAAACTGCGCCACACACAAACAGTCGCGCACGTACACAAAAGAAAAAGAAAGAGATGTTAAACACTTTTCTCATTTAATCTGCCGCCAGCCTGACTGAGCTTTACTTCCATAAACAAAGACTTTCCAACAGCATCCTATATCACGCTTCTGAGAACAAGCAAGCGTGAGCAGAATCATAGTCCTTTAGTTTCATTCTCGCACCCGCCCGTTTCCAAAAGGCTAATCTACATCTTTCATTGAATCAAGAATGGAAATTCACAAGAAATGCTTCTTTTTCAATTTCATGCTGAAGTAGCTCAAGTTAGTGGATGTAATTTCTCCTAACAAGAAAATTTATCACTCTGTCGCACACTTAGTCCGGCTATGTGAGAGAAGGGGCCTCCTTTCTGAATTTTTTTTTTTTTCTCTTGCGCTTTGATAAATGTGCCAAAAGCATGATCACTCCCTTCATGGCACTCCATACAAGGACAGAACAATTACAGAGGTTATTAAAAAAAATAAAACCTATGCTTGAAATTTGTTTGAAAGATAAATGACGTGTAATTTAGGACTGCGAGAGAAGCATTACGAAATTAAGTCGGGAGCCTGAGGGCATATTTTGCACATAGCGGGAGACTTCAACTTTTTCGCTGTAAATTACATGACAGTGCAAAAAAAAAAAGCATCCCTTTTTTGTGATTCTAAGAGGAAATTTCTCCTTCCATATTTAAGGCCTGGGCCAACAAAAGAGTATTTCCACACTGTGACAGAAAATCAGGGGAAGACTAACAGTTCACCAAAAAAAAGCGAGAAAAAAACCCAAATCCATTTGAAGTTTCGTGCAAATTAGAATTATCAGGTTCACGGTGAATTGGATGATGAAGTCCAAACAGGTGAAAGGGAATGCATGGAAGAATAGTATCACAGAAACAATACCACGCATGGCCAAGCTACCAGACTAATGTATATTTATCATGTAAACTTTTGATAAATGCATATGCAGAAACAATCAAATCTGTGGGTTTCCATTGGAAGATTTTTGCACTATGGACTCAAGCGTGAAACCAATATCAGCTTAGTGCCTACTCAAGCTTGAAGTGCTGCGCTGAGCCCACAAAGCATGTTCTGCATATGCTCATGGGCATCATTTTTATCAGGGTGGAACAAGCAGCTTTCCAGTGCTATCACTGATCAATTCGTGCGAGTTAAGTCCCCAGCGTGGGTAAATAAGCGGTGGTTAGGTCTTGATGAGGAATGGCAGGCGGCTTCCAGCTGGAAAGAGGCGGGCCTGTCTATCTCTGTTGTGGCGGGTTCTTAGTGTGACTCCCATCATTAGCCACACGCCGGAGGACAGCGTCCAAACACCGGTTCAGTTCAGGCAGGACTCTCTCCACACCGAAAACACGCCAAACTGCTCATGATATTTGTCAACTGTACAAAAACGGCACATAAATTCAGGAATGTTAGTCCACTTTGACAGCAAAGGAAGGACCTTACCTTGTCGGATACGCTGTAAAACACAGCGGCTTCTGTGCTAAACCCTGCCCTGAAGAGAGCCAAAGCCAGTGCTAAGTGACACGTCAGTCAGTGCGTCTGTTTGGAGCGTTCAATTCCCCACGGCCGGGGCTTATTTACTGCATTTGTATGAAAATCTGCGAGGAGCAGAGGGGCTGAGAGCCTGGATAGGTCTCTTACATATGTATACAGTGTTTGGAGGCAATGTGGAAAGAAGCCCCTCTCTCCACCGGCTGGTAATGTTACAACTACAAACAACTACAAGATGAAGCCATTTATATATTCAAAAAAATGGGTCAGGGATGAAGGTAATCGGAGCAGCGGAGAGTGCGCACAAGTGCAACTCAAAAAAAAAAAAAAAGAAAAACTACGATGATACCTGGAATCTGTTCGAGATTCTGGCTGCATTAGAGGAAAATTTCACACCGGTGACATTAAAAGATGCTACTTCTTCTTGCTAGTCATCTTCTTAACCAGATTTGAAGTCATTTTAATATTAGTTAGACGAGGGGAGGGGGGTACACACAACAAACCGTCGGGCATGCGTTTCAGAGTCTGATTTGTTACTATTCATGACTAAAGCAGAGAGGAACTGTAATACTAGACATGCTTGTTAAATTCACAACACTCCAAAGCTGCCTTCTAGCAAATCCTGTCTTTTGGTTGTCAGCTTAAGACACCCCGGCATATGCATATGTAGAATTTTTAAGCTCTGTTAAATGGATAGCGGTGTCGTGGCCTATCAAATGACTGTAAGCCACTTGCCTATTTTTTTTTTATTTTTTTTTTTATAGGGGGGTGGTGGAGGGAAGCATCTGCAGAAAAAGCAGGCAGCAAGGCGTTACCTTGTATGCATTGGAAAGCGTGGCCCCCCCTCTCCCACTGCCAACACACGTGTTTTTCTTCATCCTCCTCTTAACTCCACATTAGAAGAAAACGCAGGCATTTACATGTATCTATTCAGGCCGTGTGTGACAGTAACACTCCACCCCGCCACATTAACGGCTGGTGCGCAGTTTAAGCCGATGACAGGGGAGTGGCAACAAACAATGACAGAATGCCTGTTTTCGATTGTGAGGCCGCGAAAGATGATGCACCTATTCACCGCCAGAGCCTGTTCGCAAATAAATTATTGTGGAGGGCACTGAGCTTGAAGCAATCGCTCAGTCCCTTCGTAGTGAGTTTGTATGAGTGTGAATGCACGGCTGTATATGTGTTTGTGCTTGTGCGAGCGGACTTATAGATCCAGTGCCATTTATTTTCCCCGAGCTGGACTGGGGCAGTTAGGGAGGCGTAAAAGGAAATGAGTTGTGAAGTGGCCATTGATCCCGGCCTGTGCTAGGTTAGCTAAAGACTGCCAGACTATTGGCCACAGTATGTGCTGCTGAATGGTTGCCTCTTATTTACACGGAGGTGGTTAACCCTGGCCGGGCCATTTATCACCGGGCCACTGCACAAGGCAGAAGAAGAGGAAGAAAAAAACAGAGAGAGAAGAAAGAGATCAAATGTGTCAGGTCAGTTGTTTACCTGAGTCCAAACAGGATTGCTGCTTGATTTTATTTTTAAGAAAATATTTCATGGGATGCCTTCTGTTTTACTTTGTAATTGATTTTAATAGTAAAAAAATAAATAAATAAACTGAGGTCAGGTTGTGTTTGTTTGTTTTTTTTGTAGTTTGGCAACCTCTGACCCGCAAACTGTCCTGTAACTGTAAGATAAAAAGCCTGTAAGTGTTTATTTCCAGCAGATTTCACTCCTTCTCTAACCATCTCCTCTCAGTTCCTCCACCGCTCGCTCGCTCTCCCCCTCTCTCACTGTCCCTTTCTCCCCGTCTCTCTTTCAAGCCTTGCAGCTTGACATTTCGCCATGCTCTCGAGGGACGCCTGCGCGAAATGGAGTTACTGGGAGAGCGCCACTGTAAATTCCAGAAGGCCACATGTAATGTGTCTTAAACATAGATGGACAGGCCAGGTTTCAAGAAGGCGAAAGAATAAGAAGGAGAGGCGGGGGGGAAGGCGGGGAAGGGGAGACGGAGGCACAGTAGGAGGAAGAGGTGGCGACTAGATAATAGAATAATACTGTGTTTTGTCTGGGGAAGCGTGAGCAAACAGGAGCTATGCTGTCATTCACATCCTATATCTTTAGTGTCATCACAGGAGGGGAAACTACAGGCCTATATGTCACAGGCCTGTATGTACTATTCTGCCGGGACTGTCTGCTGATAGCTGAGCTTGAAATAAAAAGAAGGATGGCTTTCATTGTAAATAAGTCAGACACAAGGATTGCCAGTGAGGAGCTCTCCGTCACTGAAAGGGGAAATAATTTTACAAAGACATACGGCACACGCTGCTTTCCTAATGCTTCTCCTGCCTTCACAGGAAAACCTTATCTTCACACAGACGATGATGGGTAACAAAAGGCCCCTTTATGAAATCGTTCATATTTCAGCCGAGGCCTTTCTCCTGTCCTGAGAGGTGATTGATGCATCAGGCCAGGGCCAGTGTCTTATTTACACAGTTGAGTGGGGCAATCTCAGGCCTGAAAGATAAACCTAATGAGCTTCTTTGTGTAAGGGTGCAAATGAGAGACACCATCCTCCCTCCCTCCTTCCCCATTCCATCCAAAGGGACAGTCTGGGTGATTAGGCCTTTAAATTATGCTCAAGGGCAAAGCCCAGATTTGCATCTTAGGTATGTGTGTGTATGCGAGTGTGTGTCGCCTCTCAAACATGGCAGGGAGAGACAGAGGGAGGCAGGTGAAGGGCAGCGATAGAAAGATGCTTGAGGCTTGTTTGTGGGAAGTGATGGGAGGTGAAAACTGAGTGTCAGGATTTTAGAGGGAGGCACTATTTACTCAGCATGCACTAAACAACAAACTTGACTTGTTATAAGAGGGAAGTAACTCACACGTCAGTCAAATAAGAGAGTGTGTGCCCACACACACTCACACACGTGCAGACACACTGTCATTTTGTCCTTTGTCTGTGGGGTAACTTTCCTCCTAATGACTTTCATTTTGGGGAGAATTTCATTTGCCCCTAAACCTTAAATACTACCCATCACTTGCTGTCAGATTTCTCATCCCGTCTCTTTCCTCCAGCTAAACAGCTCGGAAGGCAGGTTAATTGCTGTCACTCTCAAGTTGGACCACTGCCTAGCTCTCGTGTAGCGATGGGGGTAGCCTAGAAGTAATATGGCACCTTGGCGCACTTATTGTAATTTATGTCAAAACGCTGCAGTCATTTAAATGGGGTTGGATAGTTTGCATTTTGCTGCATCATTCGCCTGAGGAAAACACCTGAATGCATCCCCAACCAGTTTACCAACACATGGATTGCTGCCTCTGTTGCTCGTAAGCTGCCTTTTCTTACGCTAAGGTAAATAAATATTTGTCCTACAAACAGGAAATAACTAAACTGAAAACAAACTAAAGTGCCGGCTGGCTATATGACATGTCTGACATTAATATTTAATCCTTACAGAATAATAAGGTCTGCATTGAATGTCTGAGTATTTCACATGGGTGGTGGGTTGTAGAAGCAGAGGGTTGTCCCCACAGCCACCCAGAGGTCTTTGGTTAAAACGACTTACTGGACTATAATACATTAGCCAAGGCCTCCATCTTGCTCTGAATATCAATATACTTCCTACAGTCGTGAGCCCATTTAGAGGGGGCAGCAGTTCTGAGTATTGGCTCATCAATCCCACTGATAACCCTGGCAGGATTAAGTCTACAGACCACTGTAATCAACTAACAGGCTCATTATGGGACATTATGGTATAGATCCAAAGATCAATGCATGGCTTCCATGTACACACATACCAGCATATGGTATTAAAACATAATTCTGACTATGTCCAATGTCAAATTGATTGGGAAATGAGCTCAGCACATTTTTAAAAAAAAACACAAGAGAGCTTTTATAGTGATCACTTTGCATAGCAATTAGGACTGTGTAACATTCATCATTTGCTCTGATACATATCTGCAGCTGGCAAATTGCAATCAGATACAGTGGGTATCTAATCTGTGATCTCAAATCAAATTAGGTCTATTTAGACAACCTTGGGAATGGGGTGATGAAACCCTGACAGGAATTAGGGACTGGATATTTAATTGTGACAATCATTCAAGATATGTGCAAATCACAGTGTGGGACTATCGCATAATGACCTGCATAAAAAGGGGTCTAAAATTATGCAAATTCACAAGGAGGAACAGTAGCAACTGAGTTAAGATCAGCACAATAAATGTATTACAAGAAGGGGGGAAAAAAAACAAATATTTGAATTGTATATAACCTAGACTTCATCTGTTTTGAAAAGCCTTTGGCCGAGTCTAAGGTGACGAGACCTTAAGATGCTGCTTTTCTAATTATAGCTGCAGGTGGTATTTTGGAGCTGCTGGGTAATGGCAGAACCCATAGGGACAGTGGAGAATTCATCAGTGCTTATTATTAATCATCCCCCCAGCAGCGTGATGAGAGACTGCAGCATCTATACCCACCGGACCACTCAATGTCATTCCAAATATGGGTGGAAAATTACACCCAACAGCCTTCCTTCAAAATGGACTCAGAGCAACTGTGGGCAGGAATTTGATTTTAGCAGCACATGGGTGCAAAAAGAGAAAAAGGAGGGAAAGTGCAAGTGTAGATGAATGCATGTATATGTCGCTGCATTTAAATTCGACTGGCTCTACAGTCGTCTGCTGCAGCATGGATACACATGATGGTTTAGCGTTAACAAATGGGTTTAAACGAAAGTCTCATCCTCCTTTCCTGAGCCGCGGCTTTCCTATTGGAAAGAGATGCAGCGTGCCACAGGAAGTGTGTGTGAAGTTAACAGCACAGGGCCCCGTTTTAAAAAGTCTCCAGAGACCTGTTAGCTGGACTGCTCATTTCAATGTGTCTGTCTGTGGGCTGGGAGAAGGCTCGGGCTGGCCTCTTTACGAGGCGCACACTGTCATGTGGCACCCCCAGCCCCACGCACCCACCGCCATGGCTCTCAGCACTACGTCCGTCTGAGACACTTAACTACACACTTTATGCTTACGTCGCTTGTTTCCCTCCTCCTTCTGTTCTGTGGCCTTTTTAAAAAATTATTGTACCAGCGTTAAAGATTTATAGAAATCACGCACAATTTTCTTGAAAACCTTCAATTAAATTTTCTTTAACTTACATCTCTTAATCTACTCCCCAGATGCAATGTTCAATAAAAAAGTAGATAATTTTTAATGTGACGCAATCCCATTGATTTAAATGCTTTTTCACCGAAAACATTTCTGTCCGAAAAACCAGTCCTGTGAATGATCAACTTCGGTGTTCTGTCTCTTTTTCATCCTGCCTTCCATCTTCTTTTCTACTCTACCTTCTATCTGTTGAGGCCATTGACGCAGATAAAAGGCTGTTCTCTACCCAACGCCTTCAAATGCAGGAGAGCGATGACTGAGAGAGGCAGAGAATTGACCCCAATCACACGTGGGTGTGCTTGTGTGTGTGTGTGTGTGTGTGTGTGTGTAAGGAGAGTGGTGATGAATCGGGGTTGAGGCCACACTGCCACGATGCGGCTGCAGCCACCAGCAGGACCACCGCCGGGGCTGTGCTCTAGATGGAGGCTGTGTGTTTGGGATGGGGTGGGGATGACGGGGGAGACCTCTGGGATATGCTTAATTTTGCTACACTGAAGATCTCCCTCACACACACACACACACACACACACACACACACACACACACACACACACACATCAGCGTCTATGGCCACTGCACTGAACAAAACTGACCACGGGGCTTCAGCTGCCTCCCAAAACACACACACACACACACAAACACACACTTGCATATACGCTTGCATAAAAATTCCCATCATGCCAAAGGGACAGCATGCATCGCTACGAGCCCGTGGCGTTGCCCCCCACCCCCTCCGACCCGGCCCCGCAGCATGGCCCTCTGACCTAATCTCCCGCTGCTCTTTTGGCAAACTGTCAAAGCCATCATTCACCGTGAAAAGACACGAGAGACACTTGACTCCTTTACTCTGCTGGCGACTGACTTTCACAACTCCTGCCCCCCAACCACCACCTCTAACACCCCCCCCGCGGCTCATTCATCTCCCCCTCGAACTTGGTCCGACTGAGATGAAGAGCGTCACTACAATGAGATACGGGGGAAAAAAAAAAAAAAAAAGAAAAAAGAGAGGGAGAGAGAGAGAATTTGCAGATATAAAGAATAAGAGTTAGATATTGACGATTGATTGATAAAATTAAAACAATAAACAGGCAGAAGGGAGAAATAGAATTAGTGGAAAGACACAAACATTTTTGAAATTATCCTGATGAATGAAAGGAAGACAGAGACGCTGCATGCAAACCAGTCTTTCAAAAGTGTCCCGGTCAAAGGTTCCTCTGCCACTGGTGTGTGTGTGTGTGTGTGTGTGTGTGTGTGTGTGTGTGTGTGTGTGTGTGTGTGTGTGTGTGTGTGTGTGTGTGTGTGCGAGTCAGTGCCTCCAACTAGTACCGAGTTAGGAGGCCCTCTGGTGGATACAGCATTGCCATGACATACACATGCATGTGCACACACACACATATATATACAGACACACACACACGCCGTCCACAGTGGTCCGTACCATAGTCCAATACACACTTTCCCTTTTTGCTGTGTCCCTCTCTCCCTGCCGTGCACCCAAGCACACACATACACACACACAGTCCCAGACACACACACACACACACACACACACACACAGTTCTCTCTACATGGCCTCACATGACTGCTCCATAAATGCACAAAACAAAAAGTAACAAAAAGAGAGAAAAAAAGCATCCTGAAATCTGTAAACAGCTTTAAAAAAAGAAAAGAGTAACAGCAGAAACACTTTCACAGTCTTCTGTAAGCAGCAGCTTCAAGCAAAAACACGCCGGCAGCACAACAAACTGACGCAAAAATTTACCAACAACATAAACAGCCCATTATGCAAACAATGTTTTTTTTTTTTTTCCTTTCTTTCTTTACCCTCCACACGTGCTAAAAACACACACACAGAACATAATAATTCATGGTGCCTCCTGCCTATGTAGAACACCCCAGCGCTTCCCAGAGAGGAGAGCACAGCAGAGCACAGGGAGAGCGAGGGGGGAAAAACAGAGTGAGGGAGAGAGAGAGCGGCAGAGAGACGAGACGGGGGGGAGAAGCACAACTTACCTGCTGTTGTTGCAGATGCAGCAGCTCGACTGTGCTTACTTCGCTGCTTGTGTCACCAGCGCTTGATCTCCCATCTCTACTGCCAGCCTCTAATTGGCTGCTGCTTAGGGTGCTCATTCCATTTTGACTCATTGAACTGTTGCTTATTGTCTCTGTGGCCGACTCCTGCATCATCATGATTTAAAACCTAGAAGTGATTAAGAGGCACCGGTTAAGGCTCTTCTTGTTACAATTCCCCCCTTTTTCCCTCCTGTTTTTTTTTTTTTTTTTTTTTTTTTACGCTTCCATTATCAAGCCCTCAGTCCCCCCTCTGCAAATTAAAGCATTTAAAGATGAGGGAGGGGGGGAAAGGAGAAAGGGGGGATGCAGGAGGAGCAATTATGCATTTATTGTGTAAATGAAGCAATACAAAGAGATGCATGGCCTGGTGCTTTTTGAAATGGGGAGGGGATCCAAACGTGTGCTTCATCCACTGAATTTGAACATATGCGAAAGCAAGTGAATTTATTCGCATTTACTATTTTTGCTGTCAATACAACTGTAGGACACAACAGCAACAACAACAACAACAACAACAACAAAAAAGGCAAATAAGCACGTGCTTAATTCTCAATATCTGCATCCCGGACAGTCAAGCACCATAGACAGAAAAACAGAACCATGGGCGCTCCTAAAATATTTGCCGTCTTGAGGCTGTCAGATTTTTAAGTGCATTTCGCATGTGAATGAAGTTGCCTAATGACGCAAAGCTAATCATGCAAAATTAAAATTTGGCGGTGGAGGGGTGGTGAAGAGGAGGAGGAAGAAGAGGGAGAGGAGGCACCGAATCACATGGTGCAGGGCTGGTGATGAACGCTATAATGGGTTTGTCATCCTTGCGGAGGCTAAATAAAATCTGCCTTGCAGGCTCTCATATAGGAAGAACGCTCGTAACGTCATTTATTGGTTTGAGCCCTTGTTGTTTCCCCCTCCTCTTCAATCAAATCCGATATATTCATATATTTAGGGGAAAAAAGAAAAACAGTCATCTCAGTCCTTGATGAGATTCAATTAAACTAAAAGCTGCAATCAAACTTTGTGGTGTGAGAATCATGAGCCAAAACAAAAATTTTAGAACTGTAAATAAATAGAAAGACGTGAATTAATTCTGTCAGCGTGTATTAGAACTGAGAAACTGGTGAAGGAAAAAATAAAGAAGAAAGGGAGAAAATTCTATCAGGAATATCACTAATGATTGTGCTAAAAACAGCATAAATTATGCATATTACCTCCTCTCTTTCCAGTAATAAATGTTTTATCATTATCCCCTGCATTTAATGCTCTGTTCTTCTGCTGGGGCAGGAGAGGAGCTCCGCCAACATCAGTCCACATTCTCCCAATGAAAAAAAAAAAAAAAAAAGACACTCAGACCCAACAAATGGGAGTGTGAAACGCTCTCTCTCTACGATCACGGATTTTGTCACATTTCCATTCAGGCAATATTTATTGTTAATATTTAAAAATAGATTTTAAATATTAAAGAAAGCGCTGGAACTGCCATCAACACCACACAAGGAAAGTTTGCCTTTTAAAAAAAAAATCTATAAAGCGTAAAACATTTGAAATCCTACCTTTGCATTTTAACACAAACACTGCAGCAGCTTTTTTTTTTGTCATTTGAGCGCGCTAACCGCAGAACATCCACATGCAACAGCAGAGGGACGGGCGATGAGTGCGATCGTGTATGAATGTGTTTTTGTGTGCCCTGCCCACATGGGTGCCGTGTGTATTCTTTGGCCTGTAAATACCATTTTAATAGAAGTGTGTACACTTCCTTCGCTTGTGTTTGTGTGTGTGTGTGTGTGTGTGTGTGTGTTTGACGAGGGGCAGATACGGGACAGGCCTTAAAGGATGTCCACAGCCAGGATAAACAGGATCTAGGCAGGGAGAACAAACAGGGCTGAGCTATTACACAGAGCAGGGCGACAGCTGCCCGGGACACAAGTAAATAGGGAAGAGGCCAGGACGAGGCGTGCTTGTGAACAAACAGGCCCCTGTTTGACACCGCAGCCGCTCACTACGGACGGAGACGGAGAGAAAGGACAGAGAGAGGAACAGCACAGCAAAAAAAAAAAAAGGAAAAGAAAAAGAAAAAAGAAAAAAAGAAAGGTGGAGGGCGAGAGCGGGTGGCGAAGAAAGAGAATGAAAGAGAGAGAGAGAGAGAAGGCGAGTGAGTGGGAGGGAGAAAGTAGGTGGTGGTTTTTGTGCAGGGTGGAGTTGGGTGGGGTGGGGTTGGGTGTCGGGAGGGGGGGGGGGGGGGGGGGGGGACTGGCACAATGTGACATCCAATCCGGTGATGAATCTCAGCATAAGAAACTCAAGGCTGCAGCCGAGATCAGCCGGCTAATAAGTATTCAAATTAGGCATAAATTTTACATGCCCAATGTTTAAAATATTCAGAGAAAGACTGTCTGATTGCCTTTACTACGTTTTTATGAACATTCTAATGGAGCTTGGATCTCTTTCTTTTTTTTTCTCTTTTCTCCCTTTTTTTCATGCTTTCTTTCTTGGACCAGCGATGGATGTTCAGAAAACTTGGAAGATATATGACACAGGGAAATAAGGATTTTTAATAACACGCAAATGCAATACAAACTGCCGTGGAAACTGAGGGAAATTGCTACTTTGATATTAACGTACTTACATGTAAAAACTTAAATAAATTGGCAAATGAAAATTAAGGAATAAAGCCAACCTGAATAATTTGAATATATCACACAAAGGGGGGGAAAAAAATGCCGTTTTCATCTCACTGCTACAATGCTACAAAATAAAATTGGTGCAATATTTGGAGCTGCACCATAATGATAATGCAGATATATGCAAAGTGTATTCGCAGAGATCAGATGGTGCTTTAACCTTAATGACAGCGGTGAGATAAATTAATTAGCCATCTAAAGGCGGCATTCAAATCTGCCAATTAGAATGTCAATTAGAAACACAGCCAGGCTGCAATGATGAGCCGGCGTCCAAGCTGCGGATCTGACTGTGGGGGAGATGGAACTGTCACACACACACGCGCACACACACACACACACACACAGCTCGAGAGGAACAGACAGTGACAATACCCAGCACCTGAGGGTGTGACTATATGAAGCATGTATCTACATTTGTGTCTGTAAACGTGCCTTGGCCCACCGCTCGTCCTCCATGCCGCCCCCCCTGAGGGGTACCAGCCCTGACCCTGGCCCAGCCTGTCCTGAACCAACTGGGTTGGAAGGAGTCGTGCCACCTCCAGCTACAGCGTCTAACCGGGGGCCCTCGTGGTGATCTGTGGCTGCGCGAGCGGCTTTAACGCCGCATGAGTGAGGCTGCCAGCTTGCCCACACGTGTGTTTGACATCCAGAAATTGCCGGTGTCCTGCATTTCAACACACCCGCTATTTGATGCCATTTCTTCAAACCATAATCTTCCAATGAGGGGGGAACCGAGACCACTTATTATCATGATCGGAAGCTGGGAGGAAGGCTGTTATTACCTGGTAATACGCTGGTAATTCTCTGAGGATGTATAGCTTTGGGAAGGGAAGATGATAATGATCCTCGGCGTTGAGGTTGCAGCACGGTGTAAAGACACTGACGGGGGGAGATATCGTTACACACTCTTAAATTCCTGTTATCAACAATCAATAATGACTCCAACGTTTCTCTGAAAGCAGAGGCTCAATAGACTGATGGGGCAGAGAAGGACTTTATTTGCAAAGCTTCGGCTTTCGGGAAACTCCAGCTTTTTGTCATCCTGTACGACGGTTTGCTATTCCTCTTCAAATTCAGCAAGTATTTACACTTGAAACCCACACTCGTAAATCCACCCATCGGATATAGAATCTGAGAAACGGTCCTGATGGCCCATTTGGCCTCAGACGTCGGGAGAATTTTTCCTCTTTCTTGCAAGAAGTGACACAACAAAGGTGTGAGGAAAAATTGAGCCATTCATTGGCTCTTTCTCTCCCTCCCTCTCCCCAGTTTTGCACATACAAACCGAAACGTGCACACACACAGACACACCTATCATTAAAGGGGAAAGAAGCAGCCCTCCATCTTTGTTTGCGAGCTCTAAAAGCCCTTAATGTAGCCTCATTACCTGGCCTGTCTCCCGCTCTATCATGTGCAGTAAACACACACTATGACACTGGCCATCCATCTAGAGGGAATACACAGCTGTCTGCTGTGCTCCAACACTGTCTGGGGAACACTGAGGAATTTAACACACACACACACACACGTACACACACACGCGTGTGCGCGGACGCACGCACTCTGACGTTACACTGGTTTCATTCAGAGGCTGATCCATTTTCAGCACGAGGATGTTCTCCACTCAGTCTCCATCTAAAACACTGATCCATCCCCTCATTTTATATGCATGAGTTGCAAAAAATATTTTCATTAGCGTGACACAAAAAGAAAAGGGGGGGGGAGAAGAGAGGAGAGTGACCAGTGAATCTGTGATCCCAGACGTCCGTTCATTATCAGTTCACATTTCAGGTGGCTGCCGGGAATTCTTTACGTTTTCTGAGATCAAAATAGAGAGGGAAAAAAATAAAATAATAGAAATTACATTTCACAGTCTGCTGACTCCTCACAGCTCTCTGATCAAGTCGAAATATGGTTACCATTTAAAATAATCATGGATTCTGTGCATGAGTGAAATTAATTCATCATTGCCATAAGTTACTATGCATACAAAATAAAGAAGTAACTGGGCAAGGGCAAGAGCTCACATATTCAATACTTCAGATTGCTTAATAAATCAAAATGCCACGTATGTGCTGACGAAAAAAATGGTGCTTAAAACTACCGCGATACGAAGTGATAAATTTATTCCAAAGGCCAAATCATGGAGAGGAGAAAAGTTAAAAAACTTCATCAGAACATATATTTATGTTAGACACACTGGAAATTAACGCTTTCAATAAATCTTTTGATTATGGTAATGTATTTGTTTTTAGTTGAGTGTGAACTGTATTTTTTTTTTTCCCCCTGACAGTGAGCTGTCACACCACAAGCAATTCATTACAGGCTGCAGTGAGTTTGGAGTTGGAGATGGAAAAACGACCACTTGGAAAGCCACGTTCGACAAAACCCAGTAGCCCGGATTAAGTAAGGCAAGCCAGGCTGCCATGCCTTAGAATTAAAAGCTTCCTTTTTGGCACTAAAGGGCCACCATAAAAGAGCATTAATGACTACTTCTTATAAACCTGTGTATGGTAATGGTTTCTGCTCTCAGATAGAGGAATTTCAGAAGTGCTTCACCAGTGAATAAAGATTGCTTTGGAAAAAAAGAAGGGCTGAAGAAATCATATTTACAAAATCAGGAGTGGGGCCAAATGAAAAGAGATGAATATGAATAATGGACTTTTTTGGGATTAACATTATTCAAAGCAACAGAATCAAATGTGGTTATCTCCTGTCCAATGAGCCCTACATTGAGGGGGGGAAAAAAACCCTCAGTCATATTTCAATTCTTCATTTGAGCTCACAATAAATTGTAGTTCTGTGATAGGAGACATTCAGTCAAGAATGTTCAGAACTTAATTCTCTTCTATTTACAATAAGGAGATGAGACAGAATAAGATAAAAGACAGACTATTTGCCACAGTGTGCAAGTGTCCCTGAATGGATGTTTGAGTGTGCGTGTGTGTGTGTGTGTGTGTGTTCGTGCAGAACAGAAAGGAAAGAAATGACAAAGAAAAACCAAGGAAAGAGTGTAAAGTGCATGTTCAATTGTACAGCCTGTACAATGTCTCTTTAGAATCAAATGTGAGAGGCACTCGTGAATCGTGCTCATGATCCTACGTTAATACAAATTAACGTTACATCAATACAACCAGTGCTGATTTATGACAATGAAAACCGCTATTGTGCACGTGCTATCCGGTTACAAATACAAAATAGACGAGACGGGGGGGAAAAAAGGGAAAGCGTGAAATTACAGAAAAATATGATGAATGAAATTCAACTTATTATATTTGTGCCCGTGTGATCGTTCGGACACTTGTGAAATACATCACAATGGCACAGCGGAGGCTTCACGGGAGGAAAAGAGGAGGGGAGAAAGTAGTTTTCTTCTGCATTTAGGCTCGTCCCATATCATTTACATGTTACCCACCAGGCACCTCGCTCTGCTGGAACAGTAGGCAGCCCCGCCGCCGTGGGTGAGCGAGACAAGTGACGAAAGCCCATCAGTCGGCTCTCATTTGCATATTTGCCAATTCCATTAATTAACTCAGCCCACCTAATCAGGGCTAATTGACCTATAAAGAGGGGAGGCCTCATTGTCTCGTCCAATCATCTTTATCAAGAGCAGAGGAGGTGCTGAATGCAGGGCACTTCCGACTTAACCGTATTTATAGACCTCGCGCGAGGAACGATTCCCACTCGGAAAAGCTGGTTTATTCCGATAGCGATCAGGACGCTTTGACACGGAGCGAGAGCTGGATAACAGATACAAGTAAAAAAAGGACTTTTTATCCACAAAAAAAAAAAAAAAAAAAGAGAGAGGAAAAGACGTTAGTGTGAACTGGAAAGGAGGAATTGAAAAAGCCTAATGACAGTTGGATGATCTGACTCCTCGGTCCTCTCCGCAGCGTCGCAGATCCAGCGGACAGGCGCAGGGAGCCAGCCGCGGCCGGCGCAGCGACAGAGACATAGCTCATTGTGACGTTTCCAGTTATTTCTGGTTGATTAGGGCCATTATGTCTCAAGCTCTGATTTATGTTGTCATTCCCTCTCAGCAGTCCTGCATCGATAGATCTTAATGAATTGGTAAATAAGGGTGAAGATTGCAGTTGACAACACCGCAACATTTCTCATTCATACCAGATAAGATTTATGTAACCAATTAGAGGCATAAAAGTGGGGGTTTGGTCCGGAGGAAAAGAAATAATCTCGCCTCAGAAAAAAATGACTAAAGTCTAACCCACAATAAAGAAGATGATGAGCAGCTTTTAAGTTCGGCTTCGTCGCTTTTCACCAACTGAAGTCTGAGAGTTTCAGAAGAGTTACTGCTGTGCATCCAAAAAAAAAAAAAAAAAGAAGAAAAAAAAAAAAGAAGAAAATATACAGAGAGCAGCTAACAGTGTCGATCGTCAGACTGCATCTCCGCAACGTAAAAACACACCCAGGCATCCAAAGTACGTGTGAGAAATATCAGTGCAAAAGGTAACGATAAAATCAACAGATTTACAAAAATGCAGGTAGAGCATTAAGAAAACACTTCGAAATGGAAATATTAAATTCAAGGAGCAGCCTCACACACCTCACACACACCCCAAACATCCAAAGCAGAGACTTACGACGAAGAAAAAAAAGAAAGGAAAAAAAAAAAGAGCAGGAATTGGATTTTTGGATTTGTGTACAGGTGTACCAGGCGGCAGCACAAAAATCCACCGTTCACTTAATGTTTGATGTACTAGTCAAGAATTTATACCAAGATCCTCTGCATCTTTTAATCACCATATATTTTCATTATTTAATTTCCCTAGATTATAGTTCGAGGAATCTGTTAGCAGGAAAATAAAGGCCACTTTGTCTTTGAAAAAAATGAAAAAATAAATAAAAAATTCAGATAAAAGTGCTGATCATCAATAGCCAGCGACAGGCCAGGAAGACCCATAGGGCAGGAGTGAACAGAGGTGGAAAATTAAAGCAGAGTGATATGGGAGCCGGCTCCTTTCAGCCTCTCTCCCTTCAAGCACATGCAAATGAGGCCGTGCTGCTTAACTGCATCATTTATGTGGATAATAGCGGCATCATCATTACGGGAACTCAAATTAAATTACATCACAATTAGCATAACAAAGTGATTGGTTAAACTTTCAAAACAAATAACGCAGCTTGGCTAATGAACAGTGTTAATTGGCCAGTGTGCATTCTAAATAAAACATGTAGGTAAACATGTGTTTTAGTTAAACAATTTTAAAATTCATATGCTCCCCCACCCACTGCACTATTTTCTCTATATTTAAAAAAGAAAACAAAACAAAACCAGACAGATGTGAATAGAGAAAACAGAAAAAAAGAAGATTTAAAAATGAATACTGCCAGGGGGATTTGTAAGCTGAAATATAAAATGTGTAGCATTTAATTTTATTGCGCTTAAGAACCTATTATATGCCAGACTCTGGAGAACAATGTAAATTATCTGCCTTCAAAATGGAGTTTGGCCAATTCTCCATGTGAACTAATCACATAGCTCATTATGCATTAGGGTATTAAATTATGAAGAGGAGTCCCTTTCGCATTCCTGCACAAAGCCGTATGAAATGTTAATAATATGCCCACAATAGCCCAATACCATGCCTTGCTCACCCTCATCAATATTTAAGTAAACAAATGATCCCGCTCGCCTTTGATAAAGATAATTAGTGCTTCACCAATTATCACTTCCTGTGACCTCTCTCCTCCTCAAACTAAACATCTGCTCCAAAGAGTTTGGGGTTTTTTTTCCCCCACAGAGAAAAGACAGGAGAAAAACAAATAAGTCAAACTTCAAGTAAAAGCTTTGCCCTCTCAAAACACACATCGCCAGCTGATGAATATTTGATTGTTATTAGCTTAAGAAAGGTTATTCAGTGGCTGTGCCCTTTTATTCTGTTTAATCATAGTGGTGCATCTCCGTCCTCTTGATTTAAATGATCAATGACGAGCTTAGCAAGCGAGCGGCAGCATCCGACAAAAACACACTGACCAAACAAGAAGCAGAAAACACCACAGCCAAGTTCACACACGCACACACTCCTGCAGACTCACAAACGCAAAGCCACGTCGGAGCACACACACTCACTCACACACACTCACACACACACACACACAGAGAGAGACACACACTCAAACGCACGCATGCACATGTGCACACGTGCACGCACGCACGCACGCACACGCGCAGTCCACACACTGAGCCATTCATCAGCACTAATTAAGCAGCAGATTAACAGAGCCTGCAGACCGAGGCTGAACGGTTACACAGTGGGACAACCAACGGGGAAGGCAGGAGACACAGCCCGGCAATAAAACACAACCATTAAACACAGCCAAGAGCCTGGAGTCGACTATGGATGACAGAGGATTGATGGGTGGATGAATGGATGGATGAATGATGGATGGATTGATGGATAGACAAGACTCTGCCTGACTTTTTTTCTCTTCTTCTTCTTCTTCTTTTTTTTTTTTTTTACCTGAAGGTGAGGAGTGCCAGAGAGCTTGACCAGAGAGAACAGAGTACTTGCCTCTGCCGCTGCCGAGGGTGTCTAGCAGCAACGGCCGCAAGTCGACTGGTGTCACCGTGTGAAGAGGCAACACTATCTGTGTCATCACTTCAGTCGTGTTTATGGGGGATGGCATCATAAACAAGCCGGCCCCCCCTCCTGCTCGCCACCCGACACCCAGCCCCCGCCCCAGTTCCCCTTGCTCCCTCTCTCTCCTCTCTTCTCCCACTCTCGCCACCTCACCACCACCACCACCACCTCCACCGCTGCCGCCGCCACTGTGCCATTCATGCATACTTAAATCACCCTCGCCCCATTAAAAAAAAAGAAAGCCCAGACGCCTCTCCTGACAATTATTCTATCATTTCCAGTTGTCACCGGGGCAATTACCGACCCGGGGCCCCCTGTGCAGGTCGGACATGTAGGCCCGAAAGAGGAGGCTGGAGTTGGGGAAGAGAAGGAAGAGAATGGGAGAGGGACAGCGGAGGGAGTGTGTGTGTGTGGTGTGTGTGTAAAGGTGGGGGGGTTAGTGTACGAAATGGAAATTTATGACAGAGATGGCGGCTTCTGTCTCTCTGCACATTGGAAATAATTAGACTATCATTTCTTTCTCGTGCCACTGATCAAATTTCACAATTATGAGAAAACAATACAAATCAATTATTAGAGAGGAGAGTAATTTGGGGAAACGTCTCTTTCCTGCTTTTCTTCTTCAAAGTTTAAAAGCAAATCACAATTAAGCACTAGAAAGTTATTTTTACTACTTTTTTTTTTTAAATAAATAGACACTGTTATTCAGGTATTAGTGTGAAAATGTGTGTGTGGATGTGTGTGGATGTATGTGTGCGGAAGTGTGTGTGGAAGTGTGTGTGGAAGTGTGTGTGTGCAGGTACTCTCTGAGTGTGGGTGGATCCTGTGTGGGACCGGGAGAGTGTGTGTGTGTGTGTGTGTATGTGTGTGCGTGCGTGCGTGTGTGTGTGTGTGTGTGTGTGTGAGAGGATCCTCACACGGCGGCTGCTGTGACTCGTCGCAGGACGCTCGCCGGCTCTCCCCTCGCACCTCGCCTGCGTGCTCCACCACGGAGCGCGCGCTGCTCTCGCTCTAATCACACATCTGCTTCTCTGTGCACTCTCTCTCTCTTTCTCTGTGCAAGTGCACACACACACACACACACACACACACACACACACACACACACACACACACACCCACACACACACTTGCTGGACTGGCTCTCTACGTCGCTCTGTGTAGTCGGCTTCGCGGAGACGAGAGGGGAAACACAGGCAGGAGCTCAGCGAAAGAAACGCTGCTAAGCGAGGTGCATTCGCCGCAAAGGTATGTGTGTCTGGCTTCATACTGGTGCAGTTCATCGCTTTTCTTTTCAGCTCTGATTGTGTGCATGTCAAAGCCCGTGTGTGTGTGTGTGTGTGTGTGTGTGTGTGTGTGTGTGGATGTGAAGAGTCTGAATGGGATTAGAGAAGGGTTGAGCGGCAGCCGGTAGCCTCCATACTACGCTCTCGCAGAGTGTGTAGAGCACTTAAAAACAATCAGGCATATCCATGCATTACCAAGTTGCACGCCACCACAAAGCACTGCTACGATGCCACAAAGTCCATGCCTAAACATAAATAGTCCCCCGACTGCGCACGAGACCTACCTTTTAAACAATGAATGAGAAATCCACTCTTCCCGGTAAGACGCATTTGAAGAAGTATTCTCAGAAGCCTGAAAGCATTACTTGTGTCAAAAATGAAGAGAGAGGGGAAATGCCGCGAGCAGAAAACAGAGGATGAAAAGTGGAAAAAAAAAGGGCAAAAGAAGGAGAAAAAAAAAAACCGGGAGAGAGTAACTAGCTGACTGGTCCTGTCAAAGACATCAGCGGAGAAGTATTTACAGCGGTATTTACAGTAGTGCGAGGGGAGAGCACCTCTGCCTGGTCACGTCTGAGAGACAGTTGCCGTTTCAGCGCTGCCTAATTAAAACAAGTCAGGCAGCCCCGCTGGATTGTTTTGACGCCTGAGGACCAATAGTACACAAAAACCAGTGGCTTGATCGGCGGGGTAGGGGGGCTGGTCGTGGGGAGCGTAGAGGAGGGGGCGGAGAGGGTGGCGAGAGTTGGCAAAGAAATAAGGAGGGAGGGAAGGGAAGGGGGAGGGTGGGGGGTTCTGGAGGAATCCGAGAGGGGAGGGAGACCACAAAGGTTCAAAACCGGGAGAGACCACCACATGCCGAAAGCTTGCTCACTTTTTCTCGGACAAAATGCCTGGATGATGCTTCTGGAGGCACTTTCAGTGCACGAGACTGAGCACAATAAAAAAACTTACTTTCAGCACGGCGAGGGGGGAACTCAAAGAAAAGAGGATATGGAGCGCAAAAATTTATTTTCAGAAAAAAAGTGAGAAAAAATCTTCCGGATTTTTTTCCTTGTGACAGTTTTTGAAAGATTGATTCGCAATAGAGTAAGAATGTGTTACATTCAGATATTTTAAGCCGCCCCTAATGAACTGGGTCAGTGTCTCTGTAAAAGCCGCCAATCCATACAGGAGTTGACGCTCGGCCGCTCTCAGACGTGCAGCATGAGCCGTATTGACATCTTTGTCCTACTGTAAACAATGCACAACATCCAACGAGACGGAACATTTATGGCTAATGATGTTTGCCAATCCTTTTGTCAATTTTTTTTTTTAAAAAAATCTCCCCCTCTCTGCCTTTCTCTCTCTTGCTCTCTTTCTCTCCCTCGCATGCCACAGATGTTTTTCTTAGTCGCTCCAACAGACAGGAATCCACTGGCAAGAAGAAAGGCTCGGTCTTCCCCAGGAGAGAGGAGTACAAAGCCCCCAGTCTGCACACAGCAGATGCGGAGAGCTCGTCCATCTGCCACCAGCTTGCTGTGCCACATGGGCCAGGGAGATTCAATACAACAGGGGGCACTTATTAAATTTCTTCTTCTTTTTTTTTTTTTTTTTTAAATTGTTTGCACGTGTAAGTTTGTGTCACAAACATAAAATCAAATCCAAACGCACAACTGAATCTGGCGGAGATGCAACCCAAACATTAAAACGTGCTTATACACTAACAGACGTACACATGCGCCGCCACAGCGTGAGGTTACAGGGAGTGCAAGAACTTCTGTGTTTTTAAAGAGAGGCACCAACAGCAACTATGACAGATTTATTTAGGAAAAAAGATGTAGCCCCTAACGCGGGGTAAAGACCACTTGAACTCGCAGCTCTGAGCGGCGCACTGGTATGATTTAACAGGCTCTGAATAGCACATTATCTCCCTGGCTCCGCTGGAGCATATTTCAGCCGTATGATATCATTATTAAGGGACCAACATGGACCAAAAGATGTAGCATTTTCATTAGTGTCAACCGTCTGAGCTCTGAGGCAGAGAGGGTAAACACTAAACAATCATGGCAGAGGGAGGGAGTCGGTGGGAGACGAAGCGAGCGAGAGGAAAAAGAGAGGGAGATGACAGGAGTGTGAGAGCGAGCATGGGAGAGAGGGGGGGAAAAAAAAGACAGCGACGGAGAGAGTCAAAAGGGGCTAACATTAAACAACTGCTGTTAATTGCTCTAAGCATCCACATTATGCCAGTAATTTCTCCCATTTCTCTTTCAGCTCTCAGGGCTTGAGGCGAGAAAGCTCCTTCAGCTTCCTTAATAAACTACTCCGAGTGGCTCACTGGAAAAGACAAACAAGAGGCCCCTGGCCTGAAAAACATTTGCTTCGCGAGGGGGAATGCTATGTCTGTTTCTACACATCTGTGACAATTGTGTGCCTTCTCCCTTTAGGTATTTATTCCTTATGTCTCACTTTTTTTTTTTCTTTTTCTTTTTTTCAGTGCTTTCTACTGCCAAGGTCAACGGAGACAAACAGGCCCACCGGCGTGTTGATGTGGCGGGAGCAGAGCGGCGAGGGGAGAAAACGGGGGAGTGAGATAGACATGTGTAACGGGTACAGTGGGGAGGGGTGACGGTGGCAGCAGCTGGTTACCAACCCTGGCAAAGCGGAGCGGCGGTGGGGGGAGCTGTGGATCTGAGATGCGGCGCGGCGGCGTGACGGCGATCACAACGGATGCTGCTTCCCGTCTTCTAGCAACACTGTAATTTCTACAGTTTACACACACACACACACACCCTACCACTAACTATTCATTTTCAATTAAAGCCACCATGACAGGCATTGCCTTCAGGGAATGAGACAAAGTGAAGCGCTGCAATTTTCCGCATTTATGCCACCAACACTTCAACACCACCAAGCCACCGCAAAGCACTGGCACTGCTACATGGTTTGTCAATCAGAGACAGCATTCATGTCTCGCAGTATTTATTAACCCTTGAATCATATTCATGCTCAGGTAATGAGATTTAGAACAAAAAAAAAAAACACACACATACACACACCTTGTATGTTTAAAAAAAAAAAGGGGAACAACAACAAAAAAAGCCTGATCCTTTATATATTCCCAAGTCAAACGAGCACAAAAGACAAAAGTGAAAGGTGCAAAGAGGAAATGATTTCCAGGGAGCGTAAGGAATTTATTCATTAAGCCTTTGTGCCAAAATCAACAAAGATGTTCTCTTTTTATGGGGATGTTATCCATTTCACTTCCCTCCTCTGTTCTCACATTTGAGAGCCAGCCAGGAGATATCACTTAATACCCTTTTCTGCCCCTGACAATAGTGATAACTACCATGTGCAAAGATCAAAAATGGCCCGCGCATCAGCCCCGATCATTACACTTCAACGCAAATGTTCCACAAGCACAAGTCATGATCCACAAAGTCCAGCCTGCAAAAAAAATAAATAAAACGACGCATAATGAGGGGGTTGGGCCCTTTTTAGCTTCGGGCAAGTTGATCACACGATATGTTGCTTCTGGCCACAGAGCAGGGACCATTATGGACCAGTGATTATATAAGTGGTTGGAAGGCTGTACCATTCTAATATACTGTACTTAAGCACCGGGGTATCCATGGCAACTTGCCCTGCACCGTGCATTCAGGAAATCACTAATGAAATGCCTATTAAGTGGACGATAATGACAGTGTCCAAATATATTTGCATATGTATTTCACAGCCAAAAAAAATAAGAGCTGTCAATGAAGGTGGAGGGGTCCCTGATTACTGCAATCACAGTAATAAATGTGTGAGGTTTTTTTTTTTGTTTGTTCGCTGTTTGAAAATCTTCGGTTATTTAGGGAAATATACAATTTTTAAATCAGTCAGTAATGACAGGCTTGGTCATCTGGTCTCTGAAAAATCAAGCATCGCTCCAAATAAAACTACAAAATAAGTACAATTGATTATTATACAGTCGATGGGCGTGAATGGAGGCCTCATTGCTTTCCTCTGGGAGTCTCCACATGTGACTTCCATTTGCGACTTTGGCAGCGAGCCCAACAGGACATCCCTGAGAGAGTGTTTGCTTGACTCAATATCAACAGCCCGAGTAAGCAGCTGGGGGGGGGGGACCCAGGCCAAGCTGGGCCTTGGGTTCCTATTGAAAATAAACTAGGCTGTACGTTCACTGGGCCCAGAAATATCAACATGCGCTGCGAGGAGCCACGTATAGCACTCAGCAGTGTTCCGCTGGTGCTTCTCCAAGGCTTAATGATACCTGCGCCTCCCCTCCAGCTGCTTCTGCCGCCGCCGCCGCCGCACACAGACGGCAGGCGGGCGGGAATTAAAGTATACATTACAGCAGAAAAATAAAAAGAGATCGAAATGACAGAAGTCAGACAGTTCAAGCTGACCGGGCCTCTTGAAACGAAGGAGCTGGTAGACTAGCGACAGACACTCCAGGTTAAATTGGCCCTTCTGTGCCTCCTCTTATTTTCCCCCCACCACCATCACAGCCGTCTCCGATGCCCAACCCCCCTTCCTAAAAAAAAAAAAGGGAAAAAAAAAAGGTTTTCTTCAAAAGCGTATTTGAATTAAACGAGTTGCTGAAATCAAAGGCTCAGAGGAGATGGATAAATTTAAACAAGCAAGTGCAGCTCACAGCAGTTTACCTGTTATATAGCAGATTGGAATTAGATGAAAGAGCCGAGCATGGCGGACAACTTCCCTTTTTTCACAGTAGTAGATATTATCATATAGTAAAGGCAGCCACGGTTTAATTAGATTCCTGCTCGGAGAAAAGTACACGCTACCGGGTTGTTGTGTTATTCCAACGTCTCCAGCCACCGAGAAGTCGTCGACATGAAGCAGCGGGTCAAAAATGTGAGATTCAATAATCGTTTCATGCGCGCAGATTTCCGGTTAGGGACGAATCTGAAACCCATTTATAACAGTGATCTGCGGTGTCTGAGGATCCCACTGCTCCGGCTTCTGCCAAAGAGATTATCATTCCCAGAACCACGGCTACACAGTCGAATGGCAGCAGGACAAGCTTCACTGGCAGTCAAAAGAGCACAACACCTGTATATGCTATGCAACAACCACTATCCAACATCCAAGGAATTTTTTTTTTTTTTTTTTCGGTGCGTCTGCAAATAGCGATGAAAATACTTTCACGCTGGATGGAAATTGAACACTGACTATGAATTCGATAATGGGGAAAGTTGGGAGAATAGTCTTCAGAAGCAGGAGATTTTCGGAGAGTTGACTTCACAGTGGTCCTTCTGACTTACCGCTGACACAGTGGCTATCCATTCATGACTGAAACGCCATTCGGCGAGATACCAATTACACCTAAAAAAAAAAAAAAAAAAAGGCTCTGATCGTATTAATTTGGGAAAATGGCATTCTAACAAAGAATAATAAACTCATTATATGGAAAATTCAAACTCTCATATTCGCCACACCGCGGCTAATTCAAACCTAATTTTTACTAGCCACTAATTTGAGGGTGAGGGGTTGAAGGGGGGCAGGAATTACATCTGGAGGTAATCTAACGTGTGGAACTGAGCCCAGTGGAGGCTGTGATAGCCCCCCCCCCACAAACTCACCCACACACACACAAAAAAAAAAAAAAAAAAAAATGAGAGAGAAGGGGGGGGAAAAAAACGGGACAGACAAGACAGAGAAGGAACTATTTAGGTGAGTGGGACTTCCGGAGCACTGAAACGACACTTTTCACAGAAATGTTTTCATTGTGCTGTCACCAGACACGGGCTGGAGAGGATATAGGTGCTGCAGGCGCAGGCAGAGAGACATACAGTAACACTGATAAATGAGAGAGAGAGAGAGACAGAGCGGGAGAGGTTTTTAGTAAATGTGAGACTTTGTATAAGGTGAAGGCTTCTCCAGACAGCTGCGCCAGAATTGAGGATTTACTAAACAGCCGAGTATGTGCGGTTGAGGGGAAGCTCGCGGGTTAATTCCGACTCCACAGTTGGGTGTTGTGCCCACTGCAAAGGCTCAAAGTTTATGAGGAAGTCTCCCTCTCAAGTGACCAGCTGCATCTGGCCTGCCCTAAGTGGGCTGCCTAATAAATGGCACACTTTTTCAATGATCTGCATTTTCAAAGCGCTGAGTAAAGGGTATCCAGCTGTATCAGTTTCACTGTATGGATGCAACTTAACGGCTATTTGGAAGGAAGGATTTGTGCGGGGGAAAGGGCTAAAAGTGCTCCTATTGGAAAGATTTTTTTTCTTGATTACCCTGAAAGGAGTCACATCGACTCAAATTGAGGGAACAAAATATAAAGTTTTGGCTCCCAACAATCCCTGCAGGAGGACATTAGCATGTGATAGAGAAAGTTGCCTCGGTCCCTTCCACAGCAGAACCCCTGCTCTTCACTTAAATCCTTTGCCATCCCTTCAACACTAAATGTGTTTTCCAAATGAAAATAAACGGAGTCCGACTGGTTTGAGGCAGTCATACTCTGGAATATGAGATCAAATAAAGGCTTCTGTGGAGGCTGAAAGGAGAAATGAAATGGCTTCTGAGGGGAGATGTACCGAGTAATAAAATTACTCCTTTATATCTTCCTAAACAGCATATGTTCCCCCTGGAGTGAGTGAGGGCTTCACTTTGGTCAAAGACAAGTATGCAAGTGGCAATTTTTCCTTCAGGGAAGATTCCCCGATACACTTCTTGAGACTTGGCGCACTGCAATTTTCTTGAAAACGAGAAACTATTTCAGCAACAAGTTAAGCGGAACTTTGGAAGTTTCACTTTGATGATGTGCTGGTACACGCTGTCATTGAAAGGTATGTTCCATTAAATTGGAACAGCAAGATGATTCATAAGCCTATTGCTTTTCAATGAGCTCAAACTAGGCTGAAATGTTTGACCGAGCAGTTGTATTTTATACTAACACATACAGTTGGCTTAGGACTGACCATGATGTACCACAAACACAGCAAATCATCTTGGGGATGAAAAATGTCGCCACTCTGAAATTGGTTGGCTGTTCCAGTTACACAAGCGCCATTCCATTTGGCATTGGGGGAAATTTACAACAAAAGTATGAGTCTAACTACTTAAAATCATGCAATTGATTTGTATTCTTAAAAAGATGGTCACAATAATATTCAGATGGACTTTTTCACTGCGGCGGAAGAGCTATATTAGAGGAAATTTGCAATTGGAGAGAATACATTATAATTCATTATACAGTAGCTATTAAACCTTCAGTAAAAATGCTTTAGTACAAGGATTGAGCCACTTATCAGACCTACTCACTACCTTTAAAAGCTGTCCATGTTCAGTGCTCTGAGTGGCAAAAAAGCAATCGCTGATGACTTTGAAAATAGGACGAGATGTACAATTTATCAAAACAGAAATGGCTGGCAGGGATTTCAAAGAATCAAAGGTTGTAACTATTTGTTCAAAAATCACAGAAGAAAGAAAGACTGCAATTTGTGGAATTAAAAAAAGAAATTTTTGCACGTCACAGACAGAGTGCTTTGGGTCACACTTAAAAAAATGTAAATAAGAAAAAAATGTATCGTCTTTTCTGTTATCTTTTATCAAGAAAACTCAGCACCATTATAACTCTATATTTTAAAGTGTTTTTAATTAGGTGAATTTAACAGAATTATACAACAAATTAAACAAATTACTGGCAGACGCACACACCTCTCTCCGTTTTGGTTTGTTTTATGCAGTCTTGGCATGTAATTACGTGGTTTACAGCAGGTGGATAATGTTTGTGCAGCGAACATGAATTAATTTCAGGCATGAACATAATATAGAACTTTATGCCTCGTGACAATCTCCAAGAGGATTGTGTACAAACATATACAGATGAGGAGCAGACTCGTTAAAGATCATTCCGGACCCCAAAAATAGTGAATGGAGCGTGCATTATGGGTATTCTGCACTCATCAAGCTTTCTTCAAGGGTGAATGTCAATTTTGGCACATAATTTTACTTCGACACAACATTTTCAACACTTCACTTGAACTTAGAAACAATAACTTTCTTTCTGTTATTGTGTCTTTGGCCCTATCGAAGCCCGTTGCTATCTACTCGAGAAGACGGATGGCAAATGGGATGTTTCTGACAGCTTAAAAGTACCCATCAGCTGCCTGCGAGACATCTCCCAGCACATCCATCCCCGCACCTCCCCAAACAAACAGCAGGCTCCACTTCAAATACATAGCAGGACTATTAGGTAATCTTCTCCTTTGTTCACTCTCCCCGAGCCTTGGTGACTAACCTCAATCTCTCCCTGTTCCACCTCCTGTCTCCAAACTGACAGAAGTAAAGGAGTGCACCGAAATAAATGACGAGGAATTGTCTGGAAAAATGTACACATGCCGCATTCAGGCGAGTTGTATCTGTTGCATTATCGTGACCGGTCGGGTTTTAACGGGAGAGGAAGAAGAGCGGCAGCACAAGGAGCCTTTGTGTTGGAACAGGACAAATCTGATGTTTCCTTTCAGATACTCAATATCCTGCGAGGTACCAAGGAAAGCCACAGTAGTCTAGTGTCTGTACTATTTTTTTTTTTTTTTTTTTTTTGGGGGGGGGAGGGAGGGGTGCAGATGCTCGCCACGCACGTCGACAGATTGTTGCATGCGTCTTAGTCAATTGCTGTGTGGCTTTTCCAACAAAGCCTGCGAAATCAATCAATCTGCAAACACATGTACCTCTTATGCCAGATGTGGCACGATGAAGAAAAAACAATAAAAAAGACTTGCTTACATTAGTAACTTTAAGGGTCCAAATAGTATAGAAACCATGTTGAAATTAAAGATTCATCACAGATGAATCAAGCTGTCAAAAATGCTACCTGATGTCAAATCTTTAAGTGTGTAAATGACTTCCTCTGAAATATATCTCCACGATTTGCTTTACGAGTTACCAAGGAGAATGAAAGACAAATGTTTCATTAGCAGGTAAGGCCTTTTTTTTTGTGTGTTGTTGTTGTTTCTTTTACAAGTCTTCAGTAGTTCCGTTCCTTGAGACACATACATGGACTCTTAGATACGCACGGCATAATTATAAATGCAAGCCTTGCTATAGGGAGCTGAACTTTTCACACCTTTCAAAGCCACAAAATTGGATGGTTTTGTGGCTGTGCAGCTGCCGCTCCGCACTAATGCAAGGCGGTGTCATATGAAAAATATTCCTCTCCCCAAACCACAGGGCTGGTCATTAATGAAACACAGGCCGCGCAGTGAGGTCATACAGAGTCTAGATTTCAGCAGCCACACTTAAAAACCGCTCAGAGAGAATAGAGAAACATGAACACAAATCAGATTCCAGCTCCAAGGACGGGGAAAATAAATAAATAGAGAAAGGCACTGGCCCCTCTCACATTTTCCCCCAGCGCTCTGCAAACAACCGTCAACTGCAGCTCAGAAACAGCTCACAATGAGAGCAGACTAAACAATCTGGTCCCGGCCAAGGAAAATGCTAAGCAACTCTGCACACAGGATGTCTCACCCTAATTGCCAACTATCAAATCTCACAATGGAATCCGTCCATTTGGCAGAATCTTCACAGCAAACTTGGCAATCTACCTTTTGCTTTTAAAAGTGTCAACTTTAGTGATGAGAAGACAGGACAAATAAAGAGGGGGGAAGACAGTTGTTTAAAATTGCATTTCGGCCTTGGGCGAGTTGCGCTTACAGGAAAACTAGCAATGGTGCGTGCTGTGAGGAAGGTGGGGGGGAAAAAAAAGACTTTTTATTAGATAAAAGGTGCTCGGGGTCTTGTAAATGAGTGATTAAAATCCTCAGCATTAAGATAAACAGACTAAATAGGTCCCCAAAGAGGTTTGCGCTCAGGAAGGAGAGAGAGGAAGGGCAAACCCGAGTCGGCGAGGGAGACTGACAGGCTGTGCACCGGAGGTGGGCACGAGAGCGTAACTGGAACCCTGGGACTGGTATAAGAAGCAGGGTTACCGGGAGTGGCCGGGCTCTAAACAGGAAACTAATGGGACCGTCTCTCCGCCATCCACCATGTGGCATTGTATTTTCCAGCCAGCCGAAGCCACGCTCGCAGAGACCCCATGACTTCAAACGGCCAAAATAGCAGCACATTCATGAAACAGAACAGAACTACTGGGAATTAAAGAAGGCAGGGAAAAAAGAAAACACACACACACACTCACTCACACACACACACACACACGCGTGCAAAAAGGTAGCAGGCCTCGACAGCAGATGGTAAAATTAACATTTCAACAGTTCCTTCCTTTCATGTAGGTCTCGGCAGAACTTTTTCTTTTTTTTGGGGGGGGAAAAAAAAAACAAAAAGTAAGAGGGGCTTGGGTTTTGGTAAGATATAGTGGTGTAGAAGGCATCTGGAAAAGGGGAAGAGGAATATCGGCTTATTGCTCCTGATGGTCCACCTCTATGAAAAATTAAATAGGTCTGTTTTGCAGGTTTCCCCTCTCTGGAGTGCCCTAAGCTGTGTTATGGAAACATCATCTCGGTAATTTATACGCCAAAGAACACCTGGTGATGAAAGAAAATAAACTATTCCTTGCTTTCTTTCTCCATTTAAAAGCCAGCACTTTGACTTTGTGGTCTTTTCCTTTGATGTTTCTTTTTCCACCTTTTTTTAATGTCCATCCATTTGGCTTATTTTGCAAGAAGTTGGCATCTATTGTAGAGTTAAGTCGTTCACAAAATGCTTGTCAGATTTCATTTTGAAGTCTTGATATACACTTCAAAAGGTGCGCTAGAGATGCTATCGTGGAGCGATGGGAAGACTGAGGCATCTCTAATAAAGACCCAAACAATGGACAGCCTCTCTCATTTCCAACCCTGTCCAATGGAGCGTCTCAGTAGTACCCATTAATTTGGACACAGTTCTGGCTAAATTACATGTGTTCCACCTCTGTGACATTTTAAATGCAATTAAAAGCTGGTTATGGAAGTGTGCGCGGACTTCCCTGTGATGAAGGGAAATCACTGACGTGATTAACATGCAAACGAGCTCATGCTGGCAGACTAGATTGGGGTTTGAAAACCTCAATTACTTTTGTGTGATTATCTATTTACCAGTACACAGATTTCCATTTCTCATCTCCATCCGAGTTCCCCATGCACGAGCCTCAATTATATGTGGCACACCTTTATTTATGATGAGCACAATGCTGAAATGCAAGCCCCAGTTATTTTTCACTGTGATATATTGCTTCTTTGCAGGCCGCTCATGAGGCAGGACCAGCAAAGCAACACTTCCTGATGCTGAACCATTTGCTATGTGAGCACTTAATATGATCTTGACCCCCACCGCCCTGCACACCCCCTAATCCATCCATCCAGCCCCTATTTAAACTCCTTCCCGTTTGGCAACAGGAAGACTAATGCACAAATGAAGACCATTTGTTCCTTTCAACTACACTGTATGATTTAATACTTTGTATTTATTTCAACTCAGGACTATAAAACAGGAAAAATTAAAAAAAAAAAAAAATGGAGGAAAAAAAATGAGTCTATTAGTAAATGTGAGTGTATGTCTGTTATCTGGAGACTAATTGTAGGTGAAGATCCCACTAAATCAAGAGCCTGTTAAGAGGAAAGTGTGGATGGAACTGAACTGAGATGCACTGGGTCTTATAGGACTTGAGATAATTAAGCCGATGCCTGGCAGCACAAGAGAAACACATTTTAATTAATTCAAAGAGCTAAATAGTGACAGAATTGCTCCATCTGATGTATTTTTAACATTTTCCATAAGAAAAAAAGCATTGAGTAAATCCTGAAAAATATTTTTAAAACACACAGAAGTTAATCAACTACTGTACAGTAACTGCGCTGGATTGCATTTGCATTGCAGCTGTTTTATGTGAGGTATAATGATTTTTTTTTTTAAAAGAGTGGAGCACATCATTTTATTGTTTGCCGGTCTCCCTGCCTGTTTCCTGGTGCCCAGGGACAGGAAAAGAAAGGAAGACGCACATATCTGTGGCACAGCCGGGCTTTTCACATTGTGCCCAGCATACATAAAACATGCCCTGTTGCTTCAACAGAGCAAAAAGGAAAACAGTGCCATCAAGTGAAATTTCTGAGGATTCCTCAAACACCTTCGCAGATTTATCTATCATGTCATCAAACCGAGGGCAGCAGAAGGAGCTGGACTTCCTTAGGAAAGTGAATTTAATAGGATTCATTTATGCAAAAAACTGTTTTAATAATGCTGATACACTGATACTTCAATGTTAACCTAAGTATGACTTAAATGTGTTCTATACATCTGCATGTTTTTTTTCCTTCTTCCTCCAGCTTCAAATCTGCACTCTAGATGTGAATATTAGGCACAAGAGCACTTTCTGCTCAAGCAGCGAGATGATAAGACAAGAAATAAACATGGTGCTTTGCCGACTTCATGTTCAGAATCCTGTTCGAGGTACCTCAGGAACAAAGGGAATCATTATTACTATTTGAACTCGGTTGCCAGGACTTGGCTCCAGCGCTGATATGGGGCTTCTGGAGTAGGTAGCAGGCAGGGGAAAAAAAAAAAAAAAAAAGAAGCCGTAGATACAGCATATTGAGCGAGTGAAACTGGTGGTGACGACTGGAATCATGAGTAAGAGAGGATAAAAGAGAAAGAGAGAGGGAGTGCTTAGATAATAGTAGATAATGGACAATTAACTCGGGCTAGTAGTGCTTGCTGCAGTGAATAGCAGCTTCTGGTGCAGCAAGTCCCCGATCACCACTCAGCCATATTCACATTGGGAATACAGGCGATATCAAGCTGCAGGCTACTGGGCCTCAGAGGTGTACACGCTGCATTAGCAATCTCCACAATGCCTTCAAACAATGCTTGATACCAACAAAGTGTCCCGAAGTGCAAACGCAAGCACTCTGCTGATGGGAAGTCTGTGGTGCCATAACCTTGTCCATTGTTTCATGTCCTTTCACCGTCAAAATAAACCCGGGAGCTCTAAATCCGTTTTAAAAAAAAGAGTGACATACCGCCATTCCTGTGTGCAGACACAGAAATTAGCATAATTAAACCTATATAAAAGCTAATTGCATAAATAAATGAGTGAATGTCACCACTGTGCATCACAGAAACAATGCATGTGTTCGTATGAGGGGCCTCAGAAGTGTTTTAACTGCCCACCCACCCCCCACCCACCCCCCACCCCCTTCAAGCTCCATCTAAATCTATTGATCTGTGAAACACAGAGACCCAGGGGAGGCAATTCACTTAATATCATACATCTAATGATGAGATGAATAACGATTATACCATTTGGTAATTAAACGTCTTACAAACCATTTAACTGACTGTGCGTCAGGAGGGGTCGCTGGAGGTCGTAACGATTGTTTTTCATTTCTTGCTCGGCACGCAAGCAGGAGACACACTCAGGAGGTGTATTGCTGGGGGTTGGTGATGGTGCGAGAAAAACAGTGCATGGCACAATGGTGAAAACACACTAATGATTGTTAGCAGCTATGGCACTAATCTCTAATGCTGTCAAGACTGTGAGAGGGAAGGAGCAAAGGAGAAGGAGGAAACTGAAAGAAATGAGGCGAGGCACGTGTCTGAGCCTGCCACTATTATTTGTCTTTATATTTAGAAAAACTCATTAGCTTGTTTATGTGTTTTTTTCACAATATGAGATAAGTGAGTGAGAAATATTAGACCCTATTTACTGGTGAACTGTAAATACATAACAAGGTCCATGTAAAAGAGAGAGAAAAAAAAAGGTGTTTCTTGTTGACACCTTAGCTTTTTGCATGAAGGTGTCTGATCCGTGCCAAAGGTGTGTTAAACTCACACTGAGAGCCAATTTACTGTCAACAACCACAACCCAAATCCCTACTTAAAGGCAATAATTACACAACGTTGCCATGCTAGTGTGCTGTAGTAAAGACTCTCTGCAAAAAGAAAAAAGGGCCTGCTGGAAAACATCGGCAAGAAAAATCTTCTGGTCACGGCACTGCCTTTGCCCAGCATGACTTCTTTTCCTACTCTTCAAATCAAATCAAGGGGGGAAAAAAAAAGAGAAAACATTGAAATACACCTTCTTTTTTAACAGCTAATTTCATTTTCAGTGTATAATTCAGATGAACTGAAATGACACAAATGTTAATGCAAAGCAACAAATTTAACAGAACAATGCAGGTTATCGCACGATCTGAACTAAAAGTCGCACCTGAGTTTAATTCACATCTGTCGAAAAAAATGCATCACGAAGAAGAAAAAAAAACACACACAAGGAACAGTGGTGTGTCAGTCACATTTATTTTTCCATGTCAAGATGTGACACCACTGTCAATAAGCAGCTGCTCATCGGGAATCCCTTCCTCCAGCTCCGGCTGTTGTACTTTTAGCCCACAATTAGCCTCCTTTGTTTTCTCCATTATGGGATTCATCTTCTCTGCCTTTCTCCACAATTTGTCCAACAACGAGAGCTCTGCTGTTTATTTTTCTGGACACTGCTTTTCACTGGCAGGAAAAGACTTCCTTGATTGCATTTTTTTGTTTTCTTCATATATGTTTTTAAATATGAAGACTATTTCAAAGTTTGACTTTAAACATGCAGTTGAGAATGGGACTGCGCGACGTGGTTCAAGATCTATGAAGGCAGGTCTCATCCTTTCAAACTTTCAAACACTTGCAATATTGTAATGTACACAATCGGATTGGGCACAATAATGGAAGGTAGGTACAAAAGTTTTTGCAAGGTTTAAGCGGTTTTAAAACATATATAAAACGTCCAATCACCTTGTTGAAGTGGCCTCTCCTTTATCCTTGGGGGGCTCACAATGCGTTTCTGAGGCTGGCTTCGGCACGCTCACTGAACATTTACTGACAGAGAGATGTGCGTCGAGCTCCCGGCTCCTTATTGAATGATAGCTCGTAAACATTGTCATTCCAAAGAGGGACAGGATTAAAGCCCGCTTCGCCCATTCAGGGGAACAGTACGCGGAAAGCGGACGGGAACAATAGCCAAATGGAGGACGGTATCACAAGGGTCCAATGTCTGCTGTGATGAATATGCGGGAGATTATAACCCATTCCATCATTTCCATAATGTAAAAACTCTTTTTCTTCTTCACCCGCCCGACTATTCACTAAATAAATGAGAAAACTATCACCCGCGCAGAAATATGTGACAAAAGGCAGAAGGGAGGGAGTTTTGAATGACCCCCATGCCTTTGACAATGCAGCCGCTGTCCGGACACATTCGGAGGCAACGGAGTGAGTAAGACCTGGTAGAGTATTTATTATTGGGCACAATACAAATGTATTACCATGTCACCTATACCACTTTACAGCGCAGAATGGAACTACAGTGAATACAAGGGAGTTTTATATAACACCAGGTGGAAATGTGAACGCGGGCTCCTTTTGATGTGTGGCTTTACTGCCTCACTAGCGCTCTAAACTCAGGGATCATTCTGTGGACACCGGCTTTAAACCCACAAAGCCGCAAAGAGGCGGCCCTCACATTTAACCAATATGCTAACTACCCTAGCTAATAAGCTCATCCAACAAAAAAAAAAAATTAACTCAGTGGTCGTCTGAAAAGAAATGTGGAATTACAAAAGTTCAGGGTGAAGAAAATGTGAATAAAAGAAGTACAAAACTTCTCATTGGTATCTTGTGGAGTTATTCGGTTAAGTGTGACTTTAAGGGAGTTTAACAAGCAAAGAATAATGTTTGCATTGCAGCTTGTGCTATACCATGACATTACTCTATACAGCAAATACAGATCATCGAGTCCAACTGCTACTTTTCTACAGAGCTCCTCAAAAAACATTAAACTTGTGAAATTCCCGAGCCCTAGAAAATACCTCCCTGCCCCGGCTCTGCTCACACCTCCACATCACTGACATCTCTTCAGCCATTCACTTGATGTATGTGTGTCTCTTTATGTGTGTGAGTGAAAGAGAGAAAAGGCAGGGCTTGTGAGTGTGTGTGTGTGTGTGTGTGTGTGTGTGTGTGTGTGTGTGTGTGTGTGTGTGTGTGTGTGTGTGTGTGTGTGTGTGTGTGTGTGTGTGTGTGTGTGTGTGTCACCTGCGAGATCACCGCAGTCTATTCCACAGATCTCTCCCATGGTAACCTGCTTTATTTACTTTATCTACAATATAATGCTTCAGTGAACATTAGCAACTTTGAGACACAAGTTTCAATCAGTCATCTGGCAGCGGCGTGCGTGTGCTCAGCCAGGTGCGGAGAAGAGATGAACACCGCCGCCGAAAAGGCAGCGCCCGCTTTAAACCCAGGGCCTGACAAAGAGGTCCCAAAATAATACAAAATAAAAACGGACAGCGCGAACAGAGAGGGAAGGGAAACAGAGGAGGAGGCGGAAAAGAAGAAGAAGAAGAAGAAGAAGAAGCAGGGAAGAGAGGGAAAAAAACTGTATAGGGAAGAAAAAGGTGAAGGTGGGTTTGAAAATCTAAAGAAATAAGCTAAATATAAAGTGATATTGCGTTGAGGGTCGAGTGAGAGAAACAGACAAAGGCAGTGATGGGAAGAGACAAAAACAAAGTGAAAGAGAAACAGAGAGGGGGAGAGTGGGAGAGAAAGAAAAGGGAGGGAGACATGATGTTCTCCCTGGGCAGCGTGGAGCAGGTCTTGTCCAATAAACACAGGTGAGCAGCTCGACAGGCCAGGACCACCGGGCTGACTGACAGCTGAGAGCTCTCACTGACCGCCGGCTTTATTTTACATGACACGAGGAGTGCAACTCAACTGACAAAGAGAGGCTGCCGGCTCCTCTCAGACTGCGGGAGGGAGCGGGCCAGGAGCACACGCGTACCTGTGCACGGCTGTTTAAAGCGGCGTGGCCGCCAAAGCCGCAAACGCCAAAAGTATCCGCTCTCTCTCACACGGCCGGGCAGGAGAAGAGCCGTGCCATTTCCCTTCACAGGTGAGCGGAAGAGGGGAAACACCCCGGCGCTTCGGTTACTTAGTGGGAGAAAGTGAGGAGTTGTAGCATGAGGAGGAGGAGGAGGAGGAGGAGGAGGGGGGCCGAGCAAGAGGGGGTGGCAATGTGTGCTGTGTGCCGACTGAATCTTTTCCACATGACGGGCCTCGGGCTGTTTTTGTCAACTGCACTCTTGAGCAGCAAGGAGTCAGGTAGTGTGACCACATGATTGCCCAAGAGGCACTGTGGTGAGAGAGAGAGAGAGAGAGAGAGAAAGAGAGAGAGAGAGAGAGAGAGAGAGAGAGAGAGAGAGAGAGAGAGAGAGAGAGAGAGAGAGAGAGAGAGAGAGAGAGAGAGAGAGAGAGAGAGAGAGAGAGAGGGAGAGACTGGGGGGCCGGGGACAGGACCAATGCAACACGCATGATGAGGTGTAATCACAAACCCCATTCAGAGTGCAGTGGAGTTTGTCAACATACACACATTCACATTCCACTGTCTGTCAGCTCCATGACCCAAATCGAGCATGCTGTGTGAGTGAGTGTGTGTGCATTTTTTTTTTCCCCCCCCTTCCGTACACATGAATACTTTCTGGCCATTTCGCCTCCAACCAGGTAGCAACGGCTGCACTGTCTAGGCTTGCGGTTTGTGGCGAGGAAGTCAGATTCCAAGCTCTTGTAGGATTTTGCTGCCGCCTGTATCCCTTTTCAAGCTGCGATCAAATGATCATTACGAACAAAGGAGTTGGCTTGTTTCCTCTGGAGTAAAAGCTTTTTCAGTGGCTGTGACCGCACGGTTTGATTTGAAACTTTTACTTTAAGAGACAGATAAAGTGCTACAGTGGAAGAAGGTCCTGATGCATGGAGGAGTCTGAACTGTGTGAATTCGAAAGCAAACATGTTTTTTTTTTTAACAGGTGTTTGAAACTGTGGGCCCGTTTGCATCTGGTATTAACATAATGTGATCGATCACATGTGGCGAGTCCTGATGCACACTGTTTACACTTGTGGGGATCATGCATTTCAGGTCACCCAATTGAGTTCAGATGGTATTACTACCTCTATGTCACTTCCGGGAAAATGTCAAAAGGCTCGGCGTGCAGCTGTCCCCAGACAAAGGCAAGGTTTGGTTTTCTCGGCAAGCTAAGAATAACTTATTGTTTTCCATAGTTTCTTTGGAAAGTTGGAAAGACTGAAACTCAGACTGGTGTATAGTCTTTAAAATTCTGCTTCAATGCAGCTTTATTTATAATATGCCAATTACGACATAGTCATTTCTAGACACTTTTGCAGAGAAAACTCAACAGAAGAAAAGAAAAGAAAACACTGTGCACATAGATGACGTTTGCGTATTACGTTATTTTCCTGCTACAGCGCTGTCCCGGTGTGCCTTTGCAATGCATGACTGTTTACACTCCAAAGCCTTTGTGGTCCGATGTGTCCCAGACCAGATCGGGAAGTGGTTTGAGTCAAACTGCTATTTACACTTGTCTTTCGGGCTCGCCACATGTGATGCAATCAACTGGCATGCATGTTAATGCCAGGTAAACAGGCTTAAACATTATAAGTCAAAACTCCACGTTATCGTCGTCTGCTGCTGGTCTGGAGAAAAAACTGAGGCTTTTTCCATGGAAATAAATTTCCCTGCAAAAACACTCACTCTCTGAGCAGATTAAGATAACGACTGCGTTTTAGGAAGGGCTCAAATATATATATAAAAAAATCTGCTCCAGCGTCTTGGCAACTCAAGGTATTTCAGAACGCTGTGACAGTATGCAGGCCCAGAGATAAACACAACTCCTCCGCCGGTTAAAATACTGTACATTTAGTTTATGTCATGATGATGATATCCCAATAAAACACTGCATGGTGAAAGGCTAACGTAAACTTAGGGGTATGTGTGCCGGCTGAAAAATGAGGCCGCGTGACAGTTTGGTGATAACACACAAGTTCAATCTGTCAGGACAATCAGCATTCAGACCTTGGGAGAAGAATTGCTCGACTGTGTGCGAGCGGCTCGCTGGACACGATCACCTGCGAGTGAAGCCACTCATAATTCTTCCCACCTGAAATAAGGAGTTCAAACTAATGTCAGGCCTCTCTGATGTCATGCCTGCCTTGGGTTGGGTTTCACAATAATCTCAGGCTCTTGGAGGGATGCCATCGAGCCTGGCTTCCGCACCCAAGATTTCTCCAATTAAATTGCGGGGAAAGAATAACACGTGAAACACTAGATGCCTGCTCCTTTTTTTAAGAAACTAAGCCAGTGCGTGCAGTATTTGCGATCGCTCATTTCCACAGTATCGTTCATTACGACAGAGGTGGCAAAAGTGCTCAGAGTCTTACCTTAAGGAGAAGCACGGCTACCCGTGTAAATAAATACCCTGGTGAAAGGAAACGCTCCGGTTCAAACCTTTTTAATTAAGTGAAAGTAAGAAAGTAAAGGCTCTGACATGCATTCAACACAAAGTTAAGATAAATCACTACTTGATCGATGCATGATACCTTTTTAAGGCAACTGCAATGAGACAGGCAAACACAATCTAACCATTGTTAAGAAAACTGTCAGCATGAATACACAAGCTTCGTCATTAGCATTCAAACAGATCACAATTCAACTTGGATTAGAGTCGAATCACCAACAACTTTCTGGATTAAAACAGGTACTAACCTGGCATAACTCAACGTAAAACTCAATAAATCCAAATTAAACATCCATCTTGGATTGACTTTTAACAGAAAGTCTTGGCAATAAACCAGTATTGACTCAACTTGATCACTCTGAAAGTCCGTTTCTGTATGTTCTGTATGGAGAACTGTTTTTGAATTTCTGACATTGCTTCGATCCTTTCACTGCATCTCTGGATGTTCACCTATGGGAGTTAAAAGGGGTATTGAGCAGGTTTAAGAGGAATGGGAAGGATGGAAGGTAATGCAGTAAATGCACGGTAAAGCAGCGTTGGCCTATTGTGGCTCTAGTCCGTAATGAAAAATTGCAGAAAGAACTAATCTGTGCAACATTATTTTTTTTGTAATATCAGGTTGATAAATATCGGTACCAAAGGTGCATCCTGAGTACAAAGTACAGCTATTTCTGCTGAAATGTCAAGAGTGAAAATAAAAATGAACCAGTAAGGTAATTATTCAAGTAAAGTACAATAACGAAATACAAATATGATATTACTTCCCATCCCTGCTGTTCTACTATTGGGTGAAAACAGAGTAATTTTAATCTGTAGAAAAACTTTCCAAACAACTAAATACAACTGACTTAAAAACAAAAAAAAAAAGTCAGAAGTACCATGGGTGGCCATAATGATTCACACACAGATTGAATCTCTTTATCAGTGTTTTGTAAGTGAAGATGACAACTCTCCTGTCTGACTCCATTCTCATGGTAACTGTGAACGCTCTGAACAAACAACCTTCATGCGTTCACTCGCTCCACCACCTCCCCTGAATCTTCACATCCTCCCTTATTTTTCTTCTCTGACCCCCAGTCTCTTTCACACTAGATGTGAGCAAAGCAAATACACGGCTGATGCTGGGAAAAGCTATCAAATGGAAAAAGAAAGAGGAAAAATCTCAACCGTTCAGGAGATGTGGACTGAATTTAACCATGTTATGATAATAACAGAAACTCGGTTGTTTTACGAAGGATAGTCTAACCAGCAAAGTTTTAAGAAAAGGGATATGAATATCTGGTGTGAGAACTACCTCCTCTGTGGAGACAATGTAAACACATTTTAGAGCTAAGTGAAAGCGGCTTCTAATCGGGAGAGATCGTGGAGAGACGGGGCGTCGTTGGGCCGTCCGACTTTCCTTCAGTTTGCTACCGACTCGACCCAAAAGCAAACTTCGCTCAATCAAAACAGGGAAACTTGAGGAACTTGTGAAACTTCCAGCTCCTATCGCCCGTGCCTAAGAGTGAAGACAAAACAGTGGACCATAGAGAGAAGGGCGCATGGAGAACAGCGGTCGATCCTCGGGACCGAGAGCAGAAAGGAAGGAAGAGAGGGAGAGAAGGGAAAGTGAACCTTTGATGAGTAAGACTTTTTTTGTTAAGCGATGGAGCTTAACTTTAAAATATTCTGGGTGGCAATGAATGGGGGATTGACCAATGGCCCTGATCTCAGCCACACACTGGGGCACTGGGGTTAATGGTGGATAAAGATTAGGGGGGAAAAAAAGGTTGCTTTGCCTGATCTCCATCCACCCCCACACCCCCTCGCTCCACAGTTTTCACCTTCTCCACCAATCACGACTCGGCGAGACAATGGAGGCTGCCAATGGGGAATGATCCAAGTCCCTTTGATTTCTGCCTCTACCCCCTCGACTGCTCTGAGTGCCCGGGGTAAAGACCCGTGGAGGTTCCCCCTGTTTGCCCACTCACAGGGACGACAGTTAGCAGGCTCAGAGAAACCATTTGAGGATTGAAAAAGGAATGACAAGAGGTTTCTGATCTATGACAAGAAATCAATTTCCAGCTGGAAATGTGAGCAGAGGGGTGTTTCAGTCCGAGCTGCAGCTTCTTTAAAGGGAGCCAAAGATATGCTTAATTGCTGTAGATTTTTTTTATATATATATATGTCTACACGGGAAGTACTGCTTGCAGTGGTGAGGCAATTATACTTTTTTGCAATGATTAGAAGGACTTTTTTAGGCCAGCAGATATGCAGTAAGAGTTCATCTTTGAAGATTTAACTGAATACTAGACAAATTAAGAACTAATATTTAAATCTCTTTTAGGTGGGAAAAGGAAATGTGGAGTCTGCTTCACTCTGGAAGGACTGCTTGGGAGGTGGACCTGCTCCTACAGCCGAGCGGCGCTTTGCTTTCGCCCATAAACTTTAATCAGAGCTTCACCTCTGAGATGCTGCGCGTTTTAAGATAAAAAGATTCTCCTCTTTAGATGAGAGGCAGAATGGATTTAAAGCAAACAGACACATTTCATGTATTACATCTGAAACTTCCTTTCAGAATCAAGTTCATCTTTTTGAATATCAAAGAACCTTATTTGTCCTCTTCAATTAAAAAAAAAAAAACTTATTTTGAATCGTACATCTTTCTGAAGACATCTATGAAAAATGGCACAAAAAACAAAAAAGCCTATTTACACAAACACGGTGCTATTTTCAACCACAAATTGATGCTTCACAACCTGAAAGACCTTTATTTTGGAAGAAATTTTTGTGTTCCTATCTCACAAAAATGCATGTTGAAGAGGATCACAATAGAAACACCTTTTAAACCGTGTTATCAACATTCCTAAGGAAATTATAGACTGATTTGAATACTTTTCTCATACCCCTGCTTTGCTCTTTTGTCAGTTCAGCACCCATGACTGTGTTTCTCTAAAGCCAAACCCGAATCAACGGTTTATGACTGATGTGACTCACGACAGTGGGCATATATTCATCCGGGAGAAAACACAACACCAGGCATGCGAGGACAAAGAAAACTGCTTTCACTTACCACTTTGCACTTCACAGTGTTTGTCGTCTGCTTTTTTCTACGGGCGCAGAGTGTGCATATCTCATCCTGGGAAGGAGAGAGGGGGAAAAGTGGATGTCTGGCCTAAAATATGAGCGGTACAGGGAATAAAGCTGGCCTTGGTTTCTGCAGACTGTATCAAGTAATGCATACCAGGTACGCCGAGATTAGGTTAGGGCTAATATAACCCCCGTTCACTTCATCCTGTTCCGCTCTGCGACAAATCTCAATCAAGACATCAACAAAATAAATTTAAAAAAAAAAAAACGAAGGAGAAAAAAAAATACCCTGAAATCTGAGCCGCCCACATTTGTAAGCCATAGTGCATATCATAACTTCTAAGTTAGAGTAGATTGAAAATCCTTGGGGTGTGAAAACCAAACAGGCACAACTGAAAGGTTGCCCAGTGGAGGGGGAATTCTATCAAAGTGGACAAGATGAAGATTTGTTATATTTCAGGAGGAATTGGAGGGGTGGGGGCTTGACCTCCACTCGCCGCTGCATTCACTTAGAGACTAACAATACCGCAACACCACCAACCAAAGGTACATTTGGTGACTTGATTTAACAAAAAGAGAAAAAAAAATTATATCATTACTCGCACACATAAAAAAAAAAGAAGACATAGCTTAAGAGAGATTTACTCCTAATATTAACACTGGCTGTTGGAAACATGGCGACTGCAACTCTAATCTTTTCCAAGGTTAAGAATTCCTTGACAGAGGAACATGAAGAGCTTGTGTTCAAATACTTACCCTAAGGGAGAGAAACTGCTGTAGTTGTCGGTCACAGAGGAGGTGGCGGTCCAGCGATGTCAGCTCTCTACGACAAGAGGAAACAAAAGTGAACCATTAGTCCAAATCTACTCGGTCACATACTGATCTAATGAAACATGTTTCCTGGGTACATTCACTGCTGCTGCTGCTGCTAACAAGTGTGGGCTAGAGTGTGTGTTGCATAAGTATTTTCTGTATGGTTTGTAAGTGAAAGCAATAAACTTTCAAACAACAAAGTGCACCTGGATTTTGGAGAGAAGCCGCAGATTGCAAGTGTGCCTGTGTGTGTGTGTGTGTGTGTGTGTGTGTGCATGCACCAACAGGCATTGTACAGTACGAGCACAACACCCCTGCTTACCTTTTTCACACACACACACACACACACACACACACACACACACACAAACACACGAGTTAAAAGGTGCAGTGCCTGGAAGGCTCAAGCTCTCAACGCCAAGTAAATCATGCTGTTAACCTGAGAAGATTGATTTCTCCTGTACTTCCATTCAGCTGTCTGCATCTCAGTACACAACCTCTGCTTTCCATATAATTTAGAGACCATTAGTATTGATGATTTTTTGTGTTAATCACACAGGAACAGAGAGAGGGTACAATACCACAACCACCGCAAGCCATTGCTCGGGACACTTTTACTGCACATGCATCACATTTAGAGCATTAGGTAAAAGAAGTGGAAGAAGAGTGTCCCTAGGAGCAAGGTGTGAGCCTATTCCTGCACCCCCGGGGGCATTCGGGGCAGAAAATGGCCTGGATGATCCTCTGTGAGTTGTTGCGCCCCCCCCCCCCCCCCCCCCCCTTCGCTCTTCTTTCTTTATTCGCCCAGAATTCCAATGACCCCTACAGGCAACCAGCGACTGCTGAATCCTGAGGAATGTGCTCTCTGAACTGTACAAAAAGCCCTCAGCTCAGAGAGCACAGCTGAAAACAAAACATGTCAACTGCTATAATTTTTCACTGTTTTGAGTTTGTGGAAAACATTGCACAGACTGTTGCACAAAATTTACGGCAGGGCAGGGGGGAATTTGGTTTGAAAAGATTTCAAAATAAAATGGGGCTGATTGGATTAGATTGAAAATTGTACATATTATACAAAACTTAGATGCAAAATAAAGTGTGTCTTCCTGTGTGGGAATGCGGAATCAGCTAACACTTTAAAAGAAGTAAAAACCAAACTGGGCTTAATGTAATTTAGACATAAAATCTGAAGTAAACACACCTCGTCTTAAATTATTTGCTTCTAGGTAGATTTAAACATCCACACACCTCCAGGCTGCGCAGATGTCATATTTTATTCACTGGAAAAGCATTTGGCATGCTATTAGTCTGCATGACCTCCAATTCGCGGGGATTTGCAAATACCACACATGTCTTTATGCCAAATATAAAACCATCGGTAAATTCTATCAACTTATAAATATGGCAAACGCATTCACGTATTCATGAAGGCCTAATAATGCTATAGGCTGATATTTACATAAAGCGCTCGCGCACTAAGTCAAGATAAACTATTTAAGACCCAGACCACAAATACCTCCACACTGCAGAAAAAGGAGGGTCCTGCGATGAAAGAGGACATTATGCTAACAAGTCAGATTACTGTACACAATAACTTTATCTTAAAAGTAAATACCATCCATGGTGTTGGAAATGGGAGGGGGGGTGCGCGTTATGGAAAGTCACTGGCAATATTTCTGTGTGGACCAAATGCTCCTTATCAGTGTTAGTCGAGCAATTCAGGCCTGCCCAAAGAAAGATGAGTCTTCAAACTCATTCTATTCATGGTCAGACGTGTAATTACCCTCGGCTCACAGTCTAGACGTAACCGCTTTCACAGTATTTAAGACCCCCTATGCAACGCACGGACGCCGGCTCCTACCACCAAGCCCTGCACGTTAAATCTGTGGGCAGATAAATTAGCGAAGAATGCAATAAAATAGACACAATGAGGGGAACTTTATCCTCCCCGCTGCTAAATGAGATTTCTTTGAAATGCAGATCAGTGGCTCTAGATTAGTGAATTTTAGCTGCTGTCAACATCATAACAAAATACAAATGCGATTGTTCACTGGCGCCTTATCTACTTGCTTCCATCTGCTGGCTGGTTATTTACTCCCCCCTGATTTACTATGCAGATCTAAATAAGTCGCATCAAAAAGAGGGCTTACTGCACAATGCCTTCTTAAGCTTCTACATCAAGGTATTTGAAAAACCGGTAGTCACATGAAAAGGCTGCCCATCAAAGGCACATCTCTAATGAACTCTCCCATATCAGAGGGGCCTTGTGAGGCCTGGCTTTAATGCCTTCTGTGTGGTGAGAGAGGAGCAGAACTACAAATCAGACCCACCAAGCCAAGGCAGGGGAGGGTGGAGGAGGACAGAGGGGGGGAGAAAAGAAAGGAGAGACAGGAGGAGGAGGAGGAGGAGGAAGGCCTCAGTTATCAGATGAGATTAACTAAGCACAAGGACTAGTCTGAGGACTTTCCATCCATCCATCCATCTCCCTCTTAAGTATATTCTGAGGAAGGCATTTGTGTAAAACCACAATGGCAGTAGATTAGACGAGGTTACGATGTACACGGTGGGATTTGGCCACAGGTGAGCTAAATAAATTTTAAAAAAACTGAACTCTGAGAGAACACCTTCAGAGTTGTGTGAAATGTACTAGTATACAAGCGGCTTTTCATAAAACTGCAACGAAAGGAAATCAGCGTCGTTTGGTGTCTCTTCAACTTGACATATTAATCCAGGTAGAGAGAAAGCCTCCTCGGCAGTCCTCCTCCTCTTTCTCCCCGGGTCTGCCAGCCGCTCCGGTAATCTCGAACAGAGCTTTCGCATGACGCTCCTGCAATAACCTTTAATTTCATGGTGTATTTGTTGCATTCAGTACACAGGCCGGATTACAACCGACAAGCTTCAGATTTATAGGGGAGAAAATAAACTGCATGGAGAGATCATGATCTGGACCCCCCCCTACCCCCACCCACCACCGCCGCCGCCGCTGCCACCCACCGCAAGCGTCACCGCCACCACCCTGCTTCTGTAGCGGCGTGCGTGGATGAAGCGGAGACCCCCACCAACAAGCACGCAGTTTACCAGTGAACAATTAGCCCCGGAGCAAGAGCAGGCCCGGCACTGGCACATGTGGTTAAGAGGCGAGCGCTGCAGGAGAGCGCCAGATGATGAAGGGATGAGGATGGGAGGTGGTGGAGGAGGAAGAGGAGGAGGAGGAGGAGGAGGACGGGGGGAGGGACAGAGGAGAGGACACGGAGGGGGCGGGATGGCGGGGCGGAAAAGAGGCGCATGGCGCGTGCCAGACACGCGTGTGCCAGTTTTTTTGGCTCCTGGGCAAGTCCCTCGTCATTCCCTTACAGATCCTCTTTGCAGAGGAGATAAAGACATATAATGGGAGAGGGAGTTACCCCCTCGCCTTTACTCCAAGAATTCTTTGACTCGGAATTTTAGTAACCCGTCCAAATTGAGCTGTGATGCGAAGGCAGCCAATGGTTGAGTCGCTTTGCTGGAGAAACTCAACTTGGCGTCCCTCCCCTCGCCCTGCCTGGAGCGCCTCTCTGCTGCGGAGCATGCCAACTGGGCCCGGTGCCAGTCGCATTTGCAACCACAAGGGACCCTCGTCTTTTTGCCTTGCCTAATGAAATGACAAAACAACAGATTTGCATATGCAGAAACAGGTGTTGTAACAGGTTTGACTCCTCTTGACCCGAGCCGTGTTAAGGAGAGAAAACGCAGAGGGGGGTGGGGGGGATGCTCGAAAAAAAAAAAAAAAAAAAGAAAAAAGTTTATGACCAACAGCTGCCTGGAGGTATTTAGGCTCTGATGGGCACTCAAGTCTGCACCATCTGCCCTGCTGCTTGCCAGAAGTGACAATCTAAATTAAAAACCACTCATCAAATATCATAAAAATAAACCATTGTTTTGCTGGGTCCATATGTTGTGGCTGTTTTACTTCGTTCTCGGCGAGTTGAGTCAGAGGCTGAGCCTCGCTGCCTATAGCCGTGATCCAGGGAAAATCCAGAGAGCCACACAGTAGCCTGTAATTACCCTCCCACCAATCTGCTGCCTTCAGACCAAAGCTCTGCGTCATCCCAAACATTATCCAAGTCCATCCTCTCCACATCACAAAGGAGAAAACCGAGTAGAGCCGCTGTGGTTAAAACACGGCTATTGTTTAGAATAGGATTAGGGACTGCCATCCGAGAGCACAAGCTGGGTGTTCACATGCAGAATGAAGATAAAATCTCTACACTGTAATTGCTTTCAACTTGACAACTGGCATTATAATCTGTGTAAATTTTCTTTTGCATGCCAGAAATAAAAATTGAGGTGAAGAGCATGCGGCTGTGACGCAACACACAAAATTACAGTGAAAATGTCAAATTTCCACATTTTGACCAAATTACATTCTGACTCAAAAGGGCTTGACTGGGAGGATTCATGTTTGTCCTTTATCCAAAGACATCCAGCTTGTACAACACCCTCGTCTGCCCAGCACACTCCACGCCACCAACATCACCAACCCCCCACTTCCACTTTTCCTCTTGTTTTTATTTAGACGAGAGAGACAGAAGGAACAAACCTGAGACAGTCATGACCCTGCGCGAGTGTTGTAACTTGGTCTAGAGCTATGCCAGCAGAAGGCAGCACCATATGCCCTCAGCCCCGAGCTGGATGCTCTTTCTGCAGCCTAATGTGCCTGTCAAAAACGGTTACTGTCATGACCCCCCCCCCCCCTCCCCACCAACACACACACAGACACACACTAAACCCTGCATGTGTTTTTTTTTCTATACTCACAACATGTTTGAAACAAACATTTTTTTCCTCCTCCTTATCTGTGTCACTCTGGGTAAAGAGAAAAGGTCTTTAGAGATGCGAGGCGCAATGAACCTCCTGACTTTGTCCTCGTTTCTGATCAGGACACAACTCATCAATACCATTTCCTGCTGATATTTGGCTTTCAAACACATGTAAACAATGATAAGTAATGCATTTTTTTTTTACAAGACCAATCACTGAAGGTGTCAAGGCAATAGTCATGCAAAATATAATATATTTTTTGCAATACAAAAAACAAAAAAATAGATATTTTTCCATTAATCGTGCATGCATTGTCAATTAATGTAAAAGGCGTGTGGACTATCTCAACAAAAGACCTTGTAAACAATGCTGAAGTCCCACTCGGGGCTGTCTCATAAGAGCTTCGACTGTTTACGAGTGACAGGCTGATGGCTGAATGCAGTCTGAGCAATGGTGACCTTGCCTTTTACCATGAGTGACCTTCCATCTTTAATTCAGGGCAAGACCCCAAAACCAACAGATTTTTTTCACACGAGGACACCGTCCATCTGACCGTGACTGGAATAAAAGCTGCCGTGCCTTCACACCACACTGACCAGCAAGTAAACAGGCAATTGTTAACTCAACAAGAAAAGAAAAACAGAGGGGGAAATGCAAAAAAAAAAAAAAAAAAAAATGCGAGGTCTGAGGCGGCTGGTGGGCGACTGTGATTCAAATGAATCCATAGTTTACTGGATAAACAGACCGGCGGGTCAGCTTGTGTTGCAGGCCGAGCTAGTGGCGGCTGAGAAGGGATATAAGGTCACGGTCAAGACTCCTGTGCCAGGAGGACAGCTCAAAACATTACGAAAAGCATGAATTATTTTACATACCTTCAAGAAATGCCGTGTACACAAACCCGAAAGTTTGTTTTATAACTTTGCACGCATGTCCTCGTTCCATTTCGGGGTTTGACACACTGTGAGGCTACACACATCTGCCAAGAGCTACACATCTCGACTTGTGGGACTTTGGTCATTTGTTTTGTGGCTTTCTGAAACCTTTGAGGGGGGTAAGGTGACGTAAGACATTAACTTTGCAAAACACTCGTTACAGGATATTTGGACATTTGATTGTTTCGAGCTGAGTAAATATATAACAATAACCACAGTGTTTTTGATTTTTTTTTTTTTTAAAACTTGGCCAAGAAAATATGAAACCCATAAAAAAAAATAAAAAACTCAAACAAATGTTACACATGGATCTGAACTGAGAAAAAAAAAACAAAAGGTCCATATGAACGAGGAAGTTACCGACTTTCCGCAAATATGTATTAACTCGCCATTACGCTTGCAGTCTGCAATCTCCTTTCTAATCCACATCCCCTGACCCCACCCTGCACAGCTTTCTCCGGCCAAGGAGTCACAACGTTTCTCGTCTGCAACAGTGTGGTGTCGGGCTTAAGAAGTGACCCAGAGCGTAACTAAAAAAGTCTGAGCTGTCTCAAGACTCTTAGTAACTGGGGCACACAAAACATCATTACTGTGATGTGGATAATTACAGTGCGAAAGGGTGGCCTCTTAAGCATGTAATACACTCTTTTATCTGAAGAAGTCAATCTCTCTAAGGCTGACAGCTTGCAGCATATGATCCCGGTAAACAAATACTTTTGCACGGCACAAAAGTGCCATTAAAGGCCAAAACTGTCAACACAAATTCCATTCTTTACTGGGGGAGGGAACCAAAGTGCGAGAGGGGGAGACGGAGAGGGGAAGGAGAGGAGGAGGAGGAGGAGGAGGAGGAGGAGGGGGGGACTTGATCACGACTGGTTGCTTTAACTTGCATGGAGGTTGTCATGGAAACATTTCTATGAAGTTAAAGGGGGATAAGCCCTGAACACATGCCGTTTAATTGTCTTTTAAGTTTCGGACACGGCCAAGTTAGGACCTGAAGCACACACACCGGGTGAAGTTTACGCTAGGTGGGCGCACGGACATGTTTAGTAAAGTGATGCCGGAGCTCAACTCCTTTCATTTTACGAAGCATTTTCTCCAGAACGCAGCAACACTTTAAGGCTTGAGCGAGCAGTCTGTTGCATTACAGCAGTGTTGGGGGGGGATGGGTGCGATTCAAAAGCTAATCCAGAGGTGAGCCAGAGTTTCATTGCTTCACAAATACTCAAACCAGAATCCATGTGATCAGTACATCTAATCCACTTCCAGGACTTTCTTACTTTCACCCAGCCTTTGCGCTTTTAATTTGAGCATCGTCGGCAGTCACTGGCAATGCACGCAAAGTTTTAATAGGAGTAGCAGAATTACAAATACGAAAGCATTTTCTACTTCAACTCAACTGGAAGCAACAATTTCCATATCTGAGATAAAAATCATGCATCAACCGATGTTCATTGAGCTGAAAGCTGAATCTTAATTTTGATAAATGATTGAAACGTATGACAGGGTATACACATTAATCCTGTGGAGGACATTCATTTTCCTATTACCATAATGTAGAGCACGACCACCCGATGATGAATGCAGCAATCAAAAAATGGACGCAGAGTGGGGAGAGCCGGGGTAATAAGTGCGCTGCTCCTAACAACGGTCACTCTTGGAGGGAGACTAATGGCAGGTCTCTCTCCATCCCTCCCATTGCCTTGGGGAGGAGGGGGTGGAGGGGGAGGGAGAAAAAAAAAAGCGTGCATCCTGTTTTACAAAAATCAAGTGACCTCACTTACCAGACAGCGCCTCGACAACAAGTAAACAAGGGAACACGGGCCGCTTTAAACACGCTTCAAGAAATGATTACAGGGGCACTCCAACAAAGGGGCTGATTGTGCACTGTCCCTGACATATTTCACAAGGGGCATTTATTGCCGCCTGGCCTTTGAAGAGTGAGAGCTGCTGAGTGAGGGGGGGAACTGGCCCACACCTGCATAACTGAGGAGGGAACACCTGTGCACCCTGCGGCTCCAACAAGGAGGGTCGATCCAGCTAATCCAGGGGTGAAAGCTGATCAGAGGACAGGCCTGAAGAGTTCTGCAGCTCCACACTACCTTATTAGCCTCTCTTTACACCCCCCACCCCAAAAAAGAGAAAAGTTACATGTATTGATTTTTGAGACACTGTGAGTGCAAGAGAACAGTGACAAGACACAGAGAGTGAAATAGGGGAACTCTGCTGTCGCTTTTAGGTGCTTTCTTGCCTTAAGATAAATGAGTTTGTACTGCAGGGTAATCATGGTGAGAGGTAATATTCTACCAGCATCCCTGTTTGGTTCTGGACAACGAAACAAATGGAATATAAAATGGAGCGTGCAACTACGGTAAGGTGCTGATTGCTGATAATCATAGACAGTGAGAATGCAGATGTCAGTCATGCAAATATGCACTTGTAATTGTAAGAAAATGCAAATAAGTTTTAAATCTAATTTTTTTGTTTGCAGAATACGTTTGAGAGACTCTGACAGAATCTATTAAAAATATGAGATTAGTGTATTTTGATTTCCATGCAATCTCCTGTGTGTCACAGGTGACAACACAACTGTAGGAATTTCATGATTAAAAACTGTAATTTCTTAGCAAAAAAAAAAAAAGGGCGCAGAGAAATTTATTATCTGATCTGTATATAAATTAAATCACTATTTAAGTCTGTTTTTGCTAATTACCCCAATATAGCAATCGGCAATAAATTCAAATTCCAGCCACAATGAGCAGACAGTAAAATAGCTTTAAATGACATTAATGTTCAGCATAAATCCACGTTTGGCTCAATTAAAAACCAAAACCGCGGAGTTACTGAAATCATCTCGCTTCTGAAGAGAGTTAAAAAAAAAAAAAAAAAAAAAAGTATGTGGGGATAAACGCGGAAAAGATATTTTAAGATTTTAACGATATGCAGGTGCGAGACCATCACTTCAAAAGTCACTCATTCGACAGGGCAAAGCGTGGAGCTCACTTTGTGAAACTCTGCAAATATTTTTGGGGAAAATGACATAAGTAAAAACCCAGCAAAGCAGTAAACAAGTGGCGTGTGAATAATAAACCCCGCAAAGTTGCGAAGCGCACAATTAAAGTTGCGCCCCGCTTCCCAATTCAAGCGCGGCGGACAGAGAGGTTTAAAAAAAAAAAAAAAAAAAAAGTCAAAGGGCTGCGGAGAGAAATGAGCTCCTGTCCAGAGAAAAACTTACCGGGAAAAAAACGGCAGGTATATTTCCCTCACGGTGGAGTGAAAGGGACGCGCCAGGTGAGAAGTCGTCCTCCTCTACACTTGCGGAGATGTTCGCACGTGACTGTCCAAGTTCACCATAACGCGGAGAAAATGAACAACAAGCTTGCAGAGTAAATAAAAAAAAAAAAAAAGCTCGAATATTCCTCCGCTGGGCACCGCTGCCGGAGACGCGCGCACACACATACACATACACACACTCTCTCCTGCTGTCTCCCGTCAACGCCGCTGTTATTACTAATGCAACAGAGGGAAAAGCAGTACACCGAGTCCTGTTTGAATGACGCGCAATGCGAGGAAGAAGAAGCGCCTTGTTTTTTCTCTCGCTTTTTTTTTTCTTTCCTTTTTTCTTTTTTGTGTGTGGCGTTACGATTCAAACACACATCAAGCCGTATCCCGGCAAGCAAGTATATTTGGGACTAGAAACCCCCCCACCTCCACCCCCAGGGGAGGCACTTGCTTGTGCGCGGAGGTGTGTGTTGTTATTTTTGGGCGTACTGCGACCCCGTGTGACGTCAGGGCCACCTGCTATGTAAACAACAGAGAGAAGAACAAAAAAAGAAGAAAAAAAAGTGCTTTCAAAAGTTTTTTTGCGTCCGGTTTTGCAGAGCGTTTTCACGGAGAGGTTTCGTCCTACCGGAGAGCCGGGAAGCAGTCGAGCCGGTGTTTTGAACCGGGTACCTTCCGGTAACGGGATGGTGAAAGACGAGCGCGCGCGCGCGCGCGCACTGTTGCGCCCGGGGAAGCTCCGGTTCGGTGTCCGCGAAGTAGTTTTTAAATAAATAAAAACAAATAACATACACGCTTTTAATGCTCCCGCGACTTACTGTGTGCGGCAGACCTCACGTTGACCCACTTTAAGCGCAACTCCTCTTCTTCTGTCATCTTTGACGTTTTCTTAGAAGAAACATTGATGCATTCGGTTTTTGTTCAATTGTTCCCGCAAAACAATGTGCGCACGTTGTGGAAGCTAAATGCAAATTCAGAAGTTTTTTTTCTTCTTTTTCTTTTTCCGCATCATCATCTCAAGAAAAAGTAGTTTAAAACACATTTCACAATGTTTAAGTGATCATAACCGAGTGCACAGAGAAAACGCTCTGTCACCAATAAGATATATTGGATTATCTTTATTATAAAAGTATGCGATTAATGTAAACAGTGTTTAACTGTGAGGCACATTTTTAATATCGTCAAATGAAATCACTGTTCAACAAATATATTTGAATGTTTTTTTACAACCCAGCCTGTGATATTTTCACTGTCTAATTCAGACAATTTATTCATCAAACAGTAAGTCATCATACATCGAGCAGTAGTGATTAAAATGAGTTGCTTTCTTCTGCCTTTTCTTCTCTTTCTCCAAATCTCTGCGACGTTCAAAAGAGCAAATTAAGATCAGAGAGCAGTGGGTCAATTTCTTTCTCATAAAAAATATACAATTAAAAGAAAAGGGCGATCGGTATCACATTCTCGCTTTTGTCAACATTTCAATACCTTATGTTTTATTTGCATGGAAGTTTTCTTCACGCAATATCCAGAGAATTCGATTTTAATCCTGAAGTTTAATTTTAATGTGAGACACATAAATAGTGGCTATCGCTCAGCATGCAAATGTAAATTTGAAATGTATTAATAAAGCGTTTAATTTTTCATTGTGTTTAAACATGAAACACTCTACGTCTTCTTATTAGTTTTTATTGTTTATATTAATATTACATCGGGGTCTCTCCTGAGTATGTCGGAATAC